>NW_027315846.1:3237489-3286886 GCF_026437365.1 Eucyclogobius newberryi
GGCCCCGGCTCGCTGCACTCCACCGTGACCACGAAGATGGCGTGGGACCGGGAGCTCCTCTCGTTCATGCGCGTGAAGCCCACGGAGCGCGACTGGTTCCCCAGGCGCATCACGTGCTCGATCTCCTGCGCGTTCTTGGTCACGACCGTGGACAGACCCCCCACGTAGACCCCGGAGTCGGGACTTTCCTTCAGCTCGAGCCGCGCGCTGTTGTCCTTGCAGAGCAGGTCCCGGATCTCCTCCCGGTAGATCTCCAGGTACGAGGAGCGCACCAGGTACTTCTGGCCGTGCGTGCGGGAGATCTGCGTGAACACGTGCTGGAAGGAGTTGGGGATGACGCCGCGGCGCTCCGGGTCGCCCGCGACGCCCTCCATCGTGTGCGTCTTGCCGGTGCCGGTCTGTCCGTACGCGAAGATCGTCCCGTTGAACCCGCGCAGCACCGACTCCACCAGCGGCCTCACGGCGTCGTCGTACACGTCGCGCTGCGTGGAGCTCCAGCCGTACACGGCGTCGAACGTGAACACCTTCAGCGGCTCCTCGGGCGGCGCGCGCGGGTTCCGGATGGCGATTTGCCCCAGTTTGAGGTCCACGTCCAGGACGTTCTCGCACGCGCCCTTCTCCTCCTTCTTGGTGAAGGGGCGACACCGGACGACCACGCGCACCGCCTCTCCGCTCTTACCTTTGGACATGTTTACAATCTCAGGGAGAACATTAATGTCTCATGGCGTCACGCGCGAGGACCGGGGCGCTGTCCGGAGACGCGTGCGTAACGTGTCCAAACGCGCATGACGCACGAGAAACGCACCTTTCAAACCCTCCCGTGGATTTAGTCACGCGTTTTGTCCCGTTTGAGCATCGCGGGAGTGAGAGAAGAAGCTGAGGATGCAGAAGATGCTGATGATGCTGAAGGATGCAGATGATGCAGATGATGCAGAGCAGGAGGAGAAGCCCACGCGGGACGTGTGGCTCGCGCTGCCGTTCAGACCCGAGCGGAACACGCCCTGATGCGGACAATGGAGGCGACGTCGCGACGCTCGAGCAGCGAATGAGGTGCGAGCTCGCGCCGGGGTCTGTTGTTATGGTCACGGGGGCGCGAGTGTCTGCGGTTACGTCATGCGTGAGCTCATACTCTGTAATAGACGTTACACAGGGTTATGTCATAAATATGAGTTATTATAGGCGCGTGAGTGACTGTGATTATAGGACTAATTATGACTAACATGTAATCAATTAAAAGATCGTACAAGTTCAACAAAATTGAACTTAATTACACACATTTTGTATAAAAATAAATACAAAAATATGTAGACTATGCATCGAGACTTACTATATATAAATATAATATATATATATAAATGTTATGTATACATATATTTTATATATATTCTAATATATATAATTATACATATTAAATATATACGTATATATTTTTATATATATATAATTACATATATATATATATATATATATATATATATACATATATTTTTTATAAACATTCAACATAAAGTGAATTTTATTTGCAGGAATCATTCTGAATCCAGGCTCAGAACAGTTCTGTGAAGTATTTGCTCTGTATTCTTCTCTTTTAAAGTAAATATAATGATCATTTGTGGTTCACCTTTGTTTTTGAATTTCCTCTTGTCAAATCCTAAGTACTTTTACAGTGTGTACTGCAGTGCAGCATTTAGTGCATTTGATCCTTTTCTCCATTAATGACACAAACCAGTGAAAATGTATTTTTATTTATGAGGCGACTTTTATACAACTCAATTTTATTGGACATAAAAAACATGAATAATTTGTTGCAAACGAAATTAAACTACGAAATGCTGTTAATTATATTAAAGTCATGTATATTACTGCAGAAAAACACACATTCGTGACTCGATTCAATAACAAAACTTTATTCTTAGACATTTACATGAAGTCAAGCTCTAATGTACAAAATAAAGACACATGGACAGACATTCTTTCAAGTGAAGCGCCACCAGCTCCCGCTCTCCTTTATACAAGTGCACCGCGTGTTAGCTCTGGAGCCGTTCATCAAATATAAAGTATAAAAACATCCGCCGCCGCGTCTCCGCCTTCAGGCACATTCCGGCGAGGGGCGAAGCGCAGAGTGGTTTAGTTTCATCACTTGTAAAACTTCTTGCCCGCGTCGTGGGCGTGGTCCAGGAGCAGTTGGCACGGCGTGAACGGGCTTCCATAAACCGCCTCGAACTGCCTCATCTTCGCCACCAGTTTGTCAGCGCCGTAACTGTCCACGTAACGGAACGGGCCTGGAAGAACACGCAAGAAGCACACGTGAAGAGGTTTGATTAAGAATGATGGGAAGTTAGGACAGTTGCCACTAGAGGGCGGCAAAACACATACTATTTAGATCATTTTGTGACTTTGAATATCAAATTTGTCGTGAAAAATGCAGGAAAACGGCAGATTAAAAATGAAAAAGTTGTTGTAAACCTTCAAATAAGAGTATATAAGGTGATATTTCTGCACGTTTACGATTTACTTGAGAGATATTTCACATAACGCTGGGGAATACGGTGATAAAAATCTAATTATGATGGAAAATCTGCCGTTTCGGTCAAATCGCGCAACAAATGTGTAAAATGTGTTTAAAAGGTTCAAGTGTCGCTCACAACGTAAACGGACCATAACATGAAGCCCAAAAGTACAGAAATATCGCTTTACCTTTTCCGTTTTGTCACTTTTCTGCATATTTTTAACAGTTTTGATTCTGCCTGAAACATTAAATATTCTGATTTTGCAGATTTACAACATTCTTAATTGTGATTTGGAACCAGGAAAACCTGGAAATGCATTTTTCCACATTTGTCTGATGATTAAACCTCACTTAAGATGTTTAGTCATAATATCGTCTGAATATTGTTTTCAGGACTAAGATACACATTTTTTCAATATCTCCCGTCTTTAATTCAAGATAAAACTTTATTTTTAGTCTATGTTCAGTCAGTTCCATGTTTACATCTGATTTTCATGTGATCAGATTTCATTCCGTTCACGAGCGAGTGGACGAGGAAAATGCAGAAAAAGGACAAACTCACGCGGAAAAGACAAAAAAAAAAGGGAAAATTACATATTGATAGAATTATATTAAAATTCAACATACTTTATCTTCCAAAAACAATTACTCTGAAAATCCATACATTAACTGACAGAAATTTCCTTGACATTCAAACACAAAAAAAAATCTGATTTATTATTTTAAATGTATTTTTTATTTTTTTTAATTAATTTATTTAACTTATTTTATTTGTTTAATTTATTCTATTTTTTATTGTATGTATTTTATTTTATATTATCATTTTATACGTTTTTATTTTATTCATCCATTTTTATTTATTATAACAGTTTATTTATTTAGTGGTTTCCACCTCATTCTAATATTCTTTTCTGGCCATGAAAAAGTTATTTCACATTTCACTGCACACAAAACACCACAGACCGGCCGTAACAGTGGAGACAAAAGCCTTTACCTCCGAGACAGGGAGGGAAGCCCAGCCCGAACACCGCGCCCACGTCGCCCTCTAGTGGACTGTTGAGGACGCCCTCCTGCAGACACAGCAGGGCCTCGTTCACGAACCGAGAGATGAGCCGGTACTGGATGTCCGAGTCCGACGACCTGAGGCGGAAACACGTTTATTAACACGCTAACAACACGCTAACAACACGCTAACAACACGCTAACAACACGCTAACAACACGCTAACAACACGCCGTCGAGCACGCCACTCACACAGCTGGGTTGGGGGTCAGTTTGTACTTCTCCAGAATCTCGTCCATTTCAGAGTTGAGTTCTTTTGTTTTCAGGCCCGGCTGGTACACGTAGCACCCTTTGCCCGATTTACGACCTGCAAGACAAAAATGCGGGTGAAGAACGGGACCGAGCCGGGGGACGTCCTTTCAAAATAAAAGCGTAACCTGCGGCGTACCTTTGAAGCCGAGGTCCACCATGGTCTGCAGCACCTCCACGTTGCCGCCGCCGAAGCGCGCACCGAACGCCTTGCCCAGGTCCTCGGCCACGTGCGCCGCCACGTCGATCCCCACCTCGTCGATGAGCGTCGCCGCGCCAACGGGGAAGCCGAAGCTCGTGGTCAGGCCGTCCAGCTTCTTGGCGTCGGAGCCTTCCTGCAAAACAAAACGGCACGCGCAAGCGACGGTTTATCACTCGACATCAACGATTGCAACGAATGTGACGTTTTACTGAGGATTCTGGATATATTTACTTCAACGTTTGAAGGCATCTAGTAGTAGTAGTAGTAATAGTAGTAGTAGCAGTAGCAGTAGTATTGTGACACCAGGCTTAGACTTCTACGTGAGTAATATTTAGTTTGAAGTAACAGTTCAGTTTTATATTATTATTTATTATTATATTTATAGATTTACATTATTATTCATATTCAATATCTTTATAGATATAAATGATTGTTTATATTTGTATTATTTATTAATACATTTATATTACTATTTATTTTTTTATATCTATTATCTTTATAGATTATACAATTTCTATTTTTTTATTGATGATATTTATTTATAGATTCATATTATTTATATTTATTTATAGATTTATTTTATTATTATTTATTAATATTATTATTAGTTTTATTCTCGCTTGAGTAACTCTTTAAGCCACAGTGTTTCTCTTGGACTCATGTTCGTGTCGTCTTTAGAGTCACACTTCAGGCTCCGCCCCCTCACCTGAAGGACTCGGATCGCCTCGGCCAAAATGGGAGCCAAACATCTGGTGGTGTAGAACCCTGGTCCGTCCTGAAAGACAAAGACACGTCCAGATCAGACAGAACATCATCATAATCATCATAATCATATTACACAGAGCTCCAGACTTACTCCCACTACGATGATGACCTTGCCCTGCTTGAGTCCCACGGCCACCGCGGACGCCGTCGTGTCTTTGGACGTTTGCTCCGTCGTGATGATTTCCAGGAGCTGCATTTTGTCCACGGGAGAGAAGTAGTGCATCCCGACCACCTGCAAACAACAAGCGCGTGATAAACAACAAGCGTGTGGTAAATAACAAGCGCGTGTGGTAAATAACAAGCGCGTGTGGTAAATAACAAGCGCGTGTGGTAAATAACAAGCGCGTGTGGTAAAAGACAAGCGTGAGGTAAACAACAAGCGCGTGTGGTAAATAACAAGCGCGTGTGGTAAATAACAAGCGCGTGTGGTAAATGACAAGCGCGTGTGGTAAATGACAAGCGCGTGTGGTAAATAACAAGCGCGTGTGGTAAATAACAAGCGCGTGTGGTAAATAACAAGCGCGTGTGGTAAATAACAAGCGCGTGTGGTAAATGACAAGCGCGTGTGGTAAATAACAAGCGCGTGTGGTAAATAACAAGCGCGTGTGGTAAATAACAAGCGCGTGTGGTAAATAACAAGCGCGTGTGGTAAATAACAAGCGCGTGTGGTAAAAGACAAGCGTGAGGTAAACAACAAGCGTGTGGTAAATAACAAGCGTGTGATAAACAACAAGCGTGTGATAAACAACAAGCGTGTGATAAACAACAAGCGTGTGGTAAACAACAAGCGTGTGGTAAACAACAAGCGTGTGATAAACAACAAGCGTGTGGTAAACAACAAGCGTGTGGTAAACAACAAGCATGTGGTAAACAACAGGTTCATTCAAAAGGGCCTCTTGCTTAAAGAGGACAGAGGCTGCAGTACCTTGTCCGGCCTCTTGCTGGCAGCGGCGATGTCTTTGATGGGCAGAGCGCTGGTGTTACTGGCAAAGATGCAGTGAGGGGACACCACCTGGAGGACAGAGGAGGAAACACACGGTTCTGTTCACACGCTGGAGTTGGAACATTCATTTTAGGCTGGTATAAAATTCAAAATGCTTGAATTAAAAAAAAAAAAAAATCTAGTAACGTGTACCCGCAGCCACTGTAAAAGTTGACTTGTGCTGTGGGAATAAAATCGCCACAAATATACAATTTACAGAGTACAGCAATACTTACAGTGCTACAAATTATAAAAAGGTTATCACAGAATAGCAAATTTTTTTAGGTTTATAATTTCACTTCCTGTTTGTAATTGATGACATCCCAGCAAACACTGGGCCAAAACTCATCTAATGTCACTTTTTTTTATATTTGACATATACAAATATATGAGAGCGATTTTATTTTGTTGAATCAATGTTTAAAGAGTCAAAAAAGTTGTTTTAGTGTAAATTCTGCATAAACTTTGTCTGGAATGAGTGATGTCACTTCCTGTCATTTTCCACCGATTTTTCAACATTTTCTTCACAAATACCTGCTCGATTGGTGTAAAACTATAATGTATATGTACAACAGGTATTAATTATATTTCCATGTTTCTTTGTGAATTTATTTGTAATTCAGTTAAGTCAAACGATGATTTCTGTTGTTCGAGTCTTGTTATAAATAGTTTATTAACCTATTTGGTTAATAAACTATTTATTAAAGGTTAAAATGTGGTGACTGAAGTAAAATAAAGTGTATTATTCATTCAAATCTGTTTTTTGTTGTGTTTTTTGACATTTAGATTGAATAATGCCACTGTTTGTGTTTTAATTTTTGTTTATTTTACTGTGATTCAGAGTCTGAACAGTCCAGATATCGACACAATGATGAAAATATCACCACAATAACGCGCATAAATAGTGGATTAATTGGCGCTTGTATATAAGTTAAAGTGTGTTACTCACGGCTTCCACCTCCTTGAGCACGGCGTGTTTGATCTTCAGGTCCTCGAACACGGCCTCGATGACCATGTCGGCCTTTTCGAAGCCGCTGTAGTCCAGCGCCCCCGTCAGGCCCGACAGGATGGAGTCGCGCTCGAACGACGTGATGTTCCTCTTCTTTGTTTTGTCGTTCAGTCTGAGCAAACAAAAAAAAACAAAAAAACCTACATCATTTCCTCTTTCGACGAGCAGGGCGTGTCTAACATTCAGAGCGTTGCCGGCAGGATTTATATCGTTTTTACTTTAGTTATACTTTGAGACAGGACGGTGCAGTGTGAACGGGGGAGGAGAGCAGGGAGGATATCCGGCAAATTGTCAGAAACTGGGAATGACCTCGCAAGACTGAGGCGAATCACACAGGTCATGGCATATGTGCTGCTGCTCTGACCACTCCACCACCGGCAGTACAAAGTAGTTTCAATATTTCTTAATTATTTTTTTTTAAATATTGGGAACTTTTTACACAAACATGCAAGACGGGCATTATTCTCTATCTATTTTGCTTTTCTTCCCAAAAAAATAAATATAAGAAATAAAAGAAATACAAAATAAAGACAAAAAAAACTAATTTGTGGAGTTGAAAATTAGTTTAGAAAAAAAGGCAATTATTTTCTTTATTTTATGTATTTGTACCGGTTGTACATATAAATGATAGTTTACAACAATCGAGCAGGTATTAGTGGAGAAAATGTAAAAAAATCTGTTGAAAAATAACAGGAAATGACATCACTCATTCCAGTCAAAGTTTATTCAGAATTTACACAAAAACAACTTTTTTGACTCTCTAAACATTAATTAAGTCAGTCATATTTTTATTTGTCAAATTAAATAAACTGTGGCATTAGGAGTTTTGGCCCAGTGTTTGGTGGGTAATTTCCTAGTGTGATGTCATCATTTACAAAAAGGAAGTGAAATTATAAACCTAAAAAATGTGCTATCATTTCTATAATTTTTAGCAAAGTTCAAAATATATTTATCTTGACTGCATTTTAGTTCAATGAGTCGTCCGACCTGTAGGGGGCGCTTTAAAGGGCATTAAACCTATGAAGAAACTGTTCCTGAGCCTTTGTTCCTGCGAGTGCTTGATCCACGCTACATTTACAAACTATAAAATAAAAGATAGAATTACTCTCCAAAGACTTGACACTGTAGTTAAGTCGTTTCTTGTATTTCTAGAGGTATAAACGGCCCCATGGCTCCCGTCCCCCCGTGGCTCCCGTCCCCCCGTGGCTCCCGTCCCCCCCGTGGCTCCCGTCCCCCCCGTGGCTCCCGTCCCCCCCGTGGCTCCCGTCCCCCCGCTCCCGTCCCCCCCGTCCCCCCCGTGGCTCCCGTCCCCCCCGTGGCTCCCGTCCCCCCGTGGCCCCCGTCCCGCCACAGCCTGAGCACAGCCTTACCCCTTGTAGACCTGCTGCTGCCCCCGGGCCAGTCCCGCCTCGGTCGTGTCCTTCAGGATCGTGTGCACGCCTTTGTCCACCATCACCTGAGCGATGCCCGCCCCCATCAGGCCGGCGCCGAGGATGGCCAGGGTCCTGCGGGAGGAGGAGGAACGGGACATTTACTATTTTAAAAACGGACAAAAATATATAAATACAACTGCAATCGTGTTTCGTTTATGGTCATCTGGACTGTACGTACTCACATTCACCTTATTATAGAGTCAAAAATGTGAAAAAAATTAAAGATATTCATCAAAAATACACTTTATTTGTAGATATTCTCCATCTAAACGCCTTCAGTCAGCATATTTCAACCTTTATTCGGTTAAAAATGATTGAAATAGTCTCAAAGTACAATAGAAAGAATAGTTTGACTCATCGACTAATAAAATAAAATGGCTACGTATTTAATAATAATCGTTTTTAGCGTCACGTACTCGACTTCTTTCTCCGGCGTCCCGAAGCGGTTCTTTTTGCAGGCGACTTGTCCATGGTACAAACCGATGAGAGCGGCGGATTCAGAGGTGCGAGCCAGCTTCCCGAAGTTCTACAGAGAAAAAAGAAACCACGACAGAGTTTAATGTTTGAATGTTTCACCTGAAGCTCTAATGGACCAATGGAAACGCACCTGAGACTCGGCCAAGTACCCGGCGATGGGGCCCTGCTCCACGCCCGTCTTTACACACTGAAGGAACACGTCAGTTCAATGAGTCAGAAGTATTCAAACTCTGCAGGTCACGACGTCGTAGTTTAGAGTTCAGATTTATGACTAAAGTGGAGTTCAACATGTTTCTCACTTTTGTTCAATATAAAACATAAATACATTAAAAAGAAAATCACATTAGAGACGCAACTATGTACAAATCTTTTGGTATAATGTCACGCTATAACATTTGCGATTTATATATTTTCAAATTTCATCCATTTATTTTTTATTCCTACCAATTTTGTTCATATTTAATAGTTTTTATTTATTGACTTTATCCTTTATTTATTTATCCATCTATATTTAAAATAAATAAAATATTAAGAAATAAAAATGTTATTATTTTAAATGATTATTAGTCCTTATTTTTATCCATTTTACCTGTGCTTGTTTTGTCTCCGTGTAGCATTTGAGACTTTGTGTTGGTAAAATGTAATAAAGTTGGATTGAGTCGTGAAGAGGCTAAAATAAAATGTAGAAATGCAATTTTTTTTTCCTTTGGAACAAAAAGTTCTGCCACATCTTAAAAAATTAAGCTATAAACGTGCAAAAATAGAACTTCTCGTTGTCTGGATCTGTGCAGTTTCCATGTTTTTTTAAGCTTTTTTTGACAATTCAATATCACAATATTTGGATTATCGTTACATCCACAAATCACATCTTTAAAACGCTCAACAATTCCATTCCTACGTCACGTGACCAGCGATTTAAACTCAAAGCGCTCCATCCCCTTTAACACTCCCATCTCCACGCTCCCATCCCTCACTCTCACGCGCTCCCATCCCTCACTCTCACGCGCTCCCATCCCTCACTCTCACGCGCTCCCATCCCTCACTCTCACGCGCTCCCATCCCTCACGCGCTCCCATCGCTCCCATCCCTCACGCGCTCCCATCGCTCCCATCCCTCACGCGCTCCCATCCCTCACGCGCTCCCATCCCTCACGCGCTCCCATCCCTCACGCGCTCCCATCCCTCACGCGCTCCCATCCCTCACGCGCTCCATCCCTCACGCGCCCATCTCTCACGCTCCCATCCCCCACGCTCCCATCTCTCACGCTCCCACCTCTCACGCGCCCATCTCTCACGCTCCCATCTCTCACGCTCCCATCTCTCACGCTCCCATCCCCCACGCTCCCATCCCCCACGCTCCCATCTCTCACGCTCCCATCTCACCTCGATGATCTTTAGTGGAGCTGGATACAGCCCTTTGCTCTGCTTCATCACTTTTCCATGGACCGTTTTGTAGATCTGATTCCTCACGACCTCAAAACTCAGGACGTAGTCTTGAATTTCTACAAAACAAAAAGAGAATTTACAGATTTGGACGCGTTCCTGGTTTCGCCCGTTAAACTTACTCTGCATCGTGCTCTTCGGTTTGACGAGCTGGATCTTCTTGTCGGCAATTCCACGGGCGCATTCGATGGCGATTTCTTCTAGATACTCAATCGTTCTTTCCTCCGGACTCTTCAGACCAGGACCTTCACGGAAAAGAGAGGGAAATGTACGTTACGGTCGTCGTCTCGCGGTTTAAAAGCGCCGTCTTTGCAGTCGAACAATCGCGCTGCTTTTTCTTTTCTCCACGCGCGCCGACAAATGAGACGTCGAGCTTTGTTTCACACGGAGAATCAGGGAATTGATTGATTAAACTGAAAAAAAAAAAACATTTTAAAACTAGAATAAACCCTATCCCGAAATGTTCTTAAGGGAGGGTAAAAAAAAAAAGATTTAAACTTTTACAAATGTGTTCTGAAATAAATAAATAAAAAAAAAAATGATTCAAGAATTCTTTTTAATTTATATTATTAATCAAAGTGTGCAAATCTTTCTTTAAAAAAGGTGCCATAACATGTTTTTTTTCACGTTTCGTAGTCTATCCACCCGTGACGTGTCCCCCACAGCTGTCTGCTTCGCGTTGGGGAGAGGGGGGAGGGGGGATAATGACACATGCCTGTGGTTATGACGCGGTCTTGCCCCACCGCCCGTCAGTTTGGAGATTCGAGGAAAGGAGATAGTCTGTACTATAGCTAAAGACTGCGGGAATCAATCAATAAAACACTCTGGGTACATATATGAAGCACAAATAGCAATGTAAGAAGGTTAAAAGCTCTGAAAAGTCGATTTTGCATGTTATGGGACCTTTAAGCCGAGCCGAGGTGGAAACGGTGCGTAAACGGCCAATGAATGGCGCATAAACGGCGCGGCGCCGGCGTCTTACCCAGAGGGTCCACGAGCTGGTCCACAAGCCCCATCTTCTTGGCTTTGTCGGCTCGGATGTTCCTCCCGGTCAACATCATGTCAAAGGCGCCGGGGAGACCGACCTGGCGTGGGCAGAACATACACGTTTAGCGCTGACAAGTTTAACGGCGACCAACATCTACGTTTTGCGGCGCTCACCATTTTGGTAAGCCGCTGAGTGCCTCCAGCGCCGGGCAACAGCCCCAGCATCACCTCCGGCGTCCCGAGCACCGTCTTTTTGCTCTTGGTGGCGATTCTGTACTGGCACGCTATGGCAAACTAGAGAGAGAGAGACAGGAAACGTCAAGCGTGCTCCAAACGTTAAGTACAAGTGCATGTTTCAGTTTGGAATGAGATGGGAAACGATTAAACACGGGAATTAGCGGTTTTTATATTCCACACTTGAGAATTTGAATCCAATATACCATATTTTCCGAACTATAAGTCGCACCGGAGTACAAGTCGCATAATGCATAATAGAGAAGAAAAAAAAACATCATTTCACACTGGAGTATGAAATGCGGTTGCAAGTGTGAAAATAACAAATAATATCACATATAAGTCGCTCCGGAGTAAAAGTATACAAGTATAAGTATAAGTCGCAACACCGGCCAAAACTATGAAAAAAGGTGCAACTTATAATGCGGAAAATACGGTAATAAAAATGACCAATATTCATGCCTTAAATTTGAGATGTTTGACCTGCTGGTTTATGGACAACAAATTAATTACACCTTTTAAAAATACATATATATATTTTTGTTTGTTTTTTTAGTGAGGAAAACAAACAATGGCTATAGCAACATAAAAATGATACAGAAAAGACAAAAAACTACGAAAAGAGAAAATAAATAAAATAAAAATAAATAATAATAATCTCTATAATTAAAAACATATCAAAATAAAAAGGTGGTAGGGGTAATGAAATGTATGTATGTGGACTCAAAAACACGATCAGAGTTTGGATAAATAATCAAAAATAAAATTAATATTCTATATAATTAAATAATAAAAATAAAAAGGGGGTAAAACGGGTGGGGAAAGAAAGGGGTGCACAGTTCAGAGTTCCTGAATTAACTACACTTAATAAAAAGAGGATGAAATTGAAGTAAACAAACCCTAAAACACGATCAGAATGAGCTTTCTTTCCTTCTTTCTCTTCAAAAACAGTCTCTCTCTGGCTTTGAGTCTTACGACATCATATTTATGAACACGACAGACTTTAAACGCTTTGCAAATGAGTCGTTATAAACCTAAAACGCTGGTCGCTCACCTCTAGTCCGCCTCCCAAACACGAGCCGTTGATGGCGGCGACGATGGGCTTGGGAGACTTCTCCACCTGCTCGAACATCTTCTGTCCTGCCTGAGACAGCTTGGTGACCTCCTCCTCGCTGTTACAGGCCTGGATCATGCTGAAAACACCACATTATCATCAGAGACGCATGAGGATCACTGCATAAAAGAGCAACAAGAATGAAAAGCGTCCATTTTGGTTTTACAACGACAGTGAGTTGTGGTTCTATTCAAGAAGTTGGACAAGGCCACGATTGTGTCAAGCGTCTGGAAAGAGCCTTAAAAAGTGACATTAATCTATTCGTTTTTTGTTTGTTTATTTATTTTGAGCATATACGTTTACAATGATCAAAAATGTAGCAAAACGTGTAATTAAACTCAAAAACGAGTGGAATATCAGAATCACCATCAGAATCAGAATAAAGTTTATTGCCATTTGTCATTGAACAGGATTCACAGACATAGGAACTTGTCCTGGTGGTTCATGCAACACAAACAAACACTGAACAATAAATACAAAAACAATGGACAATGAATAGCTACCGGACATTAAAAATAGGTAAGTAAAGTTGAAAATAGACATAATATGTACATAAATAAAATATGTAGTGCAATAAAAAGTGAACAGTGCAGTGAGTGCAAAGTGTTTAAGAAGTTTTCATGACTGTTCTTATGACGGGAGGTTCTGGTCCGGATGGACCGAAGCCTCCTGCCTGAGGGGAGTGGCCTCCTGCCTGAGGGGAGTGGCCTCCTGCCTGAGGGGAGTGGCCTCCTGTCTGAGGGGAGTGGCCTCCTGCCTGAGGGGAGTGGCTCAAAAAGTCCATGTCCAGGGTGAGAAGGGTCCAACCTGCTAGTCCCAGAGTCCTGGAGATGTACAGGTCCTGCAGAGATGGAAGTCTGCAGCCGATCACCTTCTCAGCAGAGGGCGCTGTAGTCTCTGTTTGTCCCTGGCTGTGGCTCCAGCGTACCACATGGTGATGGAGGAGGTGATGGAGGAGGTGAGGATGGACTCAATGATGGCCGTGTAGAACTGCACCATCATCTCCGTTGGCAGCTTGAGCTTGGCTTTCCTCAGCTGGTGCAGGAAGTACATCCTCTGCTGGGCCTTCTTTATGAGGGAGCTGATGGTGAGCTCCCATTTGAGGTCCCGGGTGATGGTGGGCCCCCACTTGAGGTCCCGGGTGATGGTGGGCCCCCACTTGAGGTCCCGGGTGATGGTGGGCCCCCACTTGAGGTCCCGGGTGATGGTGGGCCCCCACTTGAGGTCCCGGGTGATGGTGGGCCCCCACTTGAGGTCCCGGGTGATGGTGGGCCCCCACTTGAGGTCCCGGGTGATGGTGGGCCCCCACTTGAGGTCCCGGGTGATGGTGGTGCAGAGGAAGAGGAGGGAGTCCACAGTGGAGATGGGGGAGTCTGTGATGGTGAGGGGGGGGCTGTGTCTCCACCGTCTTCTGGGCGTTGAACTCCAGGTTGTTACTGCTGCACCAGGACACCAGCCGCTCCACCTCCTGTAGAGACTCATCCCCGTTCCAGATGAGCCCGATTAGGGTGGTGTCGTCCGCAAACTTGATCAGTTTTACGGAGGCGTGGCTAGAGGTGCAGCAGTTTGTGTACAGGGAGAAGAGCAGGGGAGAAAGTACACAGCCCTGTGGAGCTCCTGTGCTGATAGTCCGTGTGTCCGAGATGTTCTTCCCCAGCCGCACGCACTGTCCGATCCGTCAGGAAGTCAGTGCTCCACCTGCAGGTGGAGTCAGACACATTGAGCTGGGAGAGCTTGTCCTGGAGCAGGAGGATGGTGTTGAATGCAGAGCTGAAGTTCACAAACAGGATCCTGGCGTCGGTTCCCGGGGAGTCCAGGTGCTGCAGGGTGAAGTGGAGTGCCAGGTTGATGGCGTCATCCACAGACCTGTTGGTTCTGTAGGGGGTCCAGCAGGGGGTCCAGCAGGGGGTCCAGCAGGGGGGAGGTGAAGGACTTGAGGTGGGGGAGGACCAGGCGCTCAAATGACTTCATGACTACAGACGTCAGCGCCACAGGTCTGTAGTCATTAAGTCCAGTGATCCGGGGTTTCTTGGGGACAGGAACGATGATGGACGACTTGAAGCAGGTTGGGACATGGCATGACTCCAGGGAGGTGTTAAAAATGTCAGCGAAGACAGTGTCTTAAGGTGGCCGGGGTGACGCCGTCTGGTCCAGCAGCATTTTTGGGGAAATGTAATTGATAAAATCCAAGACCAAGAACAGACATTTCATTCACAGTTATTCAGAGAACTATAGCATAAAGAACATGCTAACAAGTTTAGCAAAGCATCAGTTTTACCCCAAATCACTAAATCCATTGAATTCTTCTTCCTCTGTGTCACTTCTAAACAACTCCACAAACTCCAGAGGTAGAGGAAGTGCAGATTCTTCTTCTGCGACGCTTAGAGCCTAGAGCGCCCTCTTGTGGTTGTCAGTGTGAAAATAATGACTAATATCACATATAAGTCGCACCTGGCCAAAACTATTTAAAAAGGTGACTTATAGTCCCGTAATTCTGCCAATTAAATAAACCACTAACAAAAAAGACTTTGGTTGATGAAATATTGGTTAAAAACAAAGGCAAACGGTGACTGACTTGATGTCTGCTCCCGCGATGAAGCACCCAGGTTTGGAGGAGATCAGCACCGCACTCCGGACAGCGGTATCTGCCCAAACTTCACCCATGACCTCTGCCATCTCGCTCTGCAGCTGCACCGACAGCGTGTTCACCTGCCGCCAAAAACAAACCCGTCACGTCATCACAGCGCGTCATTTCCGGTCAGAACGACGGGTCCGAGCGCGTTCCCAAACCTTTGAGGCGGGGTCATTGATCCGGATCACGGCCACGTCGCCCTTGACCTCGTAGTTGACGTGGGTTCTGGCTGAAAAAGGAAGGGAAAAACACGACACAAACGAGTGAGCGCGGCGATAACGATGAACGACATACATTTACGTACGGGAAAGACTTACCCGACATGGCGGGCGCTACGGAAAACGACCGGAAACTGTGACCTGCAAAAGTGTGTCGATGTTAATGATGATCAGAGCGATTAATAAGTTTAAACATGAGCAGATTCAGACACGATACATACAAACGATACTAAACGGACAATACAAAAGACAAACATGTATCTCTCAATCTTTCACAATGCATCAGGAATGTGCTAAAATGTGCCATGGTTTAGGGTCAAGTGTCAAAACAAGTGCAAAATGGGTTCGACTAGATGTTTCAGTCTCCTTCATGATTTAGTTTTATTCTAAAAATCGATTATAATTACAGAATTAGGGCAAAAACAACTACGGTATTAGCACTTCTAACGACAATTAGGTCTGTTATGATTTTCTTATCTGTTGTTGCTGTAGGATAGGATTTTAACTGCACCTACTGTATATATGACTCATTATAGATGCAAAGTACTCGTGTATTCCATTGTACTATTTACAGTACTTGTCACGGCTCATAGTGCACGGTGGCAAAGGCGGTTAGCGCTCTTGCCTCCCAAGAAGGAGATCATGGGTTCGATTCCCGGACCAGACCAACATCACATGATCTCTCTGGGTGGAGTCTGCATGTTCTCCCCGTCTCTCCGGGTTCTCCGGCTCCTCCCACCATCCAAAGACATGCATGTGTTAGGCAAAATTGGTGACTCTAAATTGGCCCTAGTGATTGAATGTGAAAGTGAACTGTCTGTAATGTCTATGTCTCTGTGTCAGCCTTGCGACAAGTTGTCCACTGTCCAGGGTGTACCCCGCCTAAGGCCCAAAGTCACTGGGATAGGCTCCAGTCACCCGCGACCCCGAAAGGGAACAAGCGGTAGAAAATGGATGGATGGGTCACGGCTCATGTTTTAGAACAATCATTTACAGTTCAATTTCACCTGGATAATCAGGATTTTCTTTGTTTTACCCCCCATTCACTTTTTTTTTTTTTTTTTTAGCAAACAGCAACAAAACACACATAAAACAAACTGTAGAAAGAAAAATATTTTATAATAAAATATGTAATAGAAGAAAAAAATATGTAATAATGGAGGAAGAAAAAAAATATCTAATAAAATATGAAAATATGTCATAAGATAAAAATATGTAATAAAAGAAAAAAAATATGTAATAGAATAAAATATATGGAACAATAGAAGATAGATGTGACACTATAATGATAATTTTACAAATAATAAAGCGAAAATCAAAAACAGGGCTGGGCAGGACCAGTGAACTCAGGATAAGTTAAAAAAATAAAAAATGAAAAATTAAATAAGCAAGTAAAAGGTTGGTTGCATCCAAAGAGGGGTTAACACGCATATAATGGCAAATAATATGAGTGCCATTGTTTATCGATCTATTTTAAGTTGAAACTCATGCTTTACAGGGTTGTTTTTGTTGTGTCAATGGTATAAAGTAGTTTCAATAATATAATGTAGCCTAACATTTTCTTGTAGCAATATATATATTATCTCACTTCAAAATGTGTCATCGTGAGGCTCTTTACCACAAATATTAAGACTAATTATTGACATTTAACGGGGCCATTTCAGGTCAAGCTCTTGCATAAAAATAGTATCACGTGTTCTGCTAGCTTTACTATGCATGAAAGTGAAAGCATTAATTTCATACAATTTAACAAAGTAATCCAAACATAGACAAGATAAAATACCATTGTTTTAAAAGGAGATTGACAAGTGGTGACAATACTGGAGCTATTATTATAACATTATGACCTCAACGTCCTGGTCACACAGAGCCACCTTTCACCTACTGAGTGCAGACAGTGAAGTTAGCACAATGGCAAATGAATGGAACAAACCAGATCAAGTCATTATAAATCAAAATTAAACACTCCAAACACTTTAAATGACAAATATCTACTTCGCTTGAGTTGTTTACTACGGAAGTGCTAACTTTTAGACGAGTTTAGACTAGTTTCTTTGGCTTTTGCTAGCAAGCCAATGTATTTATTGAATAACAAAGCTACACGTGATACGTAAATCGAAATAAATGGGGACTAATGCGTTTAAATATTGACTGTCATGGTGTAAAAAATAAGCCTTTCATTGATAAGTTTAGCTAGTTTGTGCGTTTGCGTAGTCTGGAGGTGCTAACAAGCTAATTACCCGGCTAGCGCTAAATTAAACACACCGAGCGAGCCACGCGTTTTGGGCACATTTACGTACGACTTTGCGCATCGTTTGTTCTTTTTCTGTAAATATAAGTCGTGTTGTACCTGTGAAGAGCGCGTATTTCCACGATGTTAGCCTGGAAAGCACGCCAAGGGCTCGTACGCCAGCCATGTTTGGGAAGCGGAGGTCAGATCCTGCTGCGGCGGCGTGATGAGCCAAAGCTGAGCGGCTAGTGCTAGGCTAGCTGTCATTTCACTTCCTGAAACGCGTCAGGCTGCGTGCGTTTTGATTGGCTGCAGAAGGACATAGTCGTCTCCTATTGGCTGATGCGTGAGATAGTAGTGGACTCGCGTTGGTTTGTTTTTACAGCGCACCTTTACATTTTAATTATTTATTTTACTTATTTATTTTTTATATAACGTAACTTAGCATTCAGTATAACATTATTTAGCTTGATGTGTAGATTGTAGATTTATATTTACTCTTTTATATTTATTTTTATATTTAACTGTCTTTTGCGTTTTGTAACCACAAGACGGAGCCAAAGTTAAGTTGCTTCAGACATGATTGTTTTGTGTCACTACTGTAAAAAAAAAAAAGATTTCCCCCCACAATTTTCAACATTTTGACCAACGTTTTGACCTTATATATATATATATGTATATTGAAATGATACATAAAATGATGCTCTTACAACAACTCTTGAGTTGTAGTTTCCCCGAATACTTTTATTGAGTAATATCTTGGACCTCTACTTTGTACTTCTACTGTCAAGATAATTTAAGTAACATTACATTTCAGTAAAAGAAATAAAATCTATCTTTTTATTGGTGAAAAGTTCTCAAAATGTTGCCCCTATGTCCCTTTTACACTGAATAAATGTGAAGCTAAAGGGGCCATCTCTATTTAGTGAAAACATTTGGTTATACAGCAAATGCATTATAAATAGATCAAAATTATCCCAAAATACGATCATTTTAGCAGTTGTATTTACGTTACACATAAGCCATGAAAGGTGTTTGTTGCATTGCTGAAACATGAAATAAAACCGCTATTTCTAAACATATTCATGCTGTAATCGCACTTGAATCTGTCGCACTTTCAGGCGACAGATTCAACAGGACAGGAAATAGTTGAAACTGTTGCACAACTTTTGGTTAATGCAATGTTTATGTGACAGTACATTAGGTTAAATTTAAGGAAAGTTAAACACAACAAAACCTGAAGTTAAAGTCCAAAATAAATATGACTGTTTTATAATATAGTAATAATTGTATGAACATTGGGTTGGACATTATTTCATTTTAGGCACAGAATTGGAATAATAAAACAGATAACTTCCTTAAAAATAATACTTAAATCTGGTATAAATTTACTATGAGTTGATTGCAACTTATAGTATGTTCTTTTTTGTTTTTTGTTTTTTTGTGTGGCAAAATTAAAATACTCGAATAATGTCTTAAAACTAGGCTTTTTGAAAGTTGCTTTGTATATTTATTTGGATCTCTTTGATTTTAGTTGTTGTGATTCTAAACTACCGTGTACCTAAGTAGTATAAGTACTTTGCTCCTGACCGATATAGTGTGCAGTAAAAACATACACAGAAGTTATTGTGGTTGTAGTAATGGCAAAGTGGCAGTTACAGCAATTTTCATACAGTTTTTACACAGATTTTTAAGACCTTTGGAGTCAAACAGATTAATTTGATTTCTGATTTCATGATGCAGGGCACTTTTGTAGGAAAATTGCAGAATTTTGAGGATTCAGCGACACTTCTCCACTTCTTAAATGAACAATAACTCAACTTTGATCTGATCATTATCCGATTTCTTGAGTTGTCAGGTTATTAAAATGTCACATAAACAGTTATATCTGATGTGAGTCGTTTTGACTAGGATAATCATGCAATAAAAGGGCCAAACTAACCCAGATAAGACAAAAAGGGAAGAGAAAATATGTAAGGTAGAAAATGTTACTTTAAAATTCATGCTACTTTGTCTGCCAAACGACTTCTGAGTCTGATTTAGACTTGATTTAATAAGATGTACCAGGACTTGGACTTCGAGGCCGGTGTTTCTCCTCACAAAATAGATTTTAGTTTTGAAAATAGTTTTGTCTTTGCAGCTGAATAAAACACTGAAAATCAAACATGGAACAAGTTTTTAAGAAGAACCATCCACTAAAAACATGTAAATATGAGCTTTATTCAGTAATGGCATGTAATTGTTAGCCCTGAACATGTGTCATTAAGCTTCATAATGTGCAATACTGTCATATTCATGTGCAATACTGTCATATTCATGTGCAATACTGTCATACCCATGTGCAATACTGTCATATTAATGTGCAATACTGTCATATTCATGTGCAATACTGTCATACCCATGTGCAATACTGTCATATTAATGTGCAATACTGTCATACCCATGTGCAATACTGTCATATCCATGTGCAATACTGACATATTCATGTGCAATACTGTCATACCCATGTGCAATACTGTCATACCCATGTGCAATACTGTCATACCCATGTGCAATACTGTCATATTCACACATAATGTCCATCATCTTGGTGCAATATTCTCTGTCCATATAACAGCTGTAAATAAGAGTGTTACTATTGTTATTATTTTTTATTAAGAGTTTAAGAGTTTTTTTTTAAGTTTAAGAGTGTTATTAGAGTGTTTTAATTTTTTTAATCTGTTTTTGTTGTTATTATTGTTTACTTCTGTACCCATTTTGTGTTGCAACAGTGGAATTTCCCCATTGTGGGACAAATAAAGGCTTAACTTATCTAATTGACTTGAAATGAGGACTTGGACTTTACTTTAACTTGAAACCAAAGACAGCGCATGTATTTTTTTTTAATAAATACACAGTTAAAATGAAAATACATCGCGTGTAAATCCACCCGTGACGATCAAATCCTCCTCAAACGGACAGAAAACACCGCATAGCTCCAGCTGAACTTTGACAGCTTTGACAGCTTTGACAGGAGAGCGCGGGGAGGCGGGTCTTACGCTTCAACCAAAGAACCCCGGCGCCGTCCAATCAGAGACGCGCTCCCGCTGTCTCCGGCCAATCAGCGCCGGGGAGTCCCGCCTGGTCGCGGAGGTAAACGTGTGTACGCCGTGTGCGCCGCGCGCGAGAGGTTCCCGTTTTCGCCTCTTTTTCTCCCACAACAACATTCACCCCGCAAATCCGCCCCGCGTCCACGCCGCCACCCCGCAGCCGTCACCGACCATGGCCGCGTGCCGTCGCAAACGCACGGGAGTATAAACGCCGCCTCGTCCGCGCGGAACGGAGCATCATCTCGGGAGAAGTACGATGCCGTCCCCGATGGAGGGATCGTCCGGGGAAGGCGACCTGTTTACCGTCAAGCACGAGCTCAAACACGGTAAGTTGACACGCGACCCGGGTCACACGCGCGTTTTTCTTATCCCCGCGGCGCTGTCGTAGTTTAGTTGCGGACACGTGTCGGTTGTTAGCCGCTAGCTCGTCGGAGCCGCAGTGTTTGTGTGGCTAGCGTTGACATTCTGCACGATGTGGTAAAAGGGAGAGAGACGTCGGTTTTGCCCGCGGACGCACGTCAAAAAACCCGCGTTGAAACTCGCGCAAAAACTACCGCCGCGGGAGCACCGGACGCGGCTGGCGCAGACGGGCTAGTCGGGACACCGCTGCGCCTGGAGTAAAATTAGACTTAAGCTTTTTGTGAAGTGGGTTCAGACCGGTCCAGAGTCGGTGCACGGGCTCATCCCGCGGGCACGGAATGGCAATAACGGCGGGTAAAAGTAGTTTGTTGTGTGTTTTGATGGTTGATAAAGCTAGCTTCTGCTCAGCACACCTGTCACAGAGCACAGGTTACTGATACAATGTGGTGTACAATGATAACAACATAAGATGAGATAACCTTTTATGATTAGGCAAGTATAACAATAAAGAAACAGACAACTTCTATAAAACTGCTATAAAAAAAACTGTTATAATAAAACTTATGAAAAACCTCTTATACTCTTATTTACAGCTGTTATATGGACAGAAAATATTGCACCAAGATGGTGGACATTATGTCACAGTATTGCACATGAGTATTACAGTATTGCACATGAATGTTACTGTATTGCACATGAATGTTACAGTATGACAGTATTGCACACGAGTATGACAGTATTGCACACAAGTATGACAGTATTGCACACGAGTATGACAGTATTGCACACGAGTATGACAGTATTGCACACAAGCCAGTATTGCACACGAGTTTGCCAGTATTGCACACGAGTATGACAATATTGCACATGAGTTTATAACAGTATTGCACATGAGTGTAGGACAGTATTGCACATGCGTATAGGACACTATTGCACATGCGTATATGACACTATTGCACATGAGTATATGACACTATTGCACATGAGTATAAACAGTATTGCACATGAGTTTATAACAGTATTGCACATGAGTGTAGGACAGTATTGCACATGATTATGACACTATTGCACATGAGTATAAAACAATATTGCACATGAGTTTATAACAGTATTGCACATGAGTGTAGGACAGTATTGCACATGATTATGACACTATTGCACATGAGTATAAAACAATATTGCACATGAGTTTATAACAGTATTGCACATGAGTGTAGGACAGTATTGCACATGCGTATATGACACTATTGCACATGCGTATATGACACTATTGCACATGAGTATATGACACTATTGCACATGAGTATAAAACAGTATTGCACATGAGTTTATAACAGTATTGCACATGAGTGTAGGACAGTATTGCACATGATTATGACGGTATTGCACATGATTATGAAAGCTGAATGACACATGTTGTGTTGTTCTGTTTTGTTGTGTTTTTGTTGTGTTGTTTTGTTGTGTTGTTGTTCCGTGGGTGGATTGTTGTGTTGTTGTTGTTGTGCTGTTGTTCCGTGGGTGGATTGTTGTGCTGTTGTTCCCTGGGTGGATTGTTGTGTTGTTGTTCCGTGGGTGGATTGTTGTGTTGTTGTTCCGTGGGTGGATTGTTGTGTTGTTGTTCCGTGGGTGGATTGTTGTGTTGTTGTTCCCTGGGTGGATTGTTGTGCTGTTGTTCCCTGGGTGGATTGTTGTGTTGTTGTTCCGTGGGTGGATTGTTGTGTTGTTGTTCCGTGGGTGGATTGTTGTGTTGTTGTTCCGTGGGTGGATTGTTGTGTTGTTGTTCCGTGGGTGGATTGTTGTGTTGTTGTTCCGTGGGTGGATTGTTGTGTTGTTTTGTTGTGTTGTTGTTCCGAGGGTGGATTGTTGTGTTGTTTTGTTGTGTTGTTGTTCCGAGGGTGGATTGTTGTGTTGTTTTGTTGTTGTGTTGTTTTGTTGTGTTGTTCTGTGGGTGTGTTCTCGTGGCCTGTAACAGAGAAGTGGAGTAATCTGATAAGCCAGTGTCTGATATTTGGATCATGCGCCAAAGAAATCCGATCATCAAAAACTTTTGGCGAAACATTTCCTCTTTCGTTTGTGTTTTTTGCCACCTTTTGTTTTTTGCATTGTTTTTCCGGCGTCATTAAGATTATGTGTACATTTATATTTTTACACTATTAAAAGTTGAAATATGTTGACTGAAGGCTTTTAAAAAAAAAAGTAGTTTAGCTTGTTTTTTTGAGTCTGTTTAGTCCAGATTATGAGAACACTAATCAAAATACAACTAAGATTATTTTTATTGGATTAGTCACGATTAATCATGCATTTTTGTTTTGAGTAAATAAATACATTTTAAAAAAACTATTTCAATCTTTAACAGTTTCTTTTCTTTTTTTTAAATCCACTTTTTTTTGCTTTTTGTTTTTGTTTCTTTTCCACTTTTTGTAAAAAAATAATTGTATTTTCCACTTTTTATTAAAAAAGAAAAAAAATCCACTTTTTGTAAATTTTCTTGTCTTTTCCACTTTTTAATGTTTTGTTATTGTCTTTTCCACTTTTCTTTTGCTCTTTTTTGCACCATTTCCCTTGTCCAAACAATCAGAATTCAGATTACTCTCACCGGGCGTAACAGTTTGTGACATTTCAATACGTCTGAAATGTTTGATCAGTCCAGAAATGGGATAACAATCAGATTTGTGGCACGCTCATTGTTCGATGACAGTTTTATTGTCTTTACTGTAGCCCGCAAGGGTCAAAAGGTCAAGGAAGGGTCACGTAGAGTTATTCAGAGGAAGGCAGCTCGGACAGTTTCAGACAAATGTTCAGTTACATCGTTTTTCATTCCAACGTTCAGGCTCATTTTTCAGGATTACTGTTGCGTTAGATGATTATTAACGTTGGCTATCTTCTTCATATTTTATGTCATTCCTTCTTTAATAACCACAGGTGCTCGAGCCTTTTTCCCGACAAAGTCAAGAACCTCAAACACAAAAACCTGTTGATCTTTTATTATTGTTTCACGGAAAGTTGATCCCGCGACATTTCATCCACTGACACGTCGGAAGTTGTTGCTCCACAATAACCACAAAAGAAACGACTATGTCCCACACTATGTCCCACACTATGTCCCAAACTATGTCCCACACTATGACCCAAACTATATCCCACACTATGTCCCACACTTTGTCCCACACTATGTCCCACACTATGTCCCACACTATGTCCCACACTATGTCCCACACTATGTCCCACACTATGACCCACACTATGTCCCACACTATGTCCCACACTATGTCCCACACTATGTCCCACACTATGACCCACACTATGACCCACACTATGACCCACACTATGTCCCACACTATGTCCCACACTATGTCCCACACTATGACCCACACTATGACCCAAAACAAAGTCCAAACAAAGTCCAAAAAAACTAGAGCCAAGACTACGTCCGAAACCAAGTCCGAAACCAAGTCCGAAACCAAGTCCGAAACCAAGTCCGAAACCAAGTCCGAAACCAAGTCCGAAACCAAGTCCGAAACCAAGTCCGAAACCAAGTCCGAAACCAAGTCCGAAACCAAGTCCGAAACCAAGTCCGAAACCAAGTCCGAAACCAAGTCCGAAACCAAGTCCGAAACCAAGTCCGAAACCAAGTCCGAAACCAAGTCCGAAACCAAGTCCGAAACCAAGTTCGAAAAAACTAGAGCCAAAACTACGCCTAAAAATCCACTGTAGTACTTTTACTTGTGTAACTTGACGAGCTGTTGCCTTGGTTACACGCTCCCTCCAGACGCCGGCCACGACAAAGAGAACTAACATTTTACCTACATTTGTTCCCGATCAGTTTTTGTGAGGTGTTTCTCGTGTAACGTGTCGGGACAGTTATCTCCGTGTCATGAATACGCGGTCAGTCCACTCATGCAGTACATTTGTGATAGTTTAGTTTGCGTGTTTTACGTTTTATCTCCTGGATCTACCTGAAGCTCGTGAACAAAAGGTGAGTGACAGTAGCCTCCGTCTGTCAATGAGAGATTTATTAGAGCCAGTTATGATAGTAAGAACAAGTTATGACAAGATTTTATGACTTGTTGTCAGCTGCTTCTGCCGTTCCCGCGGCGGTGCTAAAGATGCTACGTCTCTGCGAGGGCTAACGGACACGTATTACTAAGGAATGTCACAATATCAGGTTTTACCGTTACAATTATTGTGAAAAGAAACGATACAATTCAAAGATTATTCATGATTATTCACAATTATTCAGACCTAACCAAACAATTGTGAAATCTTTAATTTTCCTTCATTTTTATAGTCTAACACAAGTTTGTGACCAGCTTTACAAAATGTAACTTTCTGAAAAACAAAATAAAGTTAAATGTGACAAAAACGGACAGAAGTTGTTTACATAAAATACTTAAATTTGCTTCTCAAATTGTCACGATTATTGTTTTTGGTTCTTTACGATGATATTGTGACCTGAATAATCACGATTATGGAATAACTTGATACTCGTGACATTTTTGCCTTCGCCGTATCAAAAGCGGCGGCATTTTGATATTGCAGTATCAGATTTGAGTATCGTAACGTTGCGCTTTTAAAACACACTTTGCGACTGAACCAGGAACTGAAGCCAGAACTAAAACCAGAACGGGACTAAACCGAGTCCACACCGTGACTAAACCAAGCTCCAAACGGGACTAAACCGAGTCCACACCCTGACTAAACCAAGCTCCAAACGGGACTAAACCGAGTCCACACCGTGACTAAACCGGGCTCCAAACGGGACTAAACCGAGTCCACCCCGGGACTAAACCGAGTCCACACCGGGACTAAACCGGGCTCCAAACGGGACTAAACCGAGTCCACACCGGGACTAAACTGGGCTCCAAACCGGGCTCCAAACCGGGCTCCAAACCGGGCTCCAAACCGGGCTCCAAACCAAACCGGGCTCCAAACCGGACTAAACCGGACTAAACCAAGTTCACACCGGGAGTTGTTTTTGCCCAAACTGTCGGTTTCGAAGCCTTCGTCCTTCAGCTTTTACCAGGTTCATGTCGCCGGCGTAACTCTGTCCACACGGTCTAATAATAACCTCGGTATCAAGCTCCTCCCCCTCTGGACTGGGACACCAGGCCGCCGGACACTTCACGTTATGCAACACAAACCGGGACTGAACCAGAACTGAACCGGGTTTACACCGGTTCGGCACAGGTACGGCACGATGGGGCCCACTTATTTATTTACTTATAATCTAAACCGCGCCGCAAATTGCTAATCAAAATCGTAATTAGCGAATGATTGCAATTAGTTGAAGGACAACGGCGGCAATTACGTTGAAACCGGCTCCGATCCCGTCTCATTAACACGCTACTGACCTCTGTAAACTCTGAAATGGTGTGAAATATGCACTTTACGCCGAATCCCACTGAACATAAAACTCAAACGTAATTGCATTTCTCATTCTTGATCTGACCGAACTCGTTTTCAACCAGGAATGACGGAAGAAGACAGAAATGAAACTCTTTTTGTTGCGTTGACACGTTTCCTGATTTGTCCGTGTACATTTCAAATATGATCTAAACGCAGTCTTAACTTGTTAAATTAGAGATGTCACGATGTCAAATGTTGGCGTTATCGTGATTTAACGATTTCTCGCGATTATTATTGAGATTCTGACCAAACGAGAGTGAAATCTTTTCTTTTCTTTCGTTCTCGTGGTCCGACATGCGACAGTTCCTCAAGTTTGTCACCGACTTTACAATAATTAACTTCCCGAAAGACGAAATAAATTTAAATGTGACAAAAACGGCCAGATTAAAAAACTGACATAACATTTATGTCTAGTTTTTGGCTGTAAATTGAACAAAAAATACTTAAATTTGCTTCTAAAATTGTTGCGATTATTTTTGGTTCTTTATGATTATATTGTGCCCCGAATAATCACTATTATCGATTCAACCTAATAATCGTGAGCTCCCTACCTTTTTATATATGCATATTTTTTAAAGAAGACCAAATTAATTTTCCATATACAAGTCCAACCAAGGTCCGTTTGGTCTAAAGAAGGACACTTGGACACTTGAAGGACACTTGAAGGACACTTGAAGGACACTTGAAGGACACTTGAAGGACACTTGAAGGACACTTGAAGGACACTTGAAGGACATTTGAAGGACACTTGAAGGACACTTGAAGGACACTTGAAGGACATTTGAAGCTGTGTGAAGCTCTGTTACTCGGGTTAGAGTCGTTTCTTTGTTTTAACACAATCGGACTGTAAAGATCTGACTCGTAAACTGGACCATAAGAGCTCGTATTGATCAGACGCTGTTGTTTTAATCACCATTTTGTGTTTGTTCGTGTGTTTTCCGGCCGTGTTTGCTGATGTCGACTGATCGTGAGTAGTTTATAAGACTGGGCAACAAGGAAAAAAATAATTTAAATGTTTTTCTTCATATTGATCGATCTCGGTTTTCAATTAGATTTTAGTTGCTCAATATGTTTATTTTGCTTTCACAAATGATTTCCTGAAGATAAACTTAACTTTTTTAATCACTTCCATTTAATTTAATCTAAATTCTTCCTCCAAAGTCTGACGTCTGTTCCGTGTTTTTACTGAGAAAAAGCCAAACCGTATCCATGGTGATTAGACATGAGTCAATTCCGATAATTGTCCAGCCTCGTCGACTATAAAACAATTATCCTAGTCATATTTTATTATATTTGTAAAAAAATTTGCATGGTATTATTAAATCAAAAAGTCAAAAAAGAATATAAATACTCTTTTATTCATTAATATTCTCTATCTAGAAGCCTTCAGAGACATATTTTAACTTTTATTTGGTTTTTAATGTGTTTAAAAAGTCGCGATATACCATAAAATGACTCTGCCTGTCAAAAAAAAAAAAAGCCGTGACTCAAAAAAGGTAAAACGCTGTAATATTTGGTTTGACCTTTAGCTTAAAACATGTATTTCCCTCCCAAACACTGTCAGATCTGTTGTAGATTAGCCTCTGCTTCTCTTTTGATGTTTCCTCTGCTCGATGCCAATGCTTTGATCCTTCTCAAATGCACTCTCATCTCATCCACGACCACGGGATTCGTCTTTCCACGCGGCCGTTTCAGAAATGCCCGCGCAGCGATTATCCAGCAGGAGGCTCGTAGCTACTGCGTTTGCTCAGCTGAATCCAAGTGGCGACTTCTTTTTAACGGACAGGCGGTTGGTTAGTCGCAGCGTTAATGTGTGCGTTGTGTCCCCATGGTAACTGAGAACACGCATCTGTCTTCTCATGATGCGCCACGAACGTCTGTAGACTTGGCTCGCCGCGGGTTCCGACTAAACCAGGCGTCTACACTTCAAATAAAGGGGCACATGATTCTTAAACCAGCACAACAACATCAGCCCATAACGGAGTCTTCTTCTTCTTCTTCATCCTTCTCCGTTGTCCTTCTTCTTCGTCGTCCTTCTTCTTCGTTGTCCTTCTTCTTCGTCGTCCTTCTTCTTCGTTGTCCTTCTTCTTCGTCGTCCTTCTTCTTTGTTCTCCTTCTTCTTCGTTGTCCTTCTTCTTCATTGTCCTTCTTCGTCGTCCTTCTTCTTTGTTGTCCTTCTTTGTTGTCCTTCGTTGTCCTTCTTCGTCATCGTCTTTCGTCGTCCTTCTTCGTCGTCCTTCGTCCTTCTTCGTCCTTCTTCTTCGTCCTTCTTCTTCGTCCTTCTTCTTCGTCCTTCTTCCTTCTTCTTCCTCCTTCTTTGTCCTCCTTCTTCTTCTTCGTCCTCTTCCTCTTCTTCGTCGTCCTTCTTCTTTGTTCTTCTTCGTCCTTCTTCTTCCTCCTTCTTCGTTCTTCTTCGTCCTCCTTCTTTGTTCTTCTTCGTCCTCGTCCTTCTTCGCCCTCCTTCTTTGTCCTCCTTCTTCCTCTTCTTCATCCTTCTTCTTCGTCCTTCTTCTTTGTCCTTCTTTGTCCTCCTTCTTCTTCTTCTTCTTCTTCTTCTTCGTCCTCTTCTTCATTGTCTTCCTCTTCGTCTTCTTCCTCCTTCCTTACATAACCCCCCCCTTTGACCCTGTGAGCTCTGAGCTTGTTTGTAGACGACTCTGAAACGCTGTGGAAGCTGCTCACGGCGGTTTTTCTTTCTTTCCTTTCCTTTCGTCGCGTGTTACAAACGAGAGCAGAAGATTAAATCGGGCCGACATAATTTGATCCTATTTTTGGCGCGTGCGAGACTCACTACAACGATGGACGAACCAAACTGCAAAAAAAAGGAACAATATTTTTAGGCTGCTTATTAGATTAAGGTTGTATTAAGCTGTGTCATTCTGCATTTGAGGCTTGAGCGCTGTGAAAATGTGCGTTTTCCCCTTCCCCCTAGCCCCGCCTTCTGCTCTGTTGACTTCGGGCGATGCTCACAGGGTTTAAAATGTCACAACAACAAAAAAACACTTGGTTTTAGATCAATAATGCATTTTACAATTGACGATATGATAAATAATGATATACGTGTTACAGTTTCATACTAAATACGCCAAAAAATAACGTCTCCTTTAACTTTACACCAGTTAAAGTGCCCCCTACAGGTTGGACTAAAATGTGGTTGAATATATTTAAAATGTTGCTAAGACTTTTATCCCGGAAAAGCACATTTTTTAGGTTTTATAAGTTTACTTCCTGGTTGTAAATTGATGACATCACACTAGGAAATTACCCAGCAACCACTGGGCAAAAACTCATCTAATGTCACAATGTTTTTTTATTTGACAAATAACAATATATGAGAGAGACTTTATTTTGTTTATTTACTGTTTAGAGAGTCAAAAAAGTTGTTTCTTTTGTTTAAATTCTGCATAAACCTCGTGTGATGTCACTTCCTGTCATTTTCTACAGATCTTTCAACGTTTTCTCCACAAATACCTGCTCGATTGGTGTAAAATATTTAGTTTATATTAACAACAGCTACAAATACACAAAATAAAGTCCAAATTAGAAAATCGTAAAAAGCCGTCATAGGCACTTTAAACACTGCTAAATTAAAGGACTTTTCTGGTGAAATTAAGTACCATATTTTCCACACTATAAGGCACACTTAAAAACCTTAATTTGATCAAAAAACAACAGTGTGCCTTATAGTCTGGTGCGCCTTTATATCTGAAAAATTATCGAAAATGGACCATTCATTGACGTGCTCTTTATAATCTAGTGCACCTTATAGTGCGGAAAATATGGCACTGCAATTTTTAGATCGAACTGATATTCTTCTTGACATTTGACCTCCTGTAGGTGTTCTTTTTTGCAGTGTAGAGGGATGTGCGCGGTCAGCTGAAGGTAAACGCTCTGATTCTACATTCAGCCAGGCGTCATAATGTAATGGAGCAATCTGTGTAATGTAGCGACGGCGCTCCAGTTTTCTTCACATTGGACTAATAATGAGCCGTTATTGTGGAAAAAGTAGAGTTAAAGAGAAGGATTGCATTTGAGTTGTAAAAGAAATCGAGTAGAAGTATAATTTTAGTAGTCGGCCTTAGTCAGCAATTCATTTTTCTGATTAGTCGGCAAGTTAAGCGATTATTCTTAGACTTTTGAAATACATTACCAACCAAATAAACTTGGAAATTTGGTGATTGACGGCTTCTAGATAGAGAATATTTACAAAAAAGATATAAAAAGCTTCTTTTGTATGCGTTTCAGCGCCTGTAGTCCATATAACGATTACAAAATACGACTATACTTATGTTTATACTCAAATAATTAGTCACATTTAGTTGATTTAATTGTCGCCGCACTAAAATTTCGATATTTTTCTTAATTTGATTGAGATAAATGTTATTTTGTGTCGAAAATTTCACTCAGTTGTATGAAAAAGTATGTTTTTTATTATCACTCAGTAATGAATATTGTACCTTCAAGATTTGATTAAGGCGATTATGTCGGTGTAATCCCTCATTCGTCCAGGCGTGTTCCATAGTCGAAAAAGCTTCAGTTGTAGTCATCTGGACTCAGTTTGAAAAAAGTAGACGTTTCGACTCTCATCCAAGAGTCATTGTCAATAACAGAATTTAGGTCGAGAACTCCGATATTAATACTGTTCTGTGGTAAGACCCGCCCATTGGGAGGAGCCTTCCTGAAGTAGAAAGAGTTGTTGGTTTCAACAGAAACTCCCCCCTTTGTATCTACCGAGCTAGCCTATTCAGAATCTTAATGGGCTGTTAAAACCTCTTTGTCTTAGTGAGACCCTGGCTCAACCACCCTGAGTACCTGATTAGCATTTGAATGCCCTGGTCCTTTACCTTTCCAGGGGTTCAGTAACCCATTATAAATAACAGGAAGATTAAACCTAAGCCCTCCATTTCTGTTTAAAGAAGGTCTTTCTTTTTTAACAAAAATAGCTTCCTTGACCCTCTTTCAAACCATCTTTTCTCCCTGCTTAAAACCTTCACCTCACCGTCTTCAAACGAGTGATTAGAGGCTTCAAGATGGAGATGCACGGCACTCTGTGGACCTGAACTAGTATTTCTTCTGTGCTGATAAAGCCTCTTGTGTAGAGGCTGTTTCGTCTGTTCCGTGGAGGGCTTAGGTTTAATCTTCCTGTTATTTATAATGGGTTACTGAACCCCTGGAAAGGTAAAGGACCAGGGCATTCAAATGCTAATCAGGTACTCAGGGTGGTTGAGCCAGGGTCTCACTAAGACAAAGAGGTTTTAACAGCCCATTAAGATTCTGAATAGGCTAGCTCGGTAGATACAAGGGGGGAGTTTCTGTTGAAACCAACAACTCTTTCTACTTCAGGAAGGCTCCTCCCAATGGGCGGGTCTTACCACAGAACAGTATTAATATCGGAGTTCTCGACCTAAATTCTGTTATTGACAATGACTCTTGGATGAGAGTCGAAACGTCTACTTTTTTCAAACTGAGTCCAGATGACTACAACTGAAGCTTTTTCGATTAAGGCGATTAAACTAAAATGCAGCTAAGATAAATATATTTAGAATTTTGCTAAAAAATCATAAAGAAAGTATCCCAGAATAGCAAATTTTTTTAAGTTTATGATTTCACTTCCTGTTTGTAATTGATGACATCACTCTAGGAAATTACCCATGAAACACTGGGACAAAACTCATCCAAGATGAAGAGTCAAAAAAGTTGTTTCTTTGTGTAAATTCTGCATAAACTTGGAATGTGATGTAACTTCCTGTCATTTTTCAACAGATTTTTCAACTTTTTTCCACAAATACTTATTCGATTGGTGTAAAATAATGATTTAAATGCACAGCAGGCATAAATACACCAAATGAACTCAAAATTAGAACATTGTAAAAACCTGTCATAGGCACTGGAAGATTAGACAATGGTAAAAAAATGCTATCTTTGTCATAGAGAAGATTACAAATGAATCTTTTTCTACTTGGAGTTGCTACTTCTTAGATTTTTAAGTACATTTAACTTTCTAACCTGCCTTTTGGCCTTTTTGACTCTTCAACCTTGCTGTTTCGGACATTAATGTGCGTGTTTTTTGTCCACAGCCAACCTGACGGGTCACGTGGAGCGGGTCGGCATCGAGAACTTCGAGCTCCTGAAGGTGCTCGGGACCGGAGGTGAGCTTAAATAGCGGCCAACACATGACAGTTCGTAAACGGGGTAAACGCGACCCGTGGAAACATTTTACGAGAAAACTGGTCTCATCTCACCGCACGGGGCCTCTTTTCAGCGAGGGGCCCCAGTTCAGGACGGGTATTTTTACAACCAGCAACGGAAAAAAACGGCCAAAAAAAAAAGAAAGCGCAAAGCTGAAAATAGTTTTGGACCGAGGCTAATAAACAAGGACCAAATTTGACCGTTGTGACACTTTCTCATCATTTTAAAGGTCACGGTTCAGAACGTAACTTTACATAGTGAATGTCTTTATGGGAAGCGAGCTCTTGAGCCCCCGTGTGTGTGAAGATGGCGGCGGCGATAGCGTTTTTGCATGTTCCTGCGACGCCTGATATCCATCACGGAGCAATAAGAATGACATGACTCTGAACCCTCTGTTGTTTGTCCGTGAGAGCGTGTGTGGCCGTAATGGTGTTCAAAATGTGCGTTTGTGATGAAAATGTTCCAGTTTTTCACAAATACTATACCATTTTACTAAGCCTATTATTACACAAGCGATCCATGTTTAAAGAATTCTATTTAGTATTATTTATGGAGAAAGGATGTGTCACTTATTGCCTCAAAAACACTCTTTTATTCATTCAATATTGTTATTTTTTAAAGTTTTTCATGATAATGCCATAAACATAAAGACTTCATTTTGTTGAATTTATGTTTGGAGCGTCAAAAAAGTTGTTTCTTTGTGTAAATTCTGCATGAACTTTGACCGGAATACCCAGTGTGATGTCACTTCCTGTAACTTTTTACTGATTTTTCAACGTTTTCTCCACAAATACCTGCTCGATTGAGGTAAAACTATAATTTATATGTAACAGGTAAAAATACACAAAATAAAGCCCAAATTAGAAAATCGTAAAGACCTGTCATACGCCCTTTAGGTGATATTTTGGGCTTTTTGTGGTCAATCTTATCGTCCATTCTCATTTTTTTATTTGCACATCAACAAAGACATGGTGAAGCATATGAAGCATACCCCCCGAATGAAGGCTGACACTTTACTGATGATTATTTTGGGACTTGATGGTAATAAATCTTGTAAATACACCGTAAGAGCTGGGGAAACACAAAAAGTCAATGTAAATGCTAAATGCAAAACAAGCGTAACGTTAGCTTGATATGAGATCGTAATAATTACACATCAATTAACTGGGTTTAGCACCAAACTAAAATAACATGGATAAATAAATTGGGCTTTAATGCAATGCAAAACGTACCTTGTGCCTCAAAATCAACAAAAACCATGTTGATTTTGCTTCGTGTTAACTTTTCCTGCTTCTGCCTTTTTAGTGTCTTTTCTATGTTAAGCTAATTCCGCCAAAACGGGAAGTAGCTCTTCAAAAGAAAAGTGCACTTTCTAAAACAGGAAGTTGAATTTTAGCAAAAGAAAATACACAATTGGTTCTTTACACATGGCCTGCCCAAAAACATAGACGCAGTATAACACAACGAGGTCAATCAGGGGCCAAACCGTCACAACAATTACTCTTATCGACTTTACGTTTCAACAAAAAGAAATTGTAACCGTTTATTTCATTTTTTAGCGCGTGGAAATTGCCCGTCCCCAGCGCAGCGCGAACTCGATAACGTCCCCTTTCTCCCGCTCCGTTTCAGCCTACGGAAAGGTGTTCCTGGTGCGCAAAGTGAGCGGGCACGACGCGGGCAAGCTGTACGCCATGAAGGTGCTGAAGAAGGCGACCATCGTCCAGAAGGCCAAGACGGCCGAGCACACGAGGACCGAGCGCCAGGTCCTGGAGCACATTCGACAGTCGCCGTTCCTGGTCACGCTGCACTACGCCTTCCAGACCGACACCAAGCTGCACCTCATCCTCGGTACGGAAGTGTTAACCAGGAAGTGATAACCAGAAAGAAAGAAAGAAAGTTTTGAAATGTTCTGCGCACGTGCCAACACGTGCGCAGAACATTTCAAAATTTTCTTTCTTTTTTTTCACGATACAGCATAAAACCGTATTTTCTGGACTATAAGTCGCACCAGCCAAAAAATGCATAATAGAGAAGAAAAAAACATATAATTCTCACTGGAGTATAAGTCTATAAACAAAGTATCTATATTGGGGGTCAATATTTAGTGTATGTGTTTTTTCTTTGAACTACTGAGGGACTTTTTGTTATTTTCACGTATTTTGACTGGATTTCTGCGGGAGACAGTTGAATGGAGATGAAAACTGACTACTTAATTCTGCATTTCTTTATTGCCGCTCATTTTTTATTAAATAATTTTGGTTGCGTAATCTTACTTCCTGGTTAAACTGGCGTAAGTGTGATTCAATGGTATCGTTTATCGTTTATATTTTCTTTAGCAATGTATCACACTTACTATTATTATTATTTTTTATCTTGAAAGGTATAGTTAAATGTGTACTATATACAAATATCTGATAGTTACTGATACCGATAATAAATATTAGTAGTAAATTACTCAAATTAGTAATTTTTTTCACTTTTTTTCACTTTGTAAAAATGATGACAAATTGTATTAACCTGGAATTGAAAAAACAAAACAACAAACATTGAATAATAATTTTAAAAAGTGTTTCAATATTTTCTTTAACCTCTAAATGGACAGATAAACAAAAGTTAAACAACATTTCTTGATAGTTTACCCTCTTTGTTTCAGATTATGTAAACGGAGGCGAGCTTTTCACACATTTAGTGCAAAGAGTTCGATTTAAGGAACAGGAGGTGGCGCTGTACAGTGGAGAGATCGTCCTGGCTCTGGATCATCTACACAAGGTAGGATTTATTTATTGTCATTTTAGCACTTCAAATAATTACTCGTTTTGTTCATTGTAAATGTACTTTGCTGCTTGTTGTTGTTTCTGCAGCTGGGCATTGTGTACCGGGACCTAAAGTTAGAGAATATTTTGTTGGACTCGAGCGGGCACATCGTCCTCACAGATTTTGGACTAAGTAAAGAGTTTGATCAGGTACAATTTACACTTAATAAATGTTTCATGTAGCAGGGGGTATTTATACAGTCAGCACGGGTTCTAAACCGTAAAATTAAAAACTAATCTTTGCTTAAAAAATGTATTTTCCAGAGTATAAGTCGCACTGGAGTATAAGTCGCATTTTTTGGGGTGAATTTATTTGCTAAAATCCAAGACCAAGACTCATTTCATCTGTAAATGCAGTTTAAAATAATAACAGATTAGAGAACATGATGAATAGGTGTACGTATGCTAACGCTAACACCTTCAGCTTCATGACGTATGCTAACGCTAACACCTTCAGCTACATGACGTATGCTAACGCTAACACCTTCAGCTACATGAGGCACAGACAGAACTGTGGTAAGTGTCTGGTATGTTAACGTAACATATGAACAGTTATTCAGATAACTATAGCATAAAGAACATGCTAACAAGTTTAGCAAAGCATCAGTTTTATCCCAAATCACTAAATCCATTGAATTCTTCTTCCTCTGTGTCACTTCTAAACAACTCAACAAACTCCAGAGGAAGAGGAAGTGCAGACTCTTCTTCTGCGTCGCTTAGAGCCTAGAGCGCCCTCTTGTGGTTGTCAGTGTGACAATAACGAATAATATCACATACAAGTCGCACCGAAGGCCAAAACTATGAAAAAAGGTGCAACTTATAGTCTGGAAAATACGGTATTCTTCTTTTTTCCTCTTCCTATTCTATTTAAAAGTCTACGATGTCACTTTTCTGGCAGATGGTTCTCCACTTGTTTTGTATTTCTATTTTCTTTGCTATTTCAAGTAATGTAAATGTATGGAATTCCAAATAGTGACTGAAAAAGCAGGATGCAAATGTAACTGCACACAATTAAAATGATTTAATTTGACACTAAATCAAACATTTCTGCTGCAGCTTTCCTTCTTTTCTGTCATTGCAGCAGCGAAAAAACAAACAAAGAAGATGAAATGCTTTATTGTTGTTGATCTGTTTTCAGCTGGAAAGGGCTTTCTCCGTGTGCGGCACAATCGAATACATGGCTCCTGAAATAGTAGAAGGAGGAGAGGCGGGGCACGACAAGGTAATTTATTGTATTTTACGGATAAGAGAAAAGAGAAGTATAATATTGCAATTTTTGTTTTGGAGACTTGCAAAACTAGTATGGAGTATATTATCTATTGTACAGCTAAAACTATTAAAAATTACCACAAAAAGAGAAAAAAATCTCCCAAACAAGAGTATAAAGTGATATCATTTTTACGGCAATAATCTTTCCTCCGCTTGCTGCTTTATGTGCATGTCTGTGTTTGTTTACCAAGAGAAGAAGAAGAAGAAGTGAAATATCCAGTGCAATAGCTTTCCAAAAATAAGATAATTTCCAGACGTCCCACTGTTTACGACGTCGACGCTTCCTGCAGCTCTTGCACAATAAAAGTCTCTACGTAGAAAGAGTCTTATTGTGAAAGAGCCTGGCACGTCACTGTTGAGCTAAGCGAGGCCACAGCAGTGATTTAACGGCACTGATAATGGATAAAACTGCTCATAATGTCATTGTTGTACTAAATTACAGTTAAATAAAGACATTTCTAGATAGTATTGGAGCAGACAATGAAGAAAATCTGTAAAGTAAGCAATATGCAAAAGAAATAAAGCTGAAAATATAGAATTTTAGAATCGCTTGCCTGCCCTAAAAGTTATATTTCTGACCTTTTGTGTTTAATACGTTTAAAGTGATGTCAGTTCTATTATGGCGTTGAAGCAAAGTCATTTTTACGGCAATAATCTTTCCTCCGCTTGTGGCTTTATGTGCGTGTGTGTTTGTTTACCAAGACAAGAAGAAGAAGAAGCAGCGCCCTCACCCATCTCGCCGTTAGAATCACGGCTCACAAATTGCGCCGTCTGTCCGCTAATCTTGTCGAAACATCCAAACGTGCGATAGCCTTCCAAAAACGAGACAATTTTCAGACGTGAAGCGGTGTTTTAACGGCGCTGATAATGAATAAAACATCCCATAATGCCACCGTTTTACTTTGTTATAGTTAAATAAAAAAAATTCTAGATAGTATTGGAGCCTACAACAAAGAAAGTTGGTAAAGCAAGCAATATGCAAAAGAAAAAAAATTACGGCAATAATCTTTCCTCCGCTTGCTGCTTTATGTGCACGTGCGTGTTTGCGCCCTAAAAGTTATATTTCTGAACTTTTGCGTTAAATACGTTTTGAACCTCAACCAAGACGTTCACAGGCACGTTTGAGCACTTCCCGGACGCTCTGTTTTAAACCATATTTATGTATATATGTATATACGTATGTATGTATATATGTATTTATATATGTATGTATGTACGTATTGACCCGTGACGCGGTTGCAGGCAGTGGACTGGTGGAGTCTCGGCGTCCTGATGTACGAGCTGCTGACCGGAGGATCTCCCTTCACCGTGGACGGAGACGAGAACTCGCACACGGACATCGCCAAGTAAGAACTGCTCTGTACGACGAATGCTCTGTACGTCTACTGAGGATTATGGGAAAAACAACCGCTCGGGACCATCTCGGACGGTTGTCTCTGCTTCGTGGAGAGAGCAGGGAAAACGGGTCAAACTTAAACACGTTCCTGACTCTTACTGACCCTTTAAGAAAACAGAATCATGTCTTAAAAGTGTCGCCTTTGATTGAGATATTATTATTTTAAAAGTTCCACTGCTGAAGTCTTTATTGTAGTGGTTAATTTGTGGTATAATTGAGATGCCACAGACAAATAAACACAATTTTTTGACTACTTTTTGCTTCTTTATGTCACTATAGTTTGTACTTTTATCATTGTTTTTCATTGGTTTATCTCAGTCACATTTATTCAGACATTATTCATACCTGACCCTGATAATACAAGTGCAAAACCATTCGTAATTCACTGAAAGCAAAAGGAAATCGCACAATAACGGACGCATAGTACACAATTGTCACGTGCCAAGACTCTGAATTCATGTATTTGCTTAGAGTTGCACTTTTAAACTCCTTTTTAAAGTACAAGTGAGCGTGACAAAGGTTTGAAGTACTTCCGTGCGACTGTTCCAGAGCTCGATCCTTAACACATACACAACATTTCACAGTATTTGTTCTAAATGTCTTATTTTTTACAAACATCTCTGCTCCTCTAAGTTCGTATCATCATCTATTGTTCAACTGTACAGTACTACATATAACTGAATACTTTCGTGACGACTAAAGCGATTGCAAAGGCGATTAAAACATATTTCTGTGAGTGTTTTCATGCGTGTATTCCGTTTTTTAAAATTGTCGTCGGTTTAATAAAACGCACCGCTTACGTCACATTGTTCCTCAGGAGGATTTGTAAAAAGGACCCCCCGTTCTCCAAAGACGTGGGACCATTGGCCAAAAACCTGATCCAGAGACTTCTGCTCAAAGACCCAAAGACCAGGCTGGGATCCGGGCCGGGCGGGGCCGAAAACATCAAGAAACACCCTTTTTACCAGGTACTGCAGGCCGTACTTTTACACGGGAACACTTGACCGAACGGAGTCGCAGTTTGTGTCTTTGAGCTTGCATTTGTATCCACTGAAGACACTTTATTTACTATAATACTCATTTAGAACTATATTAGAACAAAACCATGAGTTGGGGTTTGATTAGTGCTGCGCAATATGTCAGAAAAGTATCGATATCGCAATGTTGGCTCACGCAATCATCGATATATCAACAAATTCAGTGTATAAGGTCTGATCAGTCTTTTCCAAATTAAAACGTTGACAAATGCTGGTTTTATTCATGACTTTTGCTTTTTTCAGTCTAAATTGGCCTCGATTTGCTCTGGTTTTGTCTCTGTGAAGGTTTTATTTGGACAGAGGTTGACTAATACATTAAGACATACTAGTTTTAATTTAAAAGCTGTAAAAAAAAGTCAAAGTATAACCAGAGATTGCAGTATTGTCGGCATTGCTGAGCTTGAAGGGGCTGTACCTGCTCTTTTTTAATGTATGCAAAGACAAATCTGTCCTGCCCCAGTTTCAGATTTACTCTAGAAGAAGCTGTTCGGGTGAAAATGTGACCGACGTGTGCTTTCTGCATCTAATGACGGAGCTCGCTGTTGCCTTTTAACTCGCTCTGGACTCTGAAAGTTGTGAAAAGTGCCACAGGCCACAAAATATTTTTAAAAAGCTGCTAAACTCGTCGCGGTGAATAACGAGCGTGCTAGGAATGTTACAAGTGAGGAGTACAAACAGTCTACCGTATTTTCCGGACGATAAGTTGCACCAGCCGAAAAATGCATAATAGAGAAGAAAAAAACATATATAAGTCGCACTGGAGTATAAGTCGCATTTTTGGGGGAAATTTACATGATAAAATCCAAGACCAAGAACAGACATTTGATCTTGAAATGCAGTTTAAAATAATAAAAGATTAGAGAACATGGTGAATAGGTGTATGTATGCTAACGCTAACACCTTCAGCTACATGACGTATGCTAACGCTAACACCTTCAGCTACATGAGGCACAGACAGAACTGTGGTAAGTGTCTGGTATGTTAACGTAACATATGAACAGTTATTCAGATAACTATAGCATAAAGAACATGCTAACAAGTTTAGCAAAGCATCAGTTTTACCCCAAATCACTAAATCCATTGAATTCTTCTTCCTCTGTGTCACTTCTAAACAACTCCACAAACTCCAGAGGAAGAGGAAGTGCAGATTCTTCTTCTGCGTCGCTTAGAGCCTAGAGCGCCCTCTTGTGGCTGTCAGTGTTAAAATAACGAATAATATCACATATAAGTCGCTCTGGCGTATAAGTCGCACCGGCTAAACTATGAAAGTCTTATAGTCCGGAAAATAAATCATCCTTGTGCTGCTTTTGCTTTTTATTTTCTCTCTAAACACGTCTGAGATTCAAGCAATGGCCAAATTAAATGAAGTCGATAAAGGAAAAACCAACAATCTTGATGTATTATTTGGCAACGCTTCAGAGAAACTAAACCAAACACAAGCCGTCTCAATTTGACAAACGTACGACCGTTTATACAAATACAAGACGAGAATGCAGAACTATAACACATTTAGCACAACGTGATGGACTTTTCCTCTTCTCTCTGGTCAGAAGATAAGCTGGGAGGACTTGGCGGCGAAGCGCGTCCCGGCGCCGTTCAAGCCCGTCATCCGAGACGAGCTGGACGTCAGCAACTTTGCGGAGGAGTTCACCGAGATGGACCCCACGTACTCTCCGGCCGCGCTGCCACAGAACTGCGACCGGATCTTCCAGGTGAGATACTCGAGCGATGCCGTGAGGGGAGCGTCCCGAAAACTACGACTCCGGGTTTTCATCACAGGTCACGGTTCTCAAAAATATACTGTCCGCTTCAAACGACACAGAAGTTTAGAGCTCTTCAAACATGGGGTTCGTTCATATTTCACTCTTCCTGGTCGGAGAGGTTTGTAATATATCAATACATCCATAATATTAAAAATGTTTTAGCACATATATATATATTGTTTTAAATATTTGATTTATTATTATTATTATTTTTTTTTATTTTTTTGTATTATTATTATTATTATATTGTCTTTCTTTTTTTTTTTTTTTTCTTTAATTTATAACAAAAGAATAAACAGAGAAAAACAAAACTATACCAGAGAGAAAAGACATACCCGTTCTTTCCGGAGTATAAGTCGCACCTTTTAACATAGTTTTGGCCGGGGTGCGACCTATACTTATATTTATACTTATATACTTATTATTTGTCATTTTCACACTTGCAACCGCATTTCATACTCCAGTGCGACTTATATATGTTTTTTTCTTCTCTATTATGCATTTTTTGGCTGGTGCAACTTATACTCCGGTGTGACTTATACTCCTGAAAATACGGTATTCCGCCGTGGTCCCGTGTCCCGTGCCTTTTTGCCGTATCCCGTGCCTTTTTCGCCCACCTCCGCTTCCAACCGCAACAACGAGCCTCTTCTCCTTCTTCTCCTTTTGTTTGAAGAATAGATGAAGTCTTTGTTTTTCTCTCAGCGGCGGACACAGCGAATAGTTTCCCCTCGATCTGAAAATGCCGCACGACTCACCGACGCCGTTCCTCTCTTTCCTCGTTTCACCCGTCGGATTCAACTTCCTTCTGATAATAATCCTCTTTTTCGATTATAGTAGTAGTGATCTGGACGACACAGACACTTAAACACAAGCACAAAGACCTTTTATAGCACAGATAGAGACGTTATTAAGTCAAAATGTCAACGATGTCGGTTTTTCTCTCTTCAGTCGACACATTTCAACATTTATTTGGTTAAAAATATCATTGAAAACTAATTTCTCCTGCTCCTTCAGGCGTGATTTAGTTTTTATCATTTTCGTGTCTGACCTTTAACACCAGATCGAGTGGGTTTTTGTTTTATATTCACTTCAAATTAGAATTAAACGTTTTTATTTACGCTTTCATTTCTTTTGCCACAACTTTGTACTTCTACTTGATTATTCTGAAGTAACAGCACAATTCATGTTTTTAACTATTTACTGGGAGCATAATTTAGCTTTATATGAATTTTAAGACTGATTTTATTTACTGTTTTATTAGTATTGATTGTCGTTAACGCAGTTGTTTTCAGACGTTTCTTTTATATCACGTTCTTGTATCGACGAAACAGCCGTGCAATTAATCACATTTTAATCAGAACGTTTCAATCAGTTCAGACTTTGGAGGAAGAAAATGGAACGTTTTGTTGTGTTAAATACTGAAAGTAATTGTTTTTAATGAGAAAAATATATATTAAAAAATAAAGAAAACTATGATACATTTTTATATAAGAAAAACTATTTTGGTTTATTGCTCAAGTCCAAATATAAATCAGATCAGAAGTTTATTATTATTATTTATTGAACTGGTTTACTGAACATCAGGGCCAGTATTCTGTGCAACACAACACAGAGACTTTTTAAATAAAATTGTTTTATGCATTTTAATTAATTCAAAGCTCAAGTTGATCCCAATTTGTATTTGTAAATGTGTTTAAGTTTTTTTTTTTAATTTTATTGATTGTTTTATTTGCGTTTTTTCGGGATTCTAGTTTTTCTTTGTTTTATTGGTATTTCCCCTGTAAATGCAAATAAACACACAATAAATACACAACTAAATACAGAAAGAAAGAAATACACAAATAAATAAATAGATACACAAATAAATAGATACACAAATAAATAAATGCACAAATAATAAAAATAAATACCAAAAATAAGAAAAGGGAACAAGCGGTAGAAAATGGATGGATGGATGGAAGAAAAATAAATACACAAATAAATAAGTAAATACACAGCTAAATACAGAAATAAATAAAACACAAATAAATACATACACAACTAAATGCATGAATAAATAAACAAACAAGTACACAACTAAATAAATTAGGAAAGACACAACTAAATGCATAAATTAATACACAACTAAATAAATACACAAATAAATAATACATAAATAAATTATAAAAACAATCCTTTATTTATCCCATTAAAAACTATTCACATTTAGCCAGTTCTCTTCTCATTAATAATAAGTATAATTACAGTACATAAGGCTTTTTTTAGACACTCAAATACCCACTCAACATGACATCCTGTGAAACATGTTCTGTTTTTGTTCTATAAAACCCAATAAGTCAGATATTTAGTTGCCGTCGGTTACGTAAACACAGTCCGTCTTCATCTTTCTATTTATACCTCTCGATGGGAAAAAAGCCCGTCAGCTCCAAACAAAAGCCGCGTTGTGTTCGTCTGATCGACAGCGGCCGTCCAGCTGTAGCCATTGTCTCAAACTGTCAATTTAAAAAAAAAACACCACCACCGCCACCGCCTCCTTTATCCCCCCCGTAATCCACACACGCGCCGGCATCTGCAGCGCCGCGATGGACGGAAGCGCCTTTTCCACAAACCAAACGCACTGCCCCAAAATTGCCGAGCTCCAATTCGCCGCCAAATTACATCTCTTAATGCCATTTTTAATTTTGTTTTGTGCGTCGACGGCGGGAAGGCGAAAGGCGAGCGTCGGCGGGAGGGGGGGCGGGACGGAGACAAAAAACGACAAAAACGAGAAACGCGGCGGATCGGCGGGGAATTTTAGCCCGTGAAAAGTGCGGGAGATGAAGTTGGCAATCAAAGCCGAGGGGGCGTGACCGCGACTGGCGTAGCGCCGCGCTCCCCGAGTGGCGGCCTTTTCTTCCTCGAGTGAAGACGTTTAAATGGCGGCTATTGATCTCGCGCGGCTCGAGCGTCCCCGAAAAAAAAAAGGCAAACCGTGGGTCTCGAGACTCGGCGCGACATAAAGGGGCAGACGTCAGCTGGCGGCGGGGCTCGGGGGGGGGGTCTGGCGCTAAAGCATGAAAGGCGCGTCAAAAAATAGTCATTCGCATCTGTTACTTCAATAAGGGCGGCGCACGGAGGCAATTAGCCCGATAACGAGGCCCCCTTTTGGTGGGTTTGAATGCCGACGCACACAGACGGGGCCCGTGTTGACTTACAGCAAGCCTTTGAGGGCTTTGAAAACTCGACTTGATTACTTTGGATTGCCGTGGAGGACGTCAAATATAGCACTAGACCGGGATGGAAGAGAGAGTTTTTTTTTTTTTAAAGACGTGTCAACATTTAACAATACGGGGTTCAGACTAGACAAGGGTTCAAACGGATGTAGAGGAGGGTCCGGGCAGTTTATCTTTTGTATAGGTTAAATGTTTATTGAGCTTTTTCTTTTTGAAAATATTGAGGTGTACATTAACAGAAAAGACCAAAAAACACCCTTAAAATACCCTTTCTTTTTAAAGAAATGGAAGGTTCTGAACAGTTTATTCAATTTATATCCAAACCAATCAATTTCATCTGTAATAATTTCAAATATAACACTACATCGAGATGGTAGGGAGAAGTTTTTTTCTTTTTAAAGACGAGTCAACATTTAACAATACAGGGTTCAGACTAGACAAGGGTTCAAACGTATGTAGAGGAGGGTCCGAGGGCGGTTTATGTTTTGTATAGGTTCAACTTTTATTGTGCTTTTTTTTTAAATGAGGGGGGAAAAAAAAAACTGAAAACGTTCAGGTGTACATTAACCAAAAATACAAAAAAAACACCCTTAAAATACCCTTTGTTTTTAAAGAAATGGGAGATTTAATCCATTTATTTGTAAGGTTGTGAACAATTTATTCAATATATAACCAAACCAATCAATTTCATCTGTAATAATTTCAAATATAAGACCGAGCTGGACATGAGAAAAGACGTGTCAACATTTAACAATACGGGGTTCAAACGGATGCAGAGGAGGGCGGTCAGGGTCTCGTGGACTGTTTGCCTTTTGAACAAGTTAAATGTTTATTGAGCTTTTTCTTTTTAAATGAGAACAGAATGACAAAAACTGAAAACGTTCAGGTGTACATTAACAGAAAAGACGACAAAAACACCCTTAAAATACCCTTTGTTTTTAAAGAAATGGGAGATTTATTGAATTTGTTTTTAATGTTTTGAACAGTTTATTCAATATATAACCAACCCAATCAATTTAATCTCTAATCATTTCAAATATAACGCTACACCGAGGTGGAAGAGAGATTTTTTATTTTTTAAGTCATTTTGCAATACAGGGTTCAGACTAGACAAGGGTTAAAACGGATGTAGAGGAGGGTCTGAGGACTGTTTGCCTTTTGTATAAGTTAAATGTTTATTGAGCTTTTTCTTTTAAAACGAGAATGGATCAACCAAAACTGAAAACATTGAGGATTACATTAACAGAAAAGACAAAAAAACACCCTTAAAATACCCTTTTTTTTTCCTTTTTCTTTTTTTTTTAGAAATGGGAAATTTAATAGTTTATTCAATATATAACCAAACCAATCTGATAATTTTTCATCTCTAATAATTTGGACGTGAGGTCAAATTATTATTATTTTTTTTGTGTACGTTGCATATATTCTGGCCTATTGCATGAAATAAAGTGGCGTCATAATTGTGATGCCAGTGTGAAAATAACGAATAATATCACGTATAAGTCGCTCTGGAGTATAAGTCGCACCCCGGCCAAAACTATGAAAAAAATGTGCGCTTTATAGTCCGGAAAATACGGTATGTGTGTGTATTTCAGGGCTACTCGTTCATGGCGCCTTCGATCCTGTTCAAGAGGAACGCGGTGATGGACGACACGGTGGAGCTGTGCGGCGCCTCGGACCGACCGCGCTCCGCCGCCGTGGCCCGCAGCGCCATGATGAAGGTCAGAGGTCAACCAGAACTGTCCACCTCATTGCAGCGACGGTGTAATCAGCACAACATGATGATGATGATGATGATGGCACTCGCTTTGCGCTTAAGGGCGATTTATAAAAGGGCTTGATTTACAAAGCGTTAGCTCGTTAGCATTAGCAAAACGCGACGCAGTTTGTGTTTGAGCGTCGCTGGCGCTAAACGAAAGCAATGCAGACTTTCTCATGGATTTGTTGTTTGATGATGGACAATCTCTCCTTCTTTTTTTATATATCGGCGTCGAAATCAGAAATATGTTTATTGCCATTGTCGCCGAGTAAAAACAAGATTCATAAACAAGGAACTTTCTTCGGTGATAAAGTGCGAGATGAAACTACAGTATAATAGCAAAATGTAAAAAATAAATAACATACAGTAAATCCAAATTTAAATCTAAAATAAATCCAAATTAAATCTAAAAATAAATACAAATCAAATACAAATTAAATCTACTATATAATATAGAAATTAAATACAAAAATAAATACAAAATAAATATAAAAATAAATACAAATTAAATACAAATTAAATATAGAATAAATACAAATTAAATCTAAAATAAATACAAATTAAATCTAAAATAAATACACATTACATTTAAAAATAAATACAAATTAAATCTAAAATAAATACAAATTAAATCTAAAATGAATACAAATCAAATCTAAAAGTAAATACAGATTAAATGCAAATTATATCTAAAAGTAAATACAGATTAAATGCAAATTAAATCTAAAATAAATGCAGACAAGTATTAAATACTATTTTAACAATCCTAAACTAAATAGCACAGCATTATTAACGTTCTACACTTCAATGATCGTCCTGTATTTGATGCTGTGTAGACATTTGTGGGTCGTCTTGTTCAACAACCAATATTAATTATTAATACAACCAAACCCATTATTTGTTCAACTTAAAGTACTTAAAATTCATGATACTGCTGACATAAGTACTCTCAAAGTCATGTAAAGCAAAGTGTGAACATGAACTACAGTCCCTACAATCTAAAAGAAACGGACATTTTCAAAAAAACAAGAATCAAGAACAACAACTGCATTTGAAAAAGACATGAGACGTATCATAATAAGTAAGAAAGAAAAATAAATATAGGTTTTTGAGAGAAGGGACTGAGGATCTGATTGCAATGTACTTTTGTCTGTTTAATGTAATGTGTTTTTAGAATATGTGTTTTTATAATGTAGTGTTAAGTACAAGTTGAAAAGGTGCAGAAAACATAAGATTGTTCCTCTTTTTGCTCCTTTTCATTCATACTTTGTAAAACTATGTCACTGATAATGTATTTTATGTTATGACTGAAAAATATGAAAAAAGTAACTCATTGATATTATATAAGTCTGATTTCATGTGCGGTTTTTCTGTTCCGACTTTATAAAATGCGCCTCGTTCTTAATAATGATGGTGGTGTTTTTTATGCTTGATATTTGTCTCTTCGTTTTTCAGGACTCTCCGTTTTACATGTCGTACGAGATGGACCTGAAGGACGCCGCTCTGGGCGAGGGAAGTTTCTCCATCTGCCGCCGCTGCACGCACAAGAAAACGGGACAACAATTCGCCGTCAAGATCGTCAGCAAGAGGTAGGCGCGGCTCATTCAGAAGAGCGGAAACCAAGTCGTCGTTTTAGCGGCCGCCGTCGTCAAAATCTAAGCGATTTCCTCTGCAACAAACATTCACAGTTGTGTTTGTGTGTAAAACGCTTCTTACGCTGCAGTTTAGACTTCTACAAACTGTTCTGAAACACGCGTTTGCCTTTGTTTAGTTCAGATTTCTGTCTTTTCACAAAAAACCTGTGTGAAATATGAGCAGAATTATCTTGTAATGGAAAAACAGAAAAAAAAGATAAAATAAAAATGAAATAAATGAAATAAAATATAATAAATACAATACAATTAAATTAAATAAATGCATACAATTAAATACAAAATAATACAATAGAATAAATCAAACTAATTGAAATAAATGCATTTTCTTGAGGCTGGTAATGTACTGTGTGTTTTGGTGTAAACACATTTTGGACTTTTCTTGTCTTAATTCTTTGAGTCAGTTTGTTGCATCATAGTTTGTTCATATGTTATTAAAAACAAAAAAACACTCTGCAAATGTGACCAAAATGCTTTCCAATTAGACAACTTACAAAAAGCCATACAAAAGCATAAAACCACAATACAACAGCACAAACCATAAAACAAATGTACAAAAAGTGTCACTACATCATTAAAGTCGGTCTGAATAGAAAAAAAAAAATGACCCAAGATTTAGCTGGAAATCCTAATAGTTTTTTTTTTTTTTTTACTCTATATTTTGAGACATTGCACAACGATTCACACTTTTGGCTTTTATCTTTATAGCCAACCGTAGCTTTTCGCACCACCTCCGTCTGCTTCTCGGTGCAGAGTCTCAAACGGCGGCTCATTTTCACACTTCATGGAGCAGGATGTTAAAGCTGAAGATGATGGAAAAGTGTTAAAAGTGTGACACCAACTCTATAAAAAGAACAGATGTGTTTAACAGTGAATACGCCAACTTAAGGCGCTTTACTCTTCTGCAGTTTTAGGGTTTATTTCTCCTAATTAGACAAATTTATGCTGTAATCCTAGATCAAAGTTTATTAAAGGTTCACGGTGGTGTGTAGAGCTGCTGCTTTTTCTTTGTCTAGTGCAGTGGTTTCCAAAGTGGAAAGACGTAGTTTTAAAATTACGACAATGTATTTCATGTATTTTTCTGAATGGAAACCGTATATCTTAGTGAAATTGGGTAGAATAACACATGAAGCCACTCAAATAAACACAATTTAAACCTGATTTTAAATGCTACACAGCTTTTAAATGATCTCCGCAGTAAAAAATCACGATAAATACCTAAAGTTGTATTAAGCATCACAAAAACACTGCGATTCACCAGTTTTGTGACGTTGTATCACCTCCTGTTGTTTTTTAGGACATCGGGAAAGCTAGCATTTGTTTATTTCCTCATGGCAATTCCCTCTGCTGCCAGTAGATGGAGTGAAAGGTACAAACAAAGTGAGAGAACGACTGTCACACCTGGATTTGTATTTAGCGTCACAAAAACACTGCGATTCCCCAGTTTTGTGACGTCTTATCACTTCCTGTGCTGTTTTTAAGGACATGAATAATTGCCAGACTCCGGGAAAGCTAACATTTGTTCATTTCCCCATGATAATTCTCTCTGCTGCCAGTAGATGGAGTGAAAGGTACAAACAAAGCGAGGGAACGACTGTCTGAAACAAAGTAATGTGTCGTTTTCACCACATCCATCGTCGTAAGTTCGTTAACACGAGATCCTGAGTCAGTGATGGTCCAAGTACTGCGTAACGTTCGGTGTTTTCGACGATGACAACGCTTCAACGTTTCTTCTTCTTCTTCCTCGTCCGGTTTTAGGATGGAGGCTCAGACGCAGAGGGAAATCGCCGCGCTGAAACTCTGCGACGGCCATCCGAACATCGTCAAGCTCCACGAGATCTACCACGACCAGGTACGGCCCGGATCCTCCTGGTTTTTGTTGTTTTTACTCCTCGTTCTGCGCGTGG
>NW_027315846.1:3286986-3321986 GCF_026437365.1 Eucyclogobius newberryi
CACTCTTTTACAGCACGAGCTCATTCTTCCATAGAAAGACGCTCTTTTGAGCCAAGATTAAGTTTCCTTTTACCGACACGTGTCCTTTTCCAGCTTTCATAACGGTCGGAAAATAATCTCTCAACTGTGACGAATGTCGTTAGAGATGATGGAGTTGAATCAGTCGTTTAATGTCTTTATCATTTACTGCCAGATTTAGAGCAAAAGGTAACGGATGAATATGTGACGTTAACTTTGCTTGTGAAGTAAACTATCTAAATCAACCAAAGGGTTCGAGAGTTAAATAAAGAGTCACCTGAGTCCAGGATACTACAAACAAATGCAGTATATTCATTGTTGCTTAAACTGAGGACACGGTTAGTCGCATGTTGTACACAAAGGGTAATATATATTTAGGCTTTTTGTTTAAAAATATGTAGAATTTATCCAGTTTTTTGCTGTTTGGACTTTGATAAGATTTTCACTGATGGTTTTATGAGACCAAATGATGTAAAAACACAGTTCAAAGTTAAAATAATATCAGGCTCAGTTTAACTTTAAATATGTCATTTGAATGTAGATGTAGATGATGTAAATAAAAGGATTGGGATATTATTTAACCTTTTTAGGCCGAACATGTTGTTTCAAATCAAAAGTCTCTAATCCTGTGGCAGAGCCCTGGTTTAGTCCTGGTTTATAGTCCTGGTTTAGTCCTGGTTTAAGCCTGGTTTAGTCCTGGTTTAATCCTGGTTTAATCTTGGTTAAATCCTGGATTAGTCCTCAAATCAAATCAAATCAATTTATTTTTGTAAGGCCCAAAATCACAACAACAGTTGCCTCTGAGGGCCACAGGGAGAAATGGTCCTGGTTTAGTCCTGGTTTAATCCTGCTTTAGTCATGGTTTAATCTTGGTTTAGTCCTGGTTCAGACCTAATAATAAAGTTAGAGTTACAGGGGAGACACTGGGGATGTTTTGTGAGTCTAAAGTCTCAGTTACATTTGGAAGGAAATGGAATTGCACGCATTGCTTTAAATGTTCTATAGAAACAAACTTTAATCATTTGAACAGTTCAAATTGCAGTTGTTATTAGACCGTGAGTAATACTCGACTGGAGCCTATCCCAGTGACTTCGGGCCTTAGGCGGGGTACATCCTGGACAGTGGCCAACTCGTCGCAGGACGGGAATCGAACCCATGATCTCCTTCTTGGGAGGCAAGAGCGCTAACCGCCTTTGCCACCGTGCACCCTTGAATATTGTGTACTGAAAGAATTTGCGATATGTGTGTGTCCCGCTCTCTGCAGCTGCACACGTTCCTGGTGCTGGAGCTGCTCGGCGGTGGAGAGCTGCTGGAGCGGATCCGGAGGAAGCAGCACTTCAGTGAGACCGAGGCCAGTCGCATCATGAGGAAGCTGGTGTCGGCGGTCAGCCACATGCACGACGTGGGCGTGGTCCACCGCGACCTCAAACCAGAGGTACAGGGCAGACCGGCATCGTCTTCAATAATGCCATATATGAACTTTAAAGGACACATATTATGCTAAATTGACCCTGTTCTAACATTGTTCCCTCGTCACAAACATGAAGTTGTTTTTAGCTTCACTCACGGGAGTTTGTTGAACAGCGTTTAGTAAATCTCGACTTTGAGCCTCAAAAAACACCCAGATCTGTGACGTCAAAGGCAGAGATCTAGAATACACCGAACCAACTCTTTACGAAGAGTAGAGCGGCCATGTTTTTCAGTCCCCGTGATCTTTTTTCCCCACGCGTGTGTCTCTGATTGGCTAATCCACCTGTCAATCACGGCCAGCTGTCAGAGTATAAGTCGCACCAGCCAAAAAATGAATCGTAGAGAAGAAAAAACATATACAAGTCACATTTATGGGGGTATTTGTGTCACTTCTAAACAACTCCACAAACTCTGGAGGTAGAGGAAGTGCAGATTCCTCTTCTGCTTCCAGTAGATGGCGCGCTAACTCCAAATCTTGATGAGGGAACGCCTGACTGATTAAGTTCATGCATTATCCAAAACATGTTTAAAGGACAAATATTATGCATTATTTGTATTGTTATCATTATCTGGTACCTTTAGTTTGGCATCTCAAAGCATAAAAATAATTATAAAGTTTTTCATTTCTTTAGTAACTTTGAACTACCTTTTGTTTTGGTGACATCTACTGACTACAGAGGGAATTACACGGAATTGAATACAAGCATTTCGGCCGGCCGTTCACTTCTTGGTCTCGGAAGTATTGTCGTACTGATCGTGATTGGACGGGAGAAATGCAGCGAACGAGTCTGGAGATGATTCACGGCGTTAAAAAAAACAGCAGAAGATTCTCAGAGTCACAGATGGAGAAAACGTCAATGATCGAGGAGTGTTTTTGACACTCGAGGGGAGACGACTTTCTAACGAAAATTCATCAGACTAGTGTGAATGAAGCTAGATGCAGCTCCAGGTGTGTTTTTGATGAGGAACAATGTTAGAACAGGATTTAAAGCTAAAAAAAAGAAGTAAATTTAGAATAATGTGTCCTTTTAAAGGCTAATAATACAAATAAATGTGTCCTTTAAGTTAGTACATTGTTGCTTGCAGCGGTTTTTGGTTCAAGAATAAATATACAGCCTAATATCATCTTGTGTTGACAAACGCTTGGTTTGGCCCGCCGTACGCACAAAGTTATTCAAATCTCCGCTCTTATCATTGTATATATATAAATACAGTATTTTTCCGTGTAACCAAAGTACTAGTATGAGTTATTAGGGTTAGTCTCCAAAGTTTTACGCCTTTCAAAAAAAAAAAAGTCTCGTATTCGATTTTCCAAAGTGTCCAATCCTCCGGAGCCGATGCGAGCGCCGCGAACCACCGGCTTTCCAACCAAATCATTGTCTTTTGCTGAACTTCCATTTTCGGAGTCACTCGGGGCGAACGGCGGCGGCGACGGGCGAATTGCCTCGCCTGACCCCGGCGCCGAGGACCCAAAACGACCTCCTCCTCGGTCTTCACGTACCAATTCCGCCGAAGGGAAAACGATCACTGCGCGTGTGTCTTGTGTGTGTGTGTGTGTGTGTTTGTTTGGCAAATTGCTCCGCCGCAGAACCTGCTCTTCACGGACGAGAGCGAGAACTCGGAGATCAAAATCATAGACTTTGGATTCGCGCGGCTCAAACCTCCGGACAATCAGCTGCTGAAGACCCCCTGCTTCACGCTGCAGTACGCCGCGCCCGAGATCCTCAAGTACGACGGCTACGACGAGTCCTGCGACTTGTGGAGCCTCGGCGTCATTCTGGTGAGTGGGCAGCAGCGGGGGGGGAAGGGGGAGTGGCTGCGTTCACGTGCGCGCCGGAAATCTGACCGTGATCTGACCGATTATTTACTGGGCGCATTTACACGACCAGAAAAAAAATAACATGAGTTGACTATTAAATAAATATTGTAATTTCTGGACTATAAGTTGCACCTTTTTTCATAGTTTTGGCCGGGGTGTGACTTATATTTATATTTATACTTGTATACTTGTACTCCAGAGCGACTTATATGTGATATTATTTGTCATTTTCACACTTGCAACTGCATTTCATACTCCAGTGGAACTTGTGTGTTTTTTCTTCTCTATTATGCATTTTTTGGCTGGTGCGACTTATAGTCCGGAAAATACGGTAAATAATGTAATTGTACTTTGATCATCGTTTTCTGGACTGTACAGACTCTAAAACACATTCCAAAAGACCTTTTAGAACAAAAACAGTGACGTTATTAATCAAAAATGTCAAAATATGAATGTGTGTTGTGAATTAAACTGTTTCTGATTTTCATCAATAATACACTTTATTTGTACTTTATTATATTATATTATTATATATTTTATTATATTCTCTCTCCAGCCTTCCAATCTGATCTAATCTAACCTTTATTTGTTTTATAATGTATTTGATAATCAGATAACGCATTAATTGGAGCAGATTTTTGGTGTTTACAGCAGAAGGGAAACCTGAAACACCAGGTGACACATTTCAGAGCAACTGTTGCTTTGGGAAGACAAATTACAATACATTTTCTTAATTAAAAGTCTCATTAAATCACAATAAGTCAGAATTAATCATAATAAATTACAATTAGTCACGATATATCACAATAAGTCACAATAAAAAGATGTAACCAGGGTCACGATATCAAATGTTAGTGTTACGGTTATTGTGAGAAAAATCACAATTCAACGATTATTCACAGTTGAGACCAGTGAAATCTTTAATTTTCTTTTGTTCCCATGGTCTGACGTGTGACTGTTCCTTTTGTGAGCGGCTTTATGAAATGTAACTTTCTGGAAAAAAAAAAAGAAAAAAAAAAAGCCAGATTACTTACTTTCCTTTACATTTAGGTTGAATTTTTTGACAAGAGATTGAATTAAAATTACTTAATTTTGCCTTTAAAATTGTCACGATTTATTATTATTTTGGTTCTTACAATTATATTGTGACTGGAATAATCGCGATTATCGATTAACCTGATAATGGTGACATCCCTCGTGACCGGACTGAAATTGATCCGTATAAAAGATATAATTCAAGCGTATAATTCTGTACATTGCGACGGCCCGCGATATTATCGAGACCGCGCGATGTCACAATATTTATATTTAAAAAAAATAAATTTTTGTACTTTTAAAAAACAGTTGTGCATCTTCCCTTTGCCATTTTGAGGTCTCGTGCCCGGCGTTCTGTTTCCCGCCTCATTTTACATGTATTTTACACGAGAAATGTCATTTTAATATCAAGATTTTTTTCTTTTTTTTTTTCTTTCCATTACCTTTTGGAAATCAGATTTTTAAAACCTCATTTCTGATTAGTCCCTATTCACGAGGCGTCCATGTCTCTGCCTGCGCTGAAAGAGGCTCTGTGCGTCTACAGTGAAAGACTTTCCAAAGGGCCATGACCTGATTATTGATAACGAAAAATAAACCTTTTGAATTTGAAAAAAATAAAAAAAAATACTTTTGAAAAAAAACAAACCACCGCCTTTCACCGCATTTTCCAAAACCACATTAATTTCAATCAAGAATCAGCTCCACGTGGATCAAATATGTTCTGCAATCAGCCAGTGTTTGTTTTTAGTACAAGGCTGTGCAGGATGTACAGATTATGTAGCTTCAGGGTTTGTGTGGTCTGCAAGGGTTTGTGTGGTCCGCAAGGGTTTGTGTGGTCCGTGAGGGTTTATGTGGTCCGTGAGGGTTTGTGTGGTCCGTGAGGGTTTGTGTGGTCTGCAAGGGTTTGTGTGGTCCGTGAGGGTTTGTGTGGTCCACAAGGATTTGTGTGGTCAGCGAGGGTTTGTGTGGTCCGTGAGGGTTTGTGTGGTCTGTGAGGGTTTGTGTGGTCCGTGAGGGTTTGTGTGGTCCGTGAGGGTTTATGTCGTCCACAAGGATTTGTGTGGTCAGCGAGGGTTTGTGTGGTCCGCAAGGGTTTGTGTGGTCCGTGAGGGTTTGTGTGGTCCGTGAGGGTTTGTGTGGTCCGTGAGGGTTTGTGTGGTCCGCAAGGGTTTGTGTGGTCCGTGAGGGTTTGTGTGGTCCACAAGGATTTGTGTGGTCAGCGAGGGTTTGTGTGGTCCGTGAGGGTTTGTGTGGTCCGTGAGGGTTTGTGTGGTCCGTGAGGGTTTGTGTGGTCCGTGAGGGTTTATGTGGTCCACATGGATTTGTGTGGTCAGCGAGGGTTTGTGTGGTCCGCAAGGGTTTGTGTGGTCCGTGAGGGTTTGTGTGGTCCACAAGGATTTGTGTGGTCAGCGAGGGTTTGTGTGGTCCGCGAGGGTTTGTGTGGTCCGCGAGGGTTTGTGTGGTCCACGAGGGTTTGTGTGGTCCACGAGGGTTTATGTGGTCCGTGAGGGTTTGTGTGGTCCGTGAGGGTTTATGTGGTCCACAAGGATTTGTGTGGTCAGCGAGGGTTTGTGTGGTCCGTGAGGATTTGTGTGGTCCGTGAGGGTTTGTGTGGTCCGTGAGGGTTTGTGTGGTCCACGAGGGTTTGTGTGGTCAGCGAGGGTTTGTGTGGTCCGCAAGGGTTTGTGTGGTCCGTGAGGGTTTGTGTGGTCCACGAGGGTTTATGTGGTCAGCGAAGGTTTGTGTGGTCTGCAAGGGTTTGTGTGGTCCGTGAGGGTTTGTGTGGTCCACAAGGATTTGTGTGGTCAGCGAGGGTTTGTGTGGTCCGTGAGGGTTTGTGTGGTCTGTGAGGGTTTGTGTGGTCCGTGAGGGTTTGTGTGGTCCGTGAGGGTTTATGTCGTCCACAAGGATTTGTGTGGTCAGCGAGGGTTTGTGTGGTCCGCAAGGGTTTGTGTGGTCCGCAAGGGTTTGTGTGGTCCGTGAGGGTTTGTGTGGTCCGTGAGGGTTTGTGTGGTCCGTGAGGGTTTGTGTGGTCCGCAAGGGTTTGTGTGGTCCGTGAGGGTTTGTGTGGTCCACAAGGATTTGTGTGGTCAGCGAGGGTTTGTGTGGTCCGTGAGGGTTTGTGTGGTCCGTGAGGGTTTGTGTGGTCCGTGAGGGTTTGTGTGGTCCGTGAGGGTTTATGTGGTCCACATGGATTTGTGTGGTCAGCGAGGGTTTGTGTGGTCCGCAAGGGTTTGTGTGGTCCGTGAGGGTTTGTGTGGTCCACAAGGATTTGTGTGGTCAGCGAGGGTTTGTGTGGTCCGCGAGGGTTTGTGTGGTCCGCGAGGGTTTGTGTGGTCCACGAGGGTTTGTGTGGTCCACGAGGGTTTATGTGGTCCGTGAGGGTTTGTGTGGTCCGTGAGGGTTTATGTGGTCCACAAGGATTTGTGTGGTCAGCGAGGGTTTGTGTGGTCCGTGAGGATTTGTGTGGTCCGTGAGGGTTTGTGTGGTCCGTGAGGGTTTGTGTGGTCCACGAGGGTTTGTGTGGTCAGCGAGGGTTTGTGTGGTCCGCAAGGGTTTGTGTGGTCCGTGAGGGTTTGTGTGGTCCACGAGGGTTTATGTGGTCAGCGAAGGTTTGTATGGTCCACGAGGGTTTATGTGGTCAGCGAGGGTTTGTGTGGTCCGTGAGGGTTTATGTGGTCCGCAAGGATTTGTGTGGTCAGCGAGGGTTTGTGTGGTCCGCGAGGGTTTGTTTGGTCCGCGAGGGTTTGTGTGGTCCGCGAGGGTTTGTGTGGTCCGCGAGGGTTTGTGTGGTCCGCGAGGGTTTGTGTGGTCCGCGGGGGTTTGTGTGGTCCGTGAGGGTTTATGTGGTCCACAAGGATTTGTGTGGTCAGCGAGGGTTTGTGTGGTCCGTGAGGATTTGTGTGGTCCGTGAGGGTTTGTGTGGTCCGTGAGGGTTTGTGTGGTCCGCGAGGGTTTGTGTGGTCAGCGAGGGTTTGTGTGGTCCGCAAGGGTTTGTGTGGTCCGTGAGGGTTTGTGTGGTCCACGAGGGTTTATGTGGTCAGCGAAGGTTTGTGTGGTCCACGAGGGTTTATGTGGTCAGCGAGGGTTTGTGTGGTCCGTGAGGGTTTATGTGGTCCGCAAGGATTTGTGTGGTCAGCGAGGGTTTGTGTGGTCCGCGAGGGTTTGTGTGGTCCGCGAGGGTTTGTGTGGTCCGCGAGGGTTTGTGTGGTCCGCAAGGGTTTGTGTGGTCTGCGAGGGTTTGTGTGGTCCGCGAGGGTTTGTGTGGTCCACAAGGATTTGTGTGGTCCGCGAGGGTTTGTGTGGTCCGCGAGGGTTTGTGTGGTCCGTGAGGGTTTGTGTGGTCCGTGAGGGTTTATGTGGTCCACAAGGATTTGTGTGGTCAGCGAGGGTTTGTGTGGTCTGTGAGGGTTTGTGTGGTCTGCAAGGTTTTGTGTGGTCGGCAAGGTTTTGTGGTCCGTGAGGGTTTGTGTGGTCCGTGAGGGTTTGTGTGGTCCGTGAGGGTTTGTGTGGTCCGCGAGGGTTTGTGTGGTCCGTGAGGGTTTGTGTGGTCGGCAAGGTTTTGTGGTCCGCAAGGGTTTGTGTGGTCCGCGAGGTTTTGTGTGGTCCGCGAGGTTTTGTGTGGTTTGTGTGGTCCGCAAGGGTTTGTGTGGTTCGCGAGAGTTTGTGTGGATCGAGGTCGTGCAGGATCGAAACCGAACACACTCTGACGCCAACGATCGAAACGCAAAAACGACACACACCGCGCTCGGGCAAAGCTCAACAAAGGGTCTATCCTGGACGACAAAGTGGACAGGTCAAACGCAGAGACGACGGCATCACGCAGCGGGATCGAAGTCGTGCGGGATCGAAACCGAACGCGCTCTGACACCAACAATCGAACCGCAAAAACGACACACACCGCGCTCGGGCAAAGCTCAACAAAGGGTCTATCCTGGACGACAAAGTGGCAGCCTTTCATTTGACCCGACCGTACAAAAGGTTTAGCGATTCTAGTATTCTATTCTTGTTTTTTTTCGCTTCCCAAACAAAAACATAACAAAGCCCGGCTGGAAAAACCCTGAACTACCCGTGCGCTTGACCCGCACCACGTACTCGCCGCCGTTGCGCTAATGAAGAGGAGGACGAAGGCGAGGGCCTGTTTAGATCATTTAAAACCACTTCATCGGGTCCATTGAACATTCGGCCGTGATCTACAAAAAACGCCGGCCGTCGCGATGGGTCAAGGGCTCTTCTCTCACGGGCGTTTTTTTTTTTTTATTACGGCTCGTTTGTGTTTTAATAAGCGGAGAAACGGGCGCTCAAAAAACGGCCATCGAAAACAACAACAACAGAAGCGACGACGAGCGCGTTTTTCTAATGAAGCGGAAAGATTCGGGGGAATATGTCTAATTGTAATCATTCCGACGAGTGGCGCAATTATGATTTGAAGAGGTGTTTCCAATTTAAAAATCAAGGTTCGGTTCAGAGTCCACGTTTCGGAGCGCATTGGAGAGAAGACGGAAATGTGAACCGCTAAGCTAATACGAGCAAAAGTGAGGTGAAAGGTACAAGAAGAATAGCATAAAGTAAATAAAATAAAACCTCTTTAACCTGTAGCTTAAAGGTGTAATGGACGATTTTTCTGCGATTTGAGAACGCAGGTGGAAGTGTGCATGCCACTCCCCCGTGCGGACTGATACAACACACACGTGCGTTTGTTTATTAGCGCGACGGATCGCATCACATCTCTCGTCTCCCGTAGATTTCCGTCTTCTTATGAGACAGCTCGAACTGTCTTTCTCCGTCTTAATTTTTGTCCTGTACACTGATGGAACTATATTATGATAGATCAATGCGATTAGACACGCGGAAACGTGCTGCTCGAGAGGACGAGCCCACAGGAGGCTGCAGGTGAGCAGTAGGTGCGTTTTATGATTGATACGTGGCAGGACTACGCCACGAGTAAATAAGACTCAGATTTGGGTCAAAAAAATCGTCCATTCAACCTTTAAAGGGCCCATGACAGGTTTTAATGATGTTCTAATTTTGACATTATTTGGTGTATTTGTACCGGTTGTACATTTAAATAATAGTTTTACACCAGTTGAGTAGGTATTTCTGGAGAAAACAATGAAAAATCTGTTGAAAATGACAGGAAGTGACATCACACCAGGGACAGGAAGTGACATCACAGCAGGGACTCATTCCAGTCCAAGTTTATGCAGAATTTTCACAAAGAAACAACTTTTTTGACTCTTTAAACAAAATGTATAAAACGTAACTGGATTATAGTTCAATGAGTCGTCCGACCTGTAGGGGGCGCTTTAACCGTCTGTGTACATTGTTGTGATGCGCTCTAAAGTCTAAAGTCTAGTCCAGGTTTAGTTCTGGCTTTTTGTTTGAACACGCCCTACAACATGACTCACAAACGTAACCGCAGAACGCCGCACTCCCAGCTCTGGTCCTGGTCCTGAATGCCTGTCCCGTGTCGTCTCCCCCAGTACACCATGCTGTCGGGGCAGGTGCCGTTCCAGTGCCAGGAGAAGAGTCTGGCCCACACCAGCGCCGAGGAGATCATGAAGAAGATCAAACACGGAGACTTCTCCTTCGAGGGCGAGGCCTGGAGGAGCGTGTCCCAGCAGGCCAAGGACCTCATACAGGGTACTGCAGTCACACGCCGTATCCAAGGGCCTCATACAGGGTACCGCAGTCACACGCCGTATCCAAGGGCCTCATACAGGGTACTGCAGTCACACGCCGTATCCAAGGGCCTCATACAGGGTACCGCAGTCACACGCCGTATCCAAGGGCCTCATACAGGGTACCGCAGTCACACGCCGTATCCAAGGGCCTCATACAGGGTACCGCAGTCACACGCCGTATCAAACTCCGTTAAGATGAAATAGTAATAGATGAGTATTTTTTAATGTCATCTGGTAATTTACAAACTCATTTTGAGACTTCATGTCATGTGATTATAGATTCGTATCATTTACACTTTTGATCCTTCTCATTTCAAAATCATTTCCTCTTTGGGATAAAGCCTAATCCAACGTTTGAAAAGCAATCTCTGTTTTTAACGTGACATTTTACGTGACTAAGTTTGTTAACGTGAATGACGTGGTGGTGCTTGGCTCTTTTCCTCTGGCGCTCTCTAAAGCTGCTGTTTACTTCCCGCTGCAGAGCTGTTGACAGTCGACCCAAACAAGCGCATAAAGATATGCGGCCTGAGGTACAACGCGTGGATCCAGGACGACTCGCAGCTGTCCTCCAACCCCCTGATGACCCCCGACATCCTGGGCTCCTCCACCGTCTCCGTGCACACCTACGTCAAAGCCACCTTCAACGTGAGACGCTTCCACACTCCATCACTCGCCGCACCACCCGCTTTGACCCCAAATTTCTGCATCTCGCGCTGCACACTTCCACGATTTTAACTTTTAACCTAGAACTTTTGTGTCTCGTTTATTCATTTATCACAACGATTTATCCATTTAGACCCTGATGCAGAGCAGATATGTGGATATGAAAGATAAATGCTCTTTACATCTTGCAGTAAAAGCATCAAAAAAGAAAAAAAAGTGTAATATGTAATGTATTGTACAAATTATGAGCGATTGACTAATAATCATGTAAAAAAAGATTCCGTTGTATCATCTGGACTCTGGACAATACGTTTTGACTCTCATCCAAGAGTCATTCTCAACCTTCGAATCAAGACCGGGAACTCAGATATTTATCCTACTCTGGGTAGGCCCTGCCCACCGAGCGGGACCTCCCGATGAAAAGGTGTTATTGGTTTCACCAGAAACTAAACCTCTTTGTTTACTTTTAGTTCTTTACTGGGCTATCAGCCTTCTATTGTCCCTCAATAGAATGGCTCACTCTCTCTCCTCCCTGAGTACCTGATTAGCATCAGAATGGCCTGGGCGTCGACCTCTCCAGGGATCCAAAATTCCATTATAAACGACCGAAAGGTTGAAACTAATAATCATCTTTATTAAAATAAATAATGAAGCGACCGTTAAACGAACTAGTGACGCATCATTTCCTAATTCTTTCTTGTTTTGTTCTCAAATTGGTCAGGCAAAGTACCACACAAGACCATATTTGGTCCCACAAGTACCACCAGATCTGGACCAGGCCTATAACCGGGTCCAGATCTGGACCAGGCCTATAACTGGGTCCAGATCTGGACCAAGCCTATAACCGGACTACATCCAAATACGACTGGAATTATTTTTGATCTAACTTTGATACTTCAGGACTAACCCAAAGGAATGAGAAAGTAAACGTGCCTCTGACCTTTGCCCCCTCGCAGGCCTTCAACAAGTGCAAACGCGAGGGCTTCCGGCTGCAGACGGTGGACAAGGCGCCGCTCGCCAAACGCCGCAAGATGAAGAAGACCAGCACCAGCACCGAGACGCGCAGCAGCTCCAGCGAGTCCACGCAGTCCTCCGCCTCGTCCTCGCAGTCGCACGACAAGGGCTTCCACGACGGCGGGAACGACGGGCAGCCGGCGACGCCCCTGACCACGCCGGCGAACACTCCCGTGGCGCTGAGCTCGGACGAAATCCCGCCGCCGCCCGCCTTCCACTTCACGGAGGGACAATGAGCGGCGAACGGAAGAAAAGACTCGGAAACGTCTTCTTTTTGTTTGTTTTGTTTGTTGCCGTGACGACGATCGGAAAAGTCGCCGTTTTATCCCTTCGGCTTGATAGTTGCATGTGCTCTGCATGCGAACGCCAACGCATGAAAGCACGGGCGGAAAACCTCAAAAACGTCGCCGTTAGCAATAGCCAATCGCTCGCTTTCTTCGTCCCGACGTCGCCATGGTGTTTTCGGGGCGTGTCCGTGTCGGGAAATACACGCGCAACGGGGATATGTCCGAGTGCGGCTGCCGCTTCGTCCGTCGTCCGCTGTCCAAAGGGAAAAGTCGTGCGTTTACGTCCAAAGGAGGAGCGTCGTCGTTGCCGCGCGGGGTCGCCGTCGTTGCCGCGCGGCCGTCGTGGGTTCTCCTTTCGGTGTGGAGCTTCCGCAAGTTTTCGCCGTATTTATATGTGAATTGTAAAGATTTGTGTTTGTGTGTTTTTATAATGAGTTGCGTTACTATTCTTGTTAATTTATTCGTGGATCTGAGAGGAAAGAAAGCGGTTGTCGCGCAGAGAGATTATTTTATTGTCGTTTTTTTATGTGTTTGTCATTGTCGCGCTTCTGTCTGAATGCAGTTTGTAGTGTGTTGAAAGCTGACGTAGACCAGTGGTTCTCAAAATGTGGTGTGTAGGGTTTTCATGGTTCTCAGGTTAGTCCCCCTTGGATTAGTCTTGGTTTAGGCTCGCTTTAGAGCTACTTTAGAGCTACTTTAGTCCTGCATTAGACCTGGTTTAGACCTGGTTTAGACCTGGTTTAGCCTTTGTTTGGACTTAGTTTAGACCTGGTTTAGCTCTGGTTTAGACCTGGTTTAGACCTGGTTTAGATCTGGTTTAGCCCTGGTTTAGCCTTGGTTTGGACTTAGTTTAGATCTGGTTTAGCCTTGGTTTAGCCTTGGTTTAGACCTGGTTTAGCCCTGGTTTAGCCCTGGTTTAGTCCTGGTTTAGCCCTGGTTTAGTCCTGGTTTGGCCCTGGTTTAGCCCTGGTTTAGCTCTGGTTTAGCCCTGGTTTAGCCCTGGTTTAGACCTGGTTTTGTAATGATTCCATTACCTATTGTGAACCTGTTTTATACTTGGATTTGACCGAGTTAGACCAGGTTTATTTCTTTTCTCTCCATGACCATGTTTTGGCCTCATTTGATGACTCCACAGTTCAAATCCTGGTGTAACACACAAACGCTCAGCTCGACGCTCCGGCTTCAGCGCGAGCAGCCGCAGGGACTTGACCCAAAAGAGCAGCTATTTTTAGGCCGACTTTGCTCTGAAAACGTGACCATAATGTAATGTACAATCACGGGAACATAACGACGTTTTAATAATGACACGTGTTTTTTACGATCAGTCAAGAGTTAAAAAAGTGCCAAAAGACAATGATTTTTTTAGATACAAATACAAGTCATGAAAGAGTATTGATTTAATTACACGTTAAGAGGAATATACGTATAAACTGTGCAAGAATCATCATTAAATTTAAGTTTTGAGCTCCGAGAAATTTAACCCTGGTTTAGCTCTGGTTTAGCCCTGGTTTAGCCCTGGTTTAGTCCTGGTTTAGTCCTGGTTAGTCCTGGTTCAGTCCTGGTTTAGCCCTGGTTTAGCCCTGGTTTAACCCTGGTTCAGCCCTGGTTTAGTCCTGGTTTAGCTCTGGTTTAGCCTTGGTTTAGTCCTGCTTTAGTCCTGGTTCAGTCCTGGTTTAGCCCCGGTTTAGCTCTGGTCTAGCTCTGGTTTAGCCTTGGTTTAGCCTTGTTTTAGCCTTGGTTTAGCCTTGGTTCAGTCCTGGTTTAGCTCTGGTTTAGCCTTGGTTTAGCTCTGGTTTTGTCCTAGTTTAGAGAAATGCCCTTCTCCAGTCAGAATGTATACATATGTAAAATACAAAGTACTTTTAAGTCTAGTGTCAGATGTGGGGTGAGTAGAAGCACTAGTAGAAGTAAAAGTCCAAGAAATGACTCGTTTAGGAGTAAAAGTATATTTGCAGAGTAATTGTAAGAGTAGTATTTTCCAAGGACATATCACAGACACTAGAGTCGTACTGTGGCTGCGCAAGAAACGCAAATCGTGTAATAACGTCGACGTACGTTAGGTTTTTACTCGAGTAAGAGACTGTTACACTTCACGTAGTACTTAAGTATAAGTGTGAGTAAAAAGTGACTTAAGTGTACCTGAGTGAATACAAGTTTGTTTTCTCCGATTGTTTTGGGTCAGGGACAGTTTATGTGTTTTGTTACTGCTAATGCTAACGCGCGCACAAAAGAGTCGTCGCTGGAGTTGGCGAATCTGCCGAAAATGTTTCACCGCCGTGACGCAAAAAGGTGTTCGAACCGGAGATTCTTGGCTGGAGGGAGCGTCAAACGTGCTGTAAATATGAAACGAATCAGAGAACTGTGCGGCACATTCTGAACGGGCCGTGGATTTAAGCGTAAAAGTGCAGAAATATCACTTTATACCTTGTTTTTTTTTACACAATACACTCCATATTCTAGTTTTACACATATCCAAAACTAAAAAAGTGCGATATTATCCATTTATTGATATTTCCCACCACTAATTATTATTAATATGCTAACTATCATTATTAATATGCTAACTATCATTATTAATATGCTAACTATCATTAGTAATTATGCTAACAAGTGTCATTTCCTTTGCGTATTATTCAACAACATGTAAACGTTGTCCACCTGCTCATTAGTGACCTCTTGTGGCTCCAGGTTGTTTCAAATATTAAAGAGATTTAGTAAACAATTATTAATGATGATGACACTTTATAATTACTATATCTTAATTAACCTTAATAATAAAGCATGAACAAAGACTTAATTCAGTTTATTCAGAATGATTTGTCGCATCAGGCAGTTCGTTGTGATTAGTCGACTATTAAAAAATCATAATCTGGACCATACAAGCTCTAAAAGCCGTAAGAACAGGCTATTTTATAACAAATATAGTGGCATTATTATAAGAAAATGGTAAAAAAATGAATAAACTTTCAGAATTTCATCAATAATACATTTTATATGTGAAAATTCTCTTTATCAAAACTTTGTCACTTTATTTCAGTTTTTATTTTGGTTGATAATGTGTTTAAAAAGTCTCAATGTGCAATAAAACTAAAAATAAGCCCTTTTGTTAATAATGAAATAAGTCTTTGTTCATTTGCTTTATAATTATACACTTTTATTAGCCGTAATAAAGTGTTATTCATATGTTTAAATGTGCTAAACACACACTTTACACATCGAGTTGTAAATTGTAATGATAAATTTAGTTGTAGTTGTTTTTTATGTTTTTTTCCTACAAAACACATTTTTATCACATATAATTTATCCCTTTGAAATATCACATCACTCTTGAGCTATGCTATTCCAATTTGCTTGAATAAATAAACAAATATAAATTATTAATAATGATAAAATACAAAAACAAACTTAAAATTATTTTTAAAATGTTTATGTCGTTAATCTTTGGTTCTTTATTTTGCAGTGTTGTTTTAATCTCCCTTTAATGAACAATCCTCGTTTAAACGCGTCCGTCGTCTTCCAAAAACTCACATTTGAACCAGAGCGTTGAACCCGACGTAGCTTCTGCAAAACTTGGCTCGGTCCAGGTTTAGTCCTGACGTAGACTTGGCACGGTCCAGGTTTAGTCCTGACGTAGACTTGGCACGGTCCAGGTTTTGTCCTGATGTAGACTTGGCACGGTCCAGGTTTAGTCCTGACGTAGACTTGGCACGGTCCAGGTTTAGTCCTGACGTAGACTTGGCACGGTCCAGGTTTAGTCCTGACGTAGACTTGGCACGGTCCAGGTTTAGTCCTGACGTAGACTTGGCACGGTCCAGGTTTTGTCCTGATGTAGACTTGGCACGGTCCAGGTTTAGTCCTGACGTAGACTTGGCACGGTCCAGGTTTAGTCCTGACGTAGACTTGGCACGGTCCAGGTTTTGTCCTGATGTAGACTTGGCACGGTCCAGGTTTAGTCCTGACGTAGACTTGGCACGGTCCAGGTTTTGTCCTGATGTAGACTTGGCACGGTCCAGGTTTAGTCCTGACGTAGACTTGGCACGGTCCAGGTTTAGTCCTGACGTAGACTTGGCACGGTCCAGGTTTAGTCCTGACGTAGACTTGGCACGGTCCAGGTTTAGTCCTGACGTAGACTTGGTTCGGTCCAGGTTTAGTCCTGACGTAGACTTGGCACGGTCCAGGTTTAGTCCTGACGTAGACTTGGCACGGTCCAGGTTTTGTCCTGATGTAGACTTGGCACGGTCCAGGTTTAGTCCTGACGTAGACTTGGCACGGTCCAGGTTTAGTCCTGACGTAGACTTGGCACGGTCCAGGTTTAGTCCTGACGTAGACTTGGCACGGTCCAGGTTTAGTCCTGACGTAGACTTGGCACGGTCCAGGTTTAGTCCTGACGTAGACTTGGTTCGGTCCAGGTTTAGTCCTGACGTAGACTTGGCACGGTCCAGGTTTAGTCCTGACGTAGACTTGGCACGGTCCAGGTTTTGTCCTGATGTAGACTTGGCACGGTCCAGGTTTAGTCCTGACGTAGACTTGGCACGGTCCAGGTTTAGTCCTGACGTAGACTTGGCACGGTCCAGGTTTAGTCCTGACGTAGACTTGGCACGGTCCAGGTTTAGTCCTGACGTAGACTTGGCACGGTCCAGGTTTAGTCCTGACGTAGACTTGGCACGGTCCAGGTTTAGTCCTGACGTAGACTTGGCACGGTCCAGGTTTAGTCCTGACGTAGACTTGGTTCGGTCCAGGTTTAGTCCTGACGTAGACTTGGCACGGTCCAGGTTTAGTCCTGACGTAGACTTGGTTCGGTCCAGGTTTAGTCCTTCCAATGGTAGAAATCGGTTGCGTAAAACTATGCATTTTGCTTAAATTCATTTCCGCGCTGCCGTGCGGTTAATTAAAGCCACAAAGTCACTGTGGAACATTTCAGCCGCTAAATAGACTCAAATCAAAATGTTTTATTGCTCAAAAACACCTTGAAAATCGTGCATACTGTATTTTCCGGAGTATAAGTGCATAATAGAGAAGAAAAAAACATCGCATTTTTGGGGAAATGTATTTGATAAAATCCAAGACCAAGAACTGACATTTGATCTGTAAATGCAGTTTAAAATAATAACAGATGAGAACATGGTGAATAGGTGTACGTATGCTAACGCTAACACCTTCAGCTTCATGACGTATGCTAACGCTAACACCTTCAGCTACATGACGTATGCTAACGCTAATACCTTCAGCTACATGACGTATGCTAACGCTAATACCTTCAGCTACATGACGTATGCTAACGCTAATACCTTCAGCTACATGACGTATGCTAACGCTAACACCTTCAGCTACATGACGTATGCTAATGCTAACACCTTCAGCTACATGACGCACAGACAGAACTGTGGTAAGTGTCTGGTATGTTAACGTAACATATGAACAGTTATTCCGATAACTATAGCATAAAGAACATGCTAACAAGTTTAGCAAAGCATCAGTTTTACCCCAAATCACTAAATCCATTGAATTCTTCTTCCTCTGTGTCACTTCTAAACAACTCCACAAACTCCAGAGGAAGAGGAAGTGCTGATTCTTCTTCTGCATCGCTTACAGCCTAGATCGCCCTCTTGTGGTTGTCATGTGAAAATATCTATGAAAAAACGTATAGTCCGAAAAATACGGTACTTTTACTGTGAGCGTTATAATTGTCGCCTTTCGTCGTCTGCGCATGTCAACGTGATTAAAAAAAAATAACAATTGCACTTTTAATAGATGAGAATTGGTCAGACTTCATTTTGGAATGTTAGAATTTTTGTGTCCAAAACGAGGTGAATCGCACTTTGAATTGTCATGCTTTGGCAAAACGTAAATGGAAACCTCCAAAAACGAGGTGTTTGGAAAAGGCATCCAACCCAAAAATATGTATATATGCAGTAAATATCACAGTTTTATCGAAGTATATGAATAAATAACAGACGTTTAGATGTAGATCCTTTCTAAAACTTTGAGTTGACACTTTTAAACAATATTTGAAGAACATTTCCAATAGAAACCCAAAAACATATTGGATTCTAAACAATCGTCAGTTCATTTCTGTATTTTCATCATCAATAATTCGACACATTAGCGCCCCCTCTGTCTCCACGAGGCAACTTTTCTATTCCATTACGACATTTTTTGTGCGACTATGCATTGCTTTAAAAACGTGAGGAGAGATCGCAATTCAGTTTGATAAAGTCTGTTTCATCGAGTCATGAATAATTGTGTCGTCATGAATAATTGTGTCGTCATGAATAAGTGTGTTGTGTACGTGTTGTGTACGACGCCGCGCTCTTTGTTTTTGTGTTTTTTGTCACGTTGTTGCGTTCGTCGCGTCGTCGCGTTCGTCGCGTCGTCGCGTTCGTCGCGTCGTCGCGGTCGTCGCGTTCGTCGCGTCGTCGCGTTCGCCGCGTTTGTCGCGTCGTCGCGGTCGTCGCGGTCGTCGCGATCGGCGCGTCGTCGCGTTCGTCGCGTCGTCGCGTTCGTCGCGTTCGTCGCGTCGTCGCGTTCGTCGCGTCGGCGCGTTCGTCGCGTCATCGCGTCGTTCGTCGCGTCGTTGCGTTCGTCGCGGCGTTGCGTTCGTCGCGTCGTTGCGTTCGTCGCGTCGTTGCGTTCGTCGCGTCGTTGCGTTCGTCGCGTCGTTGCGTTCGTCGCGTCGTTGCGTTCGTCACGTCGTTGCGTTCGTCACGTCGTTGCGTAGAGCTCAACGCGCTGCGATTCGGGCCATTTTTTCCCCATCGACTTTTTGAAAATTGTGCAGTAAAGTATGATTCAAGGAACAAAACATTAAATTAAGCACAGAATTTGGTATTTTCAAAGGACAGACACAAAAATGAGAAAAACAATATAAAGTATATTTGACTATGTATTTATTTTTTGACAAATTTTAAGCTTTGTTTAGTATTTTTGCACCTTAATTGACAGGGTTGACACATCGGTCAATATCGGTATATCGATATTTTGGTATCGATCCGACTGTCAATAAAACAAATTTTTTACTGTTTTACTGAAGTCAATATAGTAATTATCATAACTTAAAGCGCCCCCTACAGGTCAAACGACTCATTGAACTAAAATGCAGTCAAGATAAATATATTTTGAATTTTGCTAAAAAAATATATATATAAAAAAGTTATCCCAGAATAGCTCGTTTTTTAAGTTTATAATTTCACTTCCTGTTTGTAATTGATGACATCACACTAGGAAATTACCCAGCAAACACTGGGCCAAAACTCATCTAATGTCACAATTTTTTTATTTGACAAAATAAAATATATGAGAGCGACTTTATTTTGTCGAATTAATGTTTAGAGAGTCAAAAAAGTTGTTTCTTTGTGTAAATTCTGCATAAACTTTGACTTGTCCCTGGTGTGATGTCACTTCCTGTCATTTTTCTACTGGTTTTTCACTGTTTTCTCCACAAATACCTGCTCGACCGGTGTAAAACTATCATTTACATGTACAACAGGTAAAAACACACCAAATAAAAGTCAAAATTAGAACATGGTAAAAACCCGTCTGAGGCCCTTTAATAAAGCGTTAGTCACTTGTAGATTTACTCACACTTTTACTGTTGAATATACGAACGCACCGTGTCTAAGAAGTGTCCCGCGTTCTCCAGCGAGTGTAAGTACCGCCTCTGCCTTCCCGCGCACGGATTTAGAAAAGGTCAATGTCGAAAAAGGAAAAGGCGTGTTCATTTGGGGCGTGGTCGAGCGTTCATTTGGGGCGTGGTCGAGCACGTTGAGCTCCGTGGACTTCTTCAGTACTGTAGCAGCTTTTCCCTTTCCAGAGTCGCTCCGAAACCGCCGACAAACGCTTTAAAACGCAATCCCACTTTAAGGGCGGGAAACTTTAGCACTCGCCCGTCGCTTCTTCCTCCCGATTCTTTTTTCCACTCACTGTGAATCGCTCGTCGCCTCGGTAACGGTCGCGGGGCTCGATGTGTGCGTTAGCGATAAATGTGCGAGTTTTTTCCACGTACGTTTGCGTTCAGTCGCGGACGGGAAGGGGCCAGTGTATGTAACGGGCCGTCTCCATGGAGATGACGTCGAGAACAGACCGACACGACATGACATTGGGCTACAGATTTTTAATACATTTTTTCGCTACTTTTTAAAATTTGAACATCGATCAACAACAAAATACAACGCAATGAAAATAGAAAGAAAAAAATAAAAATAATAATAGACAAAGAATTCGCTGGAAATAAGTTAAAGTAGAAAATAACGGAGTGGCATCCGGAGAAAAAAAAAATGTTGATAAAAATTTTCAATAATAATTTTTTTCTCTTTTTAAAAAAATCTCAGATTTTAAGGCAACAGAAAATATCACAATAAAACAACTTTTTGCCTCTGATATGACGATCCCAAAGCCGGAAAATTGTAAAAAAAAAAATAAAAAATTAAAAGCAACAAATACATTGCTAAATTTAATAATTCACTAAAAGTATTCAACTGTCTATGACCCAAATATTACAACAACAAAAAAAGTATTATTGCAAAGATAAGGCGCACACGATAAATATTGAGCCCCAAAATATATCTCTATTTATATATTGAAGTTCTTGAATGATAAGCCGGGGCAGGAAAGTTCCGCAGTATCTCCATGGAGACGATGCGCTTCAAGGAAAGTGACACTGTGCACCTTTTCTAAATGTGACCCAGTTTCCTTTTATTTCGTCTGCCCTCAAATGTGTCATGAAATGTTGTAAAAAATGAAATGCTCAATGTGGAATTAGGGGCGTTGCCATAGCGATTATCAAGTTAAAACAAATGATGATGTGTTTTTTAGTGGATAAAGTCCTCTAAATGTTGCGTCAGACGAAGCTGAAACACACAAATGACAATATTTAGAAACCAACAACAGGATTTTAGCATCTTTAGGTCAAACTGGGTCAAATTGCGTCTGAATTAACACGTTTCATGTTTTTATAAGTCGTTTTTTGTGTAAATGTGTTTATGAAAATGCTTTATTTTGTCCAGACACTGTTACGTTCTAAACCTTTGCCTGGGTTTCTCTCGATTATAATGCAACTGTTACAGAGGCGTCCTGCAGGTGGCGCTGTTGTACCACACTCTGCCACACGGAGCTCCACTGCAGCTCCACCTTCCCCAAATAAAGTCTGAGTTTAGACCTGCAGTTTAGACCTGGTTTAGTCCTGGTTTAGTCCTGGTTTAGACCTGGTTTAGTCCTGGTTTAGACCTGGTTTAGACCTGGTTTAGATCTAGTTTAGACCTGGTTTAGACCTGGTTTAGTCCTACAGTTTAGACCTGGTTTAGTCCTACAGTTTAGACCTGGTTTAGTCCTGGTTTAGTCCTACAGTTTAGACCTGCAGTTTAGACCTGGTTTAGTCCTGGTTTAGACTTGGTTTAGTCCTGGTTTAGACCTGGTTTAGTCCTACAGTTTAGACCTGGTTTAGTCCTACAGTTTAGACCTGGTTTAGTCCTGGTTTAGTCCTACAGTTTAGACCTGCGGTTTAGACCTGGTTTAGTCCTGGTTTAGTCCTGGTTTAGACCTGGTTTAGTCCTGGTTTAGACCTGGTTTAGACCTGGTTTAGTCCTGGTTTAGACCTGGTTTAGTCCTGGTTTAGTCCTGGGTGTGTCACTGAAGCACAAGCTCTAGTTCTGCTACACACATGACAGCCTCACAACAGGTCTAACCCGGCTGTTGAGGCTGTGGTGAGGCTGTTGTGAGGCTGTTGTGAGGCTGTTGTGAGGTTGTTGTGAGGTTGTTGTGAGGCTGTGGTGAGGTTGTGGTGAGGCTGTTGTGAGGCTGTGATGAGGTTGTGGTGAGGCTGTGGTGAGGTTGTGGTGAGGCTGTTGTGAGGCTGTGATGAGGTTGTGGTGAAGTTGTGGTGAAGTTGTGATGAGGCTGTGGTGAAGTTGTGGTGAGGCTGTGATGAGGTTGTGGTGAGGTTGTTGTGAGGCTGTGGTGAGGTTGTTGTGAGGCTGTGGTGAGGCTGTTGTGAGGTTGTTGTGAGGCTGTGATGAGGTTGTGGTGAGGCTGTGATGAGGCTGTGGTGAGGTTGTGGTGAGGTTGTTGTGAGGCTGTGGTGAGGCTGTTGTGAGGCTGTGATGAGGCTGTGGTGAGGCTGTGATGAGGCTGTGGTGAGGTTGTGGTGAGGCTGTGGTGAAGTTGTGGTGAGGCTGTGGTGAGGTTGTGATGAGGCTGTGGTGAAGTTGTGATGAGGCTGTGGTGAGGTTGTGGTGAGGTTGTGGTGAGGCTGTGGTGAGGCTGTGGTGAGGTTGTGGTGAGGTTGTGGTGAGGTTGTTGTGAGGCTGTGATGAGGTTGTGGTGAGGTTGTTGTGAGGCTGTGGTGAGGCTGTTGTGAGGCTGTGATGAGGTTGTGGTGAGGCTGTGGTGAGGTTGTTGTGAGGCTGTGGTGAGGTTGTTGTGAGGCTGTGATGAGATTGTGGTGAGGCTGTGGTGAGGCTGTGGTGAGGTTGTTGTGAGGCTGTGGTGAGGTTGTGGTGAGGCTGTGGTGAGGTTGTTGTGAGGCTGTGCTGAGGTTGTGGTGAGGTTGTTGTGAGGCTGTGATGAGGTTGTTGTGAGGCTGTGATGAGGTTGTTGTGAGGCTGTGGTGAGGTTGTGGTGAGGCTGTGGTGAAGTTGTGGTGAGGCTGTGGTGAGGCTGTGGTGAAGTTGTGATGAGGCTGTGGTGAGGCTGTGGTGAGGCTGTTGTGAGGCACATTTTGCACATCACAATGTCACATGATGTGAAAACTCCCCCCCGCCAAAAAAAAACACAGTTTAGAATACAGTTGTGAGGAGCTGCTCTTGAGTGACAGCAGTAGCTCTTGAGTGACAGCAGTAGCTCTTGAGTGACAGCAGTAGCTCTTGAGTGACAGCAGTAACTCTTGAGTGACAGCAGGGGGCGCTCTGAGGCAGGACATGCTTTTATTAAATCAAGGATAAAAATTCTGAGTCGTCATCAGAAAAGGTCAAAGGTGAAACTCGTTCTCTTTGTTTGCTTTCTTCACTTTCTCTTTTCTGCCACCTTCTCTCTCTCTACCTCTCTACCTCTCTCTCTCTCTCTCCCTCTCCCTCTCTCTCTCTACCTTTCTCTCTCTCTCTACCCCTCACTCTCCCTCCCTCTCTCCCTCTCTCTCTCCCTCCCTCCCTCTCTCTCTCTCTCTACCTCTCTCTCCCTCTCGCTCTCTCTCTCTATCTCTACCTCTCTCTCCCTCTCTCTCTCTCTACCCCTCACTCCCTCTCTCTCCCTCTCTCTCTCTCCCTCTCTCTCTCTCTACCCCTCCCTCTCTCTCTCTCCCTCTCTCTCTCTCTACCCCTCACTCCCTCTCTCTCTCTCTCCCTCTCTCTCTCTCTACCCCTCACTCCCTCTCTCTCTCTCTCTCTCCCTCTCTCTCTCTACCCCTCACTCCCTCTCTCTCTCTCCCTCTCTCTCTCTCTACCCCTCACTCCCTCTCTCTCTCCCTCTCTCTCTCTCCCTCTCTCTCTCTCTACCCCTCCCTCTCTCTCCCTCTCTCTCTCTCTACCCCTCACTCCCTCTCTCTCTCTCTCCCTCTCTCTCTCTCTACCCCTCACTCCCTCTCTCTCTCTCTCTCTCCCTCTCTCTCTCTCTACCCCTCACTCCCTCTCTCTCTCTCTCCCTCTCTCTCTCTCTACCCCTCACTCCCTCTCTCTCTCTCTCTCTCCCTCTCTCTCTCTCTACCCCTCACTCCCTCTCTCTCTCTCTCTCCCTCTCTCTCTCTACCCCTCCCTCTCTCTCCCTCTCTCTCCCTCTCTCTCTACCCCTCACTCCCTCTCTCTCTCTCCCTCTCTCTCTCTCTACCCCTCACTCTCTCTCTCTCCCTCTCTCTCTCTCTACCCCTCCCTCTCTCTCTCTCTCCCTCTCTCTCTCTCTACCCCTCACTCCCTCTCTCTCTCCCTCTCTCTCTCTCTACCCCTCACTCCCTCTCTCTCTCCCTCTCTCTCTCTCTACCCCTCACTCCCTCTCTCTCTCTCTCTCTCCTCTTGAACCTTTCCAATTAGACCAGTGGCAGCTGGGCACCAGTCACATCAGAGACAAACACATTTTGTTCAGAGACTCCATCGCCGCTCCTCCCACACACACACACACACACGCACACACACACACAAAACACTCACACACACATACACACAAAACACACACACACACACACACACACACACACACACACACTCACGCATAAAAAACAAAACATTGTAATATATTGTCAAGTAGGATTATCTTTAGAAGAAAAAAAAGACCAAAGAAACCGGCTCACAAAGTTTCAGTTCAGTTTGAAAAAGTGTTCCAAGCTGTGGGAGCAGCATGAGTGGCTCTGTTTATGTCCCACAGCTCTTCATGTTGTGAGTGTGTTTACAGGTTTGAGGAGAGAAGAGGGTTCCTGGTTGGACGTGAGCACAAATATGACAGAGGTCATTCCACAGCTGTTACCATAGCAACCAGACTGTAAACAAGAGCCAAACTCCACATAAATGACACAACAGTTCTGATCTGACACACAATAACACCATAAAACACCTTTATTTTGTAGAATGAACATTTACACTGTCAGAAAAGTGTTTAAAGTTAAGTGTAAACTGTCTCTGTGTCGCACACCGATGACATCACTGCCACGTCGCGGAGGTAAAACTGTGATAAACGTTCACCACAGGTTCTACACCAACAAACTAAGACACGGTTAGAAAAAATGGACGAACTTTCCACGTGGACTTTAAAGTGTTACTACTGCAGAATAAGTGTTTGAAAGTGACGAGATGAACCGGCCCGGACCTCACACAGCCCAGAGGGCCCTCGACACGGGAAGGACCCTCCAAGATGAACGCTCGCTTCAGTGAACTCGCCGTGTATTTAACGCCGTGTCATAAACGCGCTTCATTGTGCGGCGGCGACAATGAAGCGCCGCAGCTGGAGTTCCCGGGAGTCGTCGTGACGCGGTGGCAACGGCGCTTCTGACGGCTCGACTCGTTTTGATCGTAGTTTTTCGTCGAGTGATCGTTTTCGCTCGTGGTGGAAAATTTCGCGCCAACTCCGCTCGCGCCGCTCGAGATTAGTGTCGGTTATACTTCGACGGACACGTCTTGAAGTCGGTGAAAATGTCGACTTTTGAGGCAAAGTTACAGAAATGTCAGTGTTTTAGTCGTCGCCGATGCTTTTTGTCTGTTTTATTCACTTTTAGTCAGCAAAAACAGTACGACATCGACTGAAACAACAACACGGAACTGCAGTTTATCAGACTCACTTTGTATTATTTGAATATTTGTCGAATATAATGAGCTAAAAGCAAATTGTTTCGGTGTTTCGGACTAAATTGTGGTTAAACAAAGACTAAACCAGGTCGAACAGAGGCCTAAACACAAACTAAACTGACTTGTTCTCAAACGTTTGGGAGTTCAAAGTTTCGAAGGGGTTTCCAGATTTTCAGAAGGCGAGCCACAGAAGCGACCCGCAACTAGTTAACTGTGGTTTGTCGCTGCTGAACGAGCGCTAATGAGACGTGTGTTGTTTTTAACGGCGTATTCAGCATCAACGACGGCTGTAAAATGTTAATCGACTGTTAACGGCCTGTGTTTCAGTCATTTTAGGGTCTATTGTCCTGAAAACGGACCTGGAAAAGTGTCAAAATGTGAGAAAAAGAAGCCCAAAGCCAAAGACTGTTGTGGAGGAGGTGGAGGAGGTGGAGGGGCTCTCAGAGGGGCCCTCAGAGGGTCTCTGCAGGGGGCTCTCTCTCTGTGAGGCTCTTCTATTGTCCAGCCCTGTGTCTTTAAATACATGAGCTATTATTACAAGTGCTTCTCAAACTGTGGGGCGGGGACCTGCGGACCTGTCTCTGGAAGGACTGAGCAGAGAGTTTTAGACCTGGTTTAGTTCTGGTTTAGTCCTGGTTTAGTCCTGGTTTAATCCTGGTTTAGTCCTGGTTTAGTCCTGGTTTAGTCCTGGTTTAGTCCTGGTTTAGTCCTGGTTTGGTCCTGGTTTAATCCTGGTTTAGTCCTGAATTAGCCCTGGTTTAGTCCTGGTTTAGTCCTGGTTTAGTCCTGGTTTGGTCCTGGTTTAGTCTTGGTTTAGTCCTGGTTTAGTCCTGGTTTAGTCCTGGTTTAGTACTGGTTTAGTCCAGGTTTAGTCCTAGTTTAGTCCTGGTTTAGTCCTGGTTTAGTCCTGGTTTAATCCTGGTTTAGTCCTGATTTAGTCTTAGTTCAGTCCTGTTTAGTCCTGTTTAGTCCTGGTTTAGTCCTGGTTTAGTCCTGGTTTAGTCCTAGTTTTGTCCTAGTTTAGTCCTGGTTTATTACTGGTTTAAAGCAGAGCTGGTTCAGTTCTATTGCCAAAACTCCACATTAAAATTTAGACTAAACTGGTACTAAATCCTTGGACTAAACACGGACTAGACCTGGTCCAAACATGGACTTCTAACAGGACCAAACCAAGTCCAGGTCAGGTCACGTTGTGACTTTGTCCTACTTAAAGGTTCACTACGTCGCTTTTCCTGCTCGTCTCCAGTGTCTCCCATGAATCCATTCAATGGCAGTTTAATGCCGCACTGCGCAACATTTGTCTCTTTAAATCCTTTTATTTGTGGGTCAAACTTGAGCCAGAACGAGCTGTTTTTCACATCAGCTTTCTGTGATCGTTTATAAAAAAATGATGATGGGGATTTTAACTTTAAATTAGACAAATAACAATTTTACAAGTAGTTTAGACCGGATTAAAACTTATTTAGTCGTAATTTCAATGTTTAGACCTGGTTGAGTCCTATAGTCCTGGTTTGATCATTGTTTACCCCCGTTTAGAGATGGTTTGCTCTTAGTTTTAACGCAAATAAGTTCTACCGTCCTAGTTAAATCCTAGAAGACAAGAGTCATTGCCAAATCTTTTAACATTTTCAGCCTTTTTACTTACTGCATTTGAAAAGTCATATTTTTGAGGACACAAACATGGAAAGGGACATTTACGGCCCCCGAACACCCGATCTGTCCCGTGTCCCCCTCACAGTCCCAGACGCCGCCCCATGTTTATTCACCGCACACAAGCTGGACATTTATCTTACAAATCTACACGTTGTAATCCTGTGGGACAGCCGCTCCCCCCCCCCGGGCTCTTTGTCCCCATCCCGTTCGTCCCATATGTCTTTCACGGCCCCCCCCCCCCCCCCCCCCCCCTCGACCACCCCGACCCACCACCCCCGGCTCCTCGCATTGTCCCGGGGCGTGGAGGGCTTCGCTCCCGGCTAATTCCCCTTTTCACCAAACCCGGAATCATAGTCTATATAATGATGTGCAGGCCGGGGCCAGAGGATTACCAAACGCAGGGGCCGCACCGGCTTTGGGGCTTTGGGGGCCGATTTAGATGCAACATGTAACTACTTCTTAACAATCGGTCGATCCCCCGAAATTGTAATCTATCCCGGGGCCCCTCCCTCCGCCGCACACTTTCGCATTCGTTTCCAGCTCATTTCACACGCGGCGGCTCGAAAAGGGAGGGGGGAGGGGCCCGAGGTGTGACCCGCCCGCTCTTTGACCGCGGCGGGCGATTACGGCGCCGTTAAAGGGGAATGATTGGGGTTTAATGGCGCGCTCGTTGATGAAAGATCTGCGAAATATGGTCGGTTTTTCTAACGATCTACAGGACGTCGGGCAAACTGTTGGTGTCGTTGGCGTTGACGTCGTTGGCGTTGTTGTTGGCATTGTCTTCATTGTTTTTGTCGTTGTTTTTGAATGTTGCGGATTTAGTTCCCGAAATTGTCTCGCTACGACACGATGTGACGAAGAGTCTGCGGCGAAAAAAGAACGACAGGCGTTTGTTTGCGATCGAAGGTTTAGCGCGACGGAAAAACATCACAATTTAACGATTTTTTTTCGATTTTTTTATTTTTATTTTTTAACGATTGAAAAATAATAATTTTACGATTATTTGCGATCGTTGAGACCGAGCGGTTTCTTTAATTTTCTGTCGTTCCCGTAGTTTAACATTTGACCATTTCTAAAGTTTGTGAGCGGCTTCACAAAAATGAACGTTCTGGAAAACAGTTTTTTTCAAAAGTAAAAAAAAAGGCAAAATGTGGCAAAAAGAGATAATTAAATATAAAAGGGAAAAAAATTCGAATATATCTGTTTTTTGTTATTGTTTATTGTTGTTGTCATTGTTGTTGTGTTCTCTCTGGTCCTTTTTCTGTATCTTGTGTTTTATATTTTGTTAAATGTTAAAAAAATGAAATAAATAAATAAAAAGAAGAAAAAAGTGATGTTTCAAAAAAGTCCATTGGTGATATTTGTACATTTTCACATTTATCTTACATTTAACTCAAACATTGAAAGAGCTTTTCATCCTAAAGTAAAATGTGACAAAAACTGCCAGATAATAAAAGTTATGTACGTACACGACGATTTTTCGGACGATGAATTGAACTAAAAAGACTTCTAAAATTGTCCCGATTCTTTTTTTTTTGGTCCTCAAGATTACATTGTGACCCAAATAATCCCGATTATCGATTAATCGGCTAATCTCGACCGCTTTATGACGCCTGTGGGTCACGATCGTATGTTTTGGACAATCGAGGAACGCGACAACGACGGGAAAGATACAAGAAACTACATAGACCATGATCCTTTGCTACATTTTAGGCACTTTTATATCAATTAATACACAATAGCGGTAATAATTGTGATGATGTCGTGAGATTTGTCGTTATACTTTTCTCAAAATGGCGGCGTATGAATAAAAATAAGTGAAATCTACGAGGATATTTCATCCCGGACTCTCAAATCAAATCAAATCAATTTATTTTTGTAAGGCCCAAAATCACAACAACAGTTGCCTCTGAGGGCCACAGGGAGAAATGAATCAACAATGTCTGTGGTGGCGATGAAGTCAGACAATGTCTGTGGTGGCGAGGGACGATGTCCCAGGGTCCTCTGTCCTTAGACTCTCCTTCTCGGCCAGGAAAAACTACAAAAAAAACCTCTTTGGGAAAAAAGCGTAGAAACCTGGAGGAGTTCCAGTGAAGGAGAGATCCGACTCTCACAGACGGACAGACGGACACGAGGAGACTGGAGCTGGACCCACTCTTCAGGCAGAAGAGGGACCGTCTGAGTCGAGCTGGACCCACTCTTCAGGCAGAAGAGGGACCGTCTGAGTCGAGCTGGACCCACTCTTCAGGCAGATGAGGGACCGACTGAGGCGAACTGGACCCACTCTTCAGGCAGAAGAGGGACCGTCCACACAGGGCAGGGACCACTCCTGCAAAAAGAAAGTCTCAACAAAGTAAAGTAACAAGAGAGAAAATGTCTTTATATCGCAAACAAAAATCACAATAAATGCTTTTTTTTAACTTACGTTTAACGGTGGAGGCGGGCGATGTATTTGAATGTAGATAAAGTCGTGAATGTTGTGTTGAAGAAATTAAAAAAAAAATGATTTTGTGTGAAAAAATCTACAAAAAGAGATAAATATAAAAATGTAAACTTAATTTGAATTTGTTTTTTTAATGTGTGTTTTGTCTGGTCCTTTTTCTATGTCTTGGGTTTTACATTTTGATGGGAATTTTAAAAAAATGTAAATTAAAATAAAAAAAAGTTTGAAAAAAAAGTTGTTACAAAAAGAGATAATTAAATATAAAAAGGGTAAAAAGTCATGCCGTAATTTAATTTAGATGTCTGTTGTTGTTGTTGTTGTTGTTGTTGTAATTTTCTGTTTTTGAAGTGTTTCCTCTGGTCCTTTTTATGTATCTTGGGTTTTATATTTTGACAGAAAAAAGAAAGAAAAAACTGTTTTTTCTTTCTTTTTTCTAAAGTAATTTCACAAACAGATTATTACATTTTTAAAAAAAAGGGGGAAATCGTGCGGAAACTTAAAAGCAACAAATGTCTTTTTGTTGCTGTTTTTGTTGTTACTTTTGTAATTTTCAGTTTTTGGATGCGTTCTTTTTTTTCTGTATCTTGTGTTTTATATTTTGTTAAATGTTTAAAAAAATGATGTTTTTGCACTTTTTTACAGACATGTCACATTTATCTTACATTTAACTCATACATTTAAAGGGCTTTTCATCGTAAAAAAGACTTAATGTGCTTTTGTCTTCTTTTTTCACAGTTCTAATCTGTGGATCATTATGTTACATTTAAATTTGCAATATCAATTATAAAATATGCATAAATCACTCTAAATACAACATCCAGTGGTTTAATGACGAGGAGAAACAATTAAACAGGGTTAAAAAGCTCCTGAATAGGTCTTTAATCTGTGTACGTTATAAAGCGACTGATCAAATACAAATATGATCATTATGACGGTTTATTTACGCCTCCGTTCCTCCAGAAACGCCACAATAACCCTCCAATGTCGTGCGGTTTAATTGACTTCCTCCCCGGGCCTCGGCGAAAAGGCGGGAGCGGCGGGTTAAAGGACGAGGGGCGTGTCCGTCAGGGCGAGGACGCAGTACAAGTACAGACGCAGTAATCAGCGCGGCCTCTACATACTAAATGAAGAGTCTCTCTCGCCAACTCGAGAAACAAACTTCATGCGCGCTTTAATTTTCCTCCGTTTGCGTCCGCATTTGATCAAGTCTTTCTTCTGGGCTTGAAAGGCTTTTCTCTTATTGAGATCTGAAGGAGGGAGAGATATTTACTCTCTCTCTCTTATCCCTCTGTCTCTTCTGCTTCCTTCGCTCGCTGTTGCTCTCCTCGTTCCTCGCCATCCTCTCCCCCTTTTCCTCCCTCTCTCATCCTCTTCATCGCTTCTTCCTCCTCTCCTCTCTTTCTCTCTTTCCCCTTTTCTTCCTCCTCTCTCTCTCTCTTTGTCTCTCTATTCCTTCCTCCTTAGTTCTGGTGGGTTTTTTGTTGTTATGTTTGTTTGTTGTTTTGTTTGTTGTTTTGTTTGTTGTTTTGTTTGTTGTTTTGTTTGTTAGTTCTGGGTTTTTTGTTTGTTAGTTCTGGTGGTTTTGTTTGTTGTTTTGTTTGTTCGTTTTGGTGGTTTTGCTTGTTGTTTTGTTTGTTAGTTCTGGTGGTTTTGTTTGTTGTTTTGTTTGTTGTTTTGTTTGTTAGTTCTGGTGGTTTTGTTTGTTGTTTTGTTTGTTGTTTTGTTTGTGTTGTTTTGTTTTTTCGTTCTGGTGGTTTTGTTTGTTGTTTTGTTTGTTGTTTTGTTTGTTAGTTCTGGGGTTTGTGTTTGTTGTTTTGTTTATTGTTTTGTTTGTTGTTTTGTTTGTTGTTCTGGTGGTTTTGTTTGTTGTTTTGTTTGTACTTTCAGGTGGTTTTGTTTGTTGTTTTGTTAGTTCTGGTAGTTTTATTTGTTTGTCTTTTTGTTTGTTGTTTTGTTGATTAGTTCTGGTGTTGTTGTTTTGTTTGTTGTTTTGTTAGTGTGTTGTTTGTTTGTTAGTTCTGGTTGTTTTGTTTGTTAGTTCTGGTGGTTTTGTTTGTTGTTGTTTGTTCTGGTGGTGTTGATTGCACTTTGACCTTTCTCCTTCAGGCTCGTTCAGACAGAAGTCTTCATTAGCTCGTTAGCTCGTTAGCGCTGTGGCATTAACGAGCTTCTTTTCAGCCAGAGAATAAAAAGCTCCTAAAACACGACACAACACGACACAACACGACACAACGGCCCATTCAGCGCCGCACGTTTCACTGCCGCGACGATCGATGCTCGAGATCGATCTGTGTCAGGACCAGTTTTCTTCTGCCCGACGTCCAGAGACACCAAACCAGACAAATGAACCAGAGGAGAGCGGTCAGTGTGGTCAATGTGGGCGGAGGTGGTCCATGTGAGCAGAGGTGGTCCATGTGGGCAGAGGTGGTCCATGTGGGCAGAGGTGGTCCATGTGGGCAGAGGTGGTCCATGTGGGCCGAGGTGGTCCATGTGGGCAGAGGTGGTCAACGTGGGCAGAGGTGGTCAATGTGGGCAGAGGTGGTCAACGAGGGCAGAGGTGGTCCATGTGGGCCGAGGTGGTCCATGTGGGCAGAGGTGGTCAACGTGGGCAGAGGTGGTCAATGTGGGCAGAGGTGGTCAACGAGGGCAGAGGTGGTCCATGTGGGCAGAGGTGGTCAATGTGGGCAGAGGTGGTCAATGTGGGCAGAGGTGGTCAATGTGGGCAGAGGTGGTCCATGTGGGCAGAGGTGGTCCATGTGGGCAGAGGTGGTCAATGTGGGCAGAGGTGGTCAATGTGGGCAGAGGTGGTCCATGTGGGCAGAGGTGGTAAACGTGGGCAGAGGTGGTCAATGTGGGCAGAGGTGATCAATGTGGGCAGGAGTGGTCCATGTGGGCAGTGGTGGTCAATGTGGGCAGGGGTGGTCCATGTGGGCAGAGGTGGTCCATGTGGGCCGAGGTGGTCCATGTGGGCAGAGGTGGTCAACGTGGGCAGAGGTGATCAACGTGGGCAGAGGTGGTCAATGTGGGCAGGGGTGGTCCATGTGGGCAGAGGTGGTCCATGTGGGCAGAGGTGGTCAACGTGGGGTGAGGTGGTCAACGTGGGCAGAGGTGGTCAACATGGGCAGAGGTGGTCAACGTGGGCAGAGGTGGTCAACGAGGGCAGAGGTGGTCCATGTGGGCGGAGGTGGTCAACGTGGGCAGAGGTGGTCAACGTGGGCAGAGGTGGTCCATGTGGGCAGAGGTGGTCAACGTGGGCAGAGGTGGTCCATGTGGGCAGAGGTGGTCAATGTGGGCAGAGGTGGTCCATGTGGGCAGAGGTGGTCAATGTGGGCAGAGGTGGTCCATGTGGGCAGAGGTGGTCCATGTGAGCAGAGGTGGTCAATGTGTGCAGAGGTGGTCCATGTGGGCAGAGGTGGTCCATGTGAGCAGAGGTGGTCCATGTGGGCAGAGGTGGTCCATGTGGGCAGAGGTGGTCCATGTGGGCAGAGGTGGTCAATGTGTGCAGAGGTGGTCCATGTGGGCAGAGGTGGTCCATGTGGGGAGAGGTGGTCCATGTGGGCAGAGGTGGTCCATGTGGGCAGAGGTGGTCCATGTGGGCAGAGGTGGTCCATGTGAGCAGAGGTGGTCAATTTGGGCAGAGGTGGTCCATGTGGGGAGAGGTGGTCCATGTGGGGAGAGGTGGTCAATGTGGGCAGAGGTGGCCAATGTGGGCAGAGGTGGTCCATGTGGGCAGAGGTGGTCCATGTGGGCAGAGGTGGCCAATGTGGGCAGAGGTGGTCCATGTGGGCCGAGGTGGTCCATGTGGGCAGAGGTGGTCAACGTGGGCAGAGGTGGTCAACGAGGGCAGAGGTGGTCAATGTGGGCAGAGGTGGTCAATGTGGGCAGAGGTGGTCAATGTGGGCAGAGGTGGTCCATGTGGGCAGAGGTGGTCCATGTGGGCAGAGGTGGTCCATGTGGGCAGAGGTGGTCAATGTGGGCAGAGGTGGTCCATGTGGGCAGAGGTGGTCCATGTGGGGAGAGGTGGTCAACGTGGGCAGAGGTGGTCAACGTGGGCAGAGGTGGTCCACGTGGGCAGATGTGGTCAACGTGGGCAGAGGTGGTCCATGTGGGCAGAGGTGGTCAACATGGGCAGAGGTGGTCAACGTGGGCAGAGGTGGTCAATGTGGGCAGAGGTGGTCCATGTGGGCAGAGGTGGTAAACGTGGGCAGAGGTGGTCAATGTGGGCAGAGGTGATCAATGTGGGCAGGGGTGGTCCATGTGGGTAGTGGTGGTCCATGTGGGCAGAGGTGGTCAATGTGGGCAGGGGTGGTCCATGTGGGTAGTGGTGGTCCATGTGGGCAGAGGTGGTCAATGTGGGCAGGGGTGGTCCATGTGGGCAGAGGTGGTCCATGTGGGCAGAGGTGGTCCATGTGGGGAGAGGTGGTCAACGTGGGCAGAGGTGGTCAACGTGGGCAGCGGTGGTCAACGTGGGCAGAGGTGATCAACGTGGGCAGAGGTGGTCAATGTGGGCAGGGGTGGTCCATGTCGGCAGAGGTGGTCCATGTGGGCAGAGGTGGTCAACGTGGGGAGAGGTGGTCAACGTGGGCAGAGGTGGTCAACATGGGCAGAGGTGGTCAACGTGGGCAGAGGTGGTCAACGTGGGCAGAGGTGGTCAATGTGGGCAGCGGTGGTCCATGTGGGCAGAGGTGGTCAATGTGGGCAGAGGTGGTCAATGTGGGCAGAGGTGGTCCATGTGGGCAGAGGTGGTCCATGTGGGCAGAGGTGGTCCATGTGGGCAGAGGTGGTCAACATGTGTAGAGGTGGTCAACGTGGGCAGAGGTGGTTATCAATGTGAGCAGAGGTGGTCCATGTGGACAGAAGTGGTCCATGTGGGGAGAGGTGGTCAATGTGGGCAGAGGTGGTCCATGTGGGCAGAGGTGGTCGATGTGGGCAGAGGTGGTCCATGTGAGCAGAGGTGGTCAATGTGGGCAGAGGTGGTCCATGTGGGGAGAGGTGGTCCATGTGGGCAGAGGTGGTCCATGTGGGCAGAGGTGGTCCATGTGAGCATAGGTGGTCAATTTGGGCAGAGGTGGTCCATATGGGCAGAGGTGGTCCATGTGGGGAGAGGTGGTCCATGTGGGCAGATGTGGTCAATGTGGGCAGAGGTGGTCCATGTGGGCAGAGGTGGTCCATGTGGGCAGAGGTGGTCAATGTGGGCAGAGGTGGCCAATGTGGGCAGAGGTGGTCCATGTGGGCCGAGGTGGTCCATGTGGGCAGAGGTGGTCAACGTGGGCAGAGGTGGTCAATGTGGGCAGAGGTGGTCAATGTGGGCAGAGGTGGTCAACGAGGGCAGAGGTGGCCCATGTGGGCAGAGGTGGTCAACGTGGGAAGAGGTGGTCAACGTGGGCAGAGGTGGGCCATGTGGGCAGAGGTGGTCAATGTGGGCAGAGGTGGTCAATGTGGGCAGAGGTGGTCCATGTGGGCAGAGGTGGTCCATGTGGGCAGAGGTGGTCAATGTGGGCAGAGGAGGTCAATGTGGGCAGAGGTGGTCCATGTGGGCAGAGGTGGTCAATGTGGGCAGAGGTGGTCAATGTGGGCAGAGGTGGTCAATGTGGGCAGAGGTGGTCCATGTGGGCAGAGGTGGTCCATGTGGGGAGAGGTGGTCAACGTGGGAAGAGG
>NW_027315846.1:3326986-3364486 GCF_026437365.1 Eucyclogobius newberryi
AAAGTAAAGTAAGGTAAGGTAAAGTAAAGTAAAGTAAGGTAAGGTAAGGTAAAGTAAAGTAAAGTAAGGTAAGGTAAGGTAAAGTAAAGTAAGGTAAAGTAAGGTAAAGTAAAGTAAAGTAAAGTATGGTAAAGTAGTAAAGTAAAGTAAAGTAAAGTAAGGTAAAGTAAAGTAAGGTAAGGTAAGGTAAGGTAAGGTAAAGTAAGGTAAGGTAAGGTAAAGTCAAGTCAAGTTGAACTAGTATTATGATAGTGTACACATACAGTATTGCAGCCGTTACTTTCTTCATCACTGAAAAAAGTAAAAGTACGTGAGATCCTTTTCTTGAACTCTTCTTGGTCCCGTCACTGCAGCAGATGTAAAACACATCAATCTGAGGGCAGTGACTGAGGGGGTCCTGGTCATTTCTCATGTTCCCCCTCTCTGTCCGGGCCCCCCTTAAATTCCTGCACTCGGCCCAACACGCCCAGTCAATTATAAAGACATCGTCCCCTCCTCTGGGGTCTGTGAGGGCCACTGTGAGGGCCACCCATGAGCCCCACTCCAGAGCTCCACACAGCTCCAGAGGTGGCCCCCAGGAATGTCCCAACCAGGAATGTCCAGGCAGACTTTGGGAACTGGACTGGGGTGTGACGGGGGCAAGACCGGGGGGTCCGGGAGGAGGAACTGCCCCGGTGCAGAAACAGATCTGATCTGTGACGTGAATGTGGAGGACTAAACCAGGACTGAACCAGGACTAAACCAGGACTAAACCAGGACTAAACCAGGACTGAAGTTTGATACAGTACATGGATTTATCATTCTATAAAATACAAAAGTGTGTGTAGTTACAAAAAAATTTCATTTGTATTGATTTTTAAATGGTTTATTTCACAATAACTACACCTTAATCACCCTTTATAAAGCATGAACAAAGTCTTACTTCATAATAAACAAATAGAATAGTCTTTTTTCTAAACAGCACAAGCAAAACCAACAACACATGGTCTTTTGTAGTAAACGTAATGTGTACGATATATCACAGGTTCATTCTATTTTCTGCTGAAGCGACCAAAGGAAGTGGCTCTGATGCACTGTACGCGTAACGAGGCCGAACCCGCGTTATTAACCCCACAACAACAATACGGCATTGACAAGAACAAAGCGGCGCTACAGTCCAAACCGGCCTTTGAAGGTGAAGCCACGGGATAATTACACCGAATCACTCGTCAACACAAACAAAGAACTCATTATGACCATCGTGTTCTAGTACATTTCCTTACAGTGCTGAGCGGAGCGGCGGATGTACTGCGGTGTTTAAACGTGCAACACAATGCATAGATCTTTTGTGCATAAAAAACAGCGCCGCTATACATGCGCTAAGCTAATGCCCGGGCACTAAACGCAGAAAGTGGGGCCCCTGCATTACCTGGAAGTGGTCTGGAGCATTGTTTGGTAATGGATAGTGCAAAAGGAGAGTAGATGCATATGCGGGCGGATGCTACGCGCTGGATTAATGATTTCCTGGGGCCCCGGTGTGCGCATGGAGCAGAAATTAGCCCGAGCAGAAGTGGTTTGGAAATGCATCTTGCCGAGCCGGGTTCCTGCGGCACAAGTGGGCTGAAGGGCCCTGAAAGCACGCGTTTCAAAAAGAAAGAGAGAGAAGGGAAAATCTGATTTGTTTTTGAAATATACAGCGCAGCCTGGATGTTCACGGACAAGCGCTCTGACCCTGGGGCTGGAATGGAACGAGGATAGAAGTGTAGGATGAGACGCTTAGAAGGGCTAAACCAGGGCTAAACCAGGGCTAAACCAGGTCTGAACCAGGGCTAAACCAGGGCTAAACCAGGGCTAAACCAGGGCTGAACCAGAGATAAACCAGGGCTTAACCAGGGCTTAACCAGGGCTAAACCAGGGCTAAACCAGGTCTGAACCAGGGCTAAACCAGGGCTGAACCAGAGATAAACCAGGGCTTAACCAGGGCTAAACCAGGGCTAAACCAGGGCTAAACCAGGTCTGAACCAGGGCTAAACCAGGGCTAAACCAGGGCTGAACCAGAGATAAACCAGGGCTTAACCAGGGCTAAACCAGGGCTAAACTAGGGCTAAACCAGGGCTAAACTAGGGCTAAACCAGGGCTAAACCAGGGCTAAACCAGGGCTGAACCAGGGCTAAACCAGGACTAAAGCAGGCTTTAGCTTTTATTAGTTAAAGTAAATATGACAATTGTGTTAAAATAGACCTAGATGAATCTGACTTTAAAGCTGAAAAAAAAAAAAAGTATTATTTTTTTAGGTTTATGATTTTACTTCCTGGTTGTGATTGACGACATCACACTAGGAAATTACCAAGCAAACACTGGGACAAAGATCTTATCTATTGTCACTCTTTGTTTTATTTGACACATAAAAATATATGAGTTTAGTTTAATTTATGTTTAGAGAGTCAAAAAAGTTGTTTCTTTGTGTAAATTCTGCATAAACTTTGACTGGAATAAGTGTCCCCGGTGTGATGTCACTTCCTGTCATTTTCTACAGATTTTTCAACGTTTTCTCCACAAATACCTCCTGGATTGGTGTAAAACTATAATGTATATGTACAACAGGTACAAATACACCAAATAAAGTCAAAATTAGAACATTGTAAAACCTGTCATAGGCACTTTAACACAAGTAAATGTAGTATTGTGTGTATTCTGTAGTATTCCCTGTCTGATACTCATCCAGGCCTTGAGCGATTTCCCTTCTGTCCAGAAGGTGGCACCATTGTGTAGCGGTGCCTGTGTAAAAGGGACCACCTCTCCACCCCTCCACCCCTCCACCCCTCCACCCCTCCACCTCTCATCTCCAGCAGCTTCACACACACGGATATAAACGTCCTGCACATGGAGCTATTGTGTCGCGACTGTCAGCGCTTCTAAAACATGGACGGGTCAATATCTGTCCATAAGTAACACAATAATACAATAACACAATGATACATTATTACAGTGAGTAATACAATAATATCCTTTGTAAGAATGAAGCAGATGCGATGTGTTGGACTTGTCAGGCATGATTCTTCACCCGGGTCTGAACCTCTGGTATGTATATATATATATATATATATATATATATGTATATATATATATATATATATATATATATATATATATATATATATATATACATATATATATATATATATATATGTATATGTATGTGGACTACATACATATACATATATATATGTATATGTATGTGGACTCAAACATATCTACGTGTTTATTGCTTACATCTGCTCATCTGGCCCTCTGCTCTGTTTACATTTCAGTGTTACTCAAGTAGAAATCAGGAGTAAAAAGTATTTGGTGAAAATACATACAAATACATATGGAAATTCTAAAAACAATTTAATAAAACAAAAAATTAAAAAGAGAACAAAAGAAGAAAAAAGAGTGGAAAATGAAAGAAAAAAAATTAAAAAAAATAAAAATAAAATACATACATGTAATAATTCATACACATTTTTTGGCAGTGAATAATTAGAAAGACAAAACTCCAACTAACGACGGTCCTGAAATAACCAGCACAGCCCAGAGCAAAGTATCAAAAGTATGAACATCTAATCTGATCTCAAATGTTCAAACGACATCCACTAAATTAGGCTAAAACAAGACATTCCACAATATAACTCACCACCAGGGGGCAAACTGCATTTAACAATGAGTGAAACATGGAAGGGGTCCTCCAAAAACTGTCTGGCTGCACCCCTGGATGAAGGGCAGGAGAGTTAGTGCTGCAGTTGCAGATTCAGCTTCTTTATAGCGACTTTGGCCTTCGAGTTTTTGAAAGACACAGTTTTGAGAGTCACGAGTTGTGTTTTTCTGGGCTTGCTCCTGAGAGGGACGTTCACGTCATAAAAAGTGACATTTTCAGCTTTCTTCAACGTCTGTTTCACAATAATAGATCCAATAACGGCTGAAATACAAGCTGAAAATGTTTAAAAGTCAATGTAAAATATGCCATGCTAAGTGTGTGCATCTCAACAACAACAACAACAACAACAATAACAACACAACGTTTAAGTCTTTTTTTGGGCTTATTTTTGTGGAGCTGCTTCTTCTTCAAAGGCTCAGTTGCTTGAAAATCTGGCAACCCTGGACCGTTAAAGCGCCCCCTACAGGTCGAACGACTCACTGAACTAAAATGCAGTTAAGATAAATATTTTAGAATTTTGCAAAAAAATAAAAAATCACAGAATAGCTCATTTTCTAGGTTTATAATTTCACTTCCTGTTTGTAATTGATGACATCACACTAGGAAATTACCCAGCAAACACTGGGCCAAAACTCATCTGATGTCACAATATATGAGAGCGACTTTATTTTGTTGAATTAATGTTTAAAGATTCACAAAAGTTGTTTCTTTGTGTAAATTCTGCATAAACTTTGACTGGAATGAGTGTCCCTGGTGTGATGTCACTTCCTGTCATTGTCCCACAGATTTTTCAACGTTTTCTCCACAAATACCTGCTTGACTGGTGTAATACTATCATTTATATGTAAAACAGGTACAAACACACCAAATAAAGTCACAATTAGAATAATAATAATAATAACTTTTATTTATAAAGCGCTTTTCAGTGACCCATAGACGCTGAACATAATAAAAAAGGGGGGGGGGGTATTTACAGACAGGGGGGACAGAACACATTAATATACAGATAAAATGAACAAGACAGAAGAAGTAGAGAGAAAAAGATGGGGATGTAACAGGGGGTAGAAGAGTAGGTAATGGGGTAGAGGAGGCTAGGGGTAGGGGAGGTCATAGGCTTGGGTGAAGAGGTATGTTTTTAGGCGGGATTTGAATGTTGTGAGTGAGGGAGAGTGGCGGACAGGTTGGGGGAGGGAGTTCCAGAGTCGGGGTGCTGTTCGGGAGAATGCTCTGTCGCCAAAAGTTTTGAGTCGGGATGTTGGTGCAGTCAGGGTGAGAGAGGAGGAGGATCGGAGAGCTCGGGAGGGGCGGTGGGGGATGAGGAGGTCAGACAGGTAGGGGGGGCAAGGTGGTGAAGAGCTTTGAAGGTGAGGAGGAGTATTTTAAAGTTTATGCGCTGCTTGATGGGGAGCCAGTGGAGAGAGCGGAGAACGGGAGTGATGTGATCACGGGACCGGGTGTGGGTGAGGAGGCGGGCAGCGGAGTTTTGGACCATTTGGAGTCTGTGGAGGGAATGGGAGGAGATGCCAGTGATGAGGGAGTTGCAGTAGTCGAGGCGGGAGGAGATGAAGGCGTGGATGAGGGATAGAACATGGTAAAAACCTGTCATAGGCACTTTAAACAGACACTGATTTATTTACTTATCTATTTATTTATTTACTTACTTATTACTTATTTATCTCCCTCTTTCGCTTTGTCTTAAAAAAAAAAGTATAGATTTCTTTTTTACGGTATATGGAACACATACTTTGAAGACGTAAAAGTACAAAAGACGTACAACTACAATAGGTGGCGGTAAATGCAATTCAGTTGGTTGACAATCGCCATTAAAACCAACACAACAACAACAACAACAACAACAACAACAACAGTGTCATCACTCGCTTTTGGGACAATCCTTGGACTTACCGCGGTCATAAAGTTGTTGAAAATATAAAAAACCTGAGTGAAATACCCCGTCCACGTCCACGCAGCCACACAGACTGTACACCACACACACCGGGAGCGGGAGCAAAGATGGCGGCGTTTAACAGGCTCGGCGGCGCGTTCCGCACGGGCCGCACTTGACCCGCCGCGCTCTCCACATCCCGAGGAGTCTAGAGAGATCCTTCAGGACGCCACTCACGCCGGCGACGGGCCAAAGAGAGGGAAAAAAGGGAGCGGCGCGACGAGGCCACGACGACGAAGGACGAAGCGGGAAATACACGAGGAGGAAACGCAACAGGTGGTGAAACGTCTCGATTAAAAACACAGCCTTTTTCTCCCAGCGACTCGTGTTTTACCCGTGATGCTTCTTCTGCCTGAAAAACGAACCGTCTCATAAGGAAATGTAGCGTTTCAATGGTTAATAAAGATGTTTTAGAACTCGAAATACCTCGTGAATGCGGTGACAACGTCTAGTTTTGAGAATATTTGGGCACACTTAAAGTCCTAAAGGGAAATATTAGTTCTACACATTTGACCCGTCCTCGACCCTTCAGGGCTGTTTGGGTTAAAGTATGTTTGACGTTTTTTTTTTTTAACGGTTTTCTACTTTAAATGATAGTTTAAAGTTGCAGTTTGTGAAGGAAAGTGTAAAATGACAGGAAGTGGAGCAGTTTTAGAATCGTACTGATGACATCACAGAAGGGAAAGTTTGCACATTTTTTCTGCTTTAAGCTTGAATTAGACAAAAGTGTTCTCATATCTGTTGTGTACAGGGGAGGAGCTTCGGCCAGGTTTACAACACGGCCGCTAGTTACAGTTACTTCCTGGTGTGATGTCACGATTTACAACCAGAAAGTAAAATATACAGAATAAAAGTTGTAACATTTTTAGCGAAATCTTAAATCTAATTCTCTTCACAGCGTTTTGGTCAAATTGAGGGCATTTTGAGCCAGATCCTGGGAAACCTGCAGCGGTCAGACTCCAGAGGTCAGACTCCGGAGGTCAGACTAAAGAGGTCAGACTCCAGTGGTCAGCAGTTTCTCTCATACAAACATTTCAAACTCTAGTCTGATACTAAAGAAAAGGTTTGATTCTCGACACCAACTTTTATACCATAATTATAATTGAAACCCCATTTCCCCCTCTATCCTTTCCCACCCATCTTACCCCTACCCCCCTTTTTATTTTTCATTTTATATGTATATATATATATATATATATATATATATATATATATATATATATAAATAAATATATATATATATATATATATATAAATATATATATATATATATATATATATATATATGTTTTTTATTTAAAAATGTTAATATTTATTTATTTTATTTATTTTATTTATTTTATTTATTTTATTTATTTTATTTATTTTATTTATTTATTTTATTTATTTTATTTATTTTATTTATTTTGTTATTTACGTGGAAAGCAGACGTCGTAAAGTGTTGGAGAAGTGTGTCTTTTCTGGGAATGTTGCTGTCACATTTTACACCTGAATCATCCTCGTGGTGGAATTTAAAAGAGTTTTAATAAAGACATTACTGCAATATTAAAATTTAATTAAATTGAGTGTAATTGCTCATTTAAAGCAGAAAAAGAGTCACAGAGCACTTGTCACATTATGACATTATGAGACGATTAGTGAGAGACATTAGTCAAAACACACCTAAAGTCATCTTTATCTTTTCTTTAACTTTCATATTCTTCGTCACATGAAACCAGTTCAGTTTCGCCGCTTTTGTCTGTTTGAAGGTTTAAACAGTTCATTTCTGCTGCATTAGGTGCAGACAGTGTGTGTGTTTGGGTTTTTGGAGCACAATTTCTGATTTTACAATAAGTTTTCTTTGGGTGAAACAGAATTGACTCATTTATGATAAAAAAAGGAGAATCATTAAAATAAACCTTTAGTCATTGATCATTTTGACCCTTTTACACTCATTGTAAACGACCGTATTGATCTAGAAGGAGTTTAAAAACGGTTTACACACATTTCCAAACCATATCAAAGAAAAACATACACTTTTCATTCATGAAACCACAATTTTTGAGCAAAATTTCAATTTTTTTGCAAAAAAATGACACATGTAAAACTTTCATTCACAAAATCACTGGACGGCACAATTCATCCTGTTATAATGTTATACGCAACATTCTGAGGGCTTTTTCTCATTGTAAAGATAAATAATTTGGTTCTAAATTGTTCATCACTACGGCAACGCTCCTAATTACTCATCATTCTGAAAGCGAACTTTATTGATTTGAAGGAAATCACCTCTTTAGTTGGTTCAATTCCCCTTATTTTCCTCTGTAGCCCCTCCTTTCCCTGTGTCTCTGGTCCACGCCCACAGACGGCGCTAACGAAGGCGCGGCTAACGAAGGCGCGACTAACGAAGGCGCGGCTAACGAAGGCGCGGCTAACGAAGGCGCGGCTAACGAAGGCGCGGCTAACAAATGTGCCAATAACGCGCTGAAAGGACGTGAACGGGCCCGACCTGGCGTTTCCTCTCCGCTCTGAGACTCTGAGACGCACAAAGCTCCGCCCCCGGCCTGATTATGGGCGGTCACTCCTCGACACAAGGCCTCGTCAGCGTCCGTGACCTTTGACCCCGCTCATTAGCCACGCCAGTGGTTTGGTGTTTTTGAGCGACAGCTGACGAACACCAGGGACAATGTGACGCAGGATGTTGTGCTTTACTTTCTGCTCAATTAAAGCGCTCGAACAGGGAAACGCTCTGTAGAGTTCATCGTGAAGGTCTAAGTGTCTTTTCTTCCAGGTCACTGGTTTTCAACGGGTCTAATTAATGTCTCTGTTTTACTGTTAGTCCATCTCTTTTCTTAAAATAAACAATAAAATCTGTATAAAAAATGAATATAATATTGATTAAAACGAGGATATTACGGCAGACTCCTCCCAAACAGGAAGAGTGAAGACATTGACTCCTCCCAAACAGGAAGAAGACATTGTTCCTATTGATTATAAGATATTCTCTTGTTATGAAATATGCAAAAGCTGTTGATGATCTCTATTAATGACTAGTGTCCAGGGTGTCCAGGGCGTTCAGTGTGTCCAGGGCGTTCAGTGTGTCCAGGGCGTTCAGTGTGTACAGGGCGTCCAGTGCGTCCAGGGCGTCCAGGGGTCCAGGGCGTTCAGTGTGTCCAGGGCGTTCAGTGTGTACAGGGCGTCCAGGGCGTCCAGGGCGTCCAGGGCGTCCAGGGGTCCAGGGCGTCCAGGGTGTTCAGTGTGTCCAGAGGTCCAGGACGTGCTGCAAAAACGCTGGTCACCCTAGCATCCACATACACTGAATATACACTCAAGCGAAATCACCTCTCCACAGATCTGACCAGTCACTTGACCTGGTGGTCTCCCGCTTGTCTTCTTTGAGAGAGCGAGGTTTAATGCCACTATGGAACATTCCAGTTACGTGGCTGATGTTTGTTTCACAAGAACCTGGTTTGAGTCCGGCCCCCCGTGAGCCTGACCAATCACAGCGCAGCATTGTAGTCATAAAGGACAATCCTAAACAAACACGACAGACGCACTTCGGCCTTTTTTAGCAGATTTACTGACTATTTTGTTTAAGAAGTCTGTGCTTTTCTCTGACTGGATTGAACAAGTTTGACTTCTCGGCTTGTTCCTGTTTCTGTGACGCTTCGACCAATCACATCCAAGCATTCATCAGACCAACATCTCACATCATCAACAGTTTTTGTCACTTATAGATCCGCTCAGAGATGGAAGTACTTACTGCGAATACAGTTACTGCAAAAATAATACTCAACAACATGTAAGAAGTAAACGATTTCAGAAGACAAAAAGTGTTGCAACGAGACTCACTATTTACGTATAAAAAGCATTAACATTAGAGACTAAAATATGAACCGCTAAACTAATATAATCATTTCAGTTCATATTTGCCGAGGTCTAAACTACAAGTACAACAATATATTTCTACAAGAACACTAGATACTTTGCCATTGCCGCCTTTGCGCTTCAATAACTTCCATTTCGGTTGCGCCGCCGTGTAAAGCGCTCAAAAGTAAAAGCAGATCAAACTGCTCCGGCGTCGACATGAACCCGGGTCTCGTCTTCGCCGCCGCCGTCTCGCTCGCGCTCTGGCGTCGCTCTTCCTCCTGATTGTGCGTCGTGTTCCTCTGATGGCGCCGAGGTGTTTTGCTGCCGCCGAAAAGACAATACAATTAAATGATTAAAGCGCGACGGGCACACTGACAATTAAAACTATTATACAAATTAAACTGGCATTATGTCACAGTGGAACGCTGATGATACCCGCGCCTGCGTCCTCTTTTTTTTTTTTTTTTTTTTTTTAAGCACAATTTTCATAATTCCCAATAATTGAAATTATGGCATATTCATTCATTTACCGGGTGAGGAGGGCTGAGAGCGGGGCCACTAATGAAATCCAATGATTAGCATCCAAACAAAGTAATTGGCTAGTCTTTTATCCTTGGAGATAGGTGATAAGGCACAATCACCCCCCCCCCCCCCCCCCCCATTCCAGGCAAAATGCAAAAATAGTAATTAACGCGCGAGCGAATGCGGCGGCGGCCTGATTAGCGCGTGATTACCCGGGTGACGGCGATGTAACCCCCGGATCAGGTTGGGATGCTGCCGCGGCGTTTACGGGAATCGACGGGGAGTTGGCGGGGGTTAATGAGCGAAGGGAAAGGGCGGGACAGGTGAGAGCGCTCTTTTTTGCTCGGTCGTGCGGCAGAACACGGTCATTTAGTTTTATTCTTAACGAAGTCTGCTCCGTCGATTAGCTCATCTATAGCTCAGAACGAAATGGAACTTTTCTCCAGGGCTGTGGGCGACCAAAGACGTTCTCAGTCGACTAAAGACAAAGCCCAAGCGACTAAAAAAGGGGGCGTGGAAAAAGCTATCGAAAACAGGAAGTATCGCCATGTATTACGCAGGAGTACACGCCAAACTTACTATGTACACAGAGACTACTACTACTACTACAGTGTTGGGAAAGTTCACTTTCTACATGGACTAGTTCAGTTCATAGTTCATAATTCAAAATTTTGAACTAAGTTCACAGCTCCAAAAAATTAACTAGTACAGTTATTTTTTTCAATATTATGCTATCATGTTTCTAAATTATTTCCACAGCCCAAATACAACCGCAGGCAGCAATTATTGTATTAGTTTAATGCTGAAACTATGTGTCAGATTTCATCTTCATTTCCAATTTCAAATCCTTCCCCAGGATTCACATTCACATTAAAGGGACAGACTTCCCCTGAGGCAAAGTTTGCACAGAAATGTTAGATTGTTCCATCCTCACCGACCTTATCATAAAACTCACATAACTGGTTGTAACGGCGACTCCTGCTGCTCTGTTGCTGTCGCTGCTTTTTGTTTTGATGCACATGTGCAGTGTGGTGCGACACTGCTCTATCGGCCTCTACAACTCTGGAGCTCTCACACTTGCCAGGCTCTGGTTGGGCAACATAACGGTGTGTTTTTCGCCTGGAAGTCTCTAGAAATATGACACTTTATTGAACAAAATTCACAGACTCCAGAAAGAACGCGTTCACATTATCGTTCGTCAGCAGTAATACAGTACGTTCAGTTCACGTTCACCAAAATTATGAACGCGTTCATGAACTTTCGTTCAATGAACGCGTTCAGGCACAACACTGACTACTACTACAGTGTATTTATGTATGTAAGTTAGATTAAACTCACGATTTGCTCCACAAAATCTTCCGCAAACTGCTGTCTCTTATGAATCTAAATAAAGTAATAGTCGACTAACACGAACGCGGGTCGACTGAGACGCCATCGACCGATTAATCGACAATTTAACGCAGTAAAGTGACTTCCTTTGTCGTGATGAGACTGCTGAGTATTATCACACGCTGCAATTTCAACAAAAATGTAAAAAACAGAGCGAGGGTTTCTCAGAGGAGTTTCTGTTTCCAGGCTGGTTTCCCGCACAGAGACAGCAGGGGGCGACGACGGGCACTTTAAAACACATATTTAACCATCACGGGGAAGTACTAAGACGTTGGATCAGGTGAAAATGTTACTTAGTTCTGCTTTGAACGAGGTTTAACGTTTCTCTCATAGATTTAGCTGAAAACTACAATGTTTTTCAGTTCCGTGCGATACTTTTTTCTCCCGTTAGCCATGTTTTTTTTTTTTTTTTAAGGATGGAATATGCTCCTCCCTAATTCATATCTAAAATTTAACTAAAAACTAAAGATTTTCCTAGTTTGACAAGTTTGGTGCAGTTGACCTGTATCAATCACACTACAGTAGTTTTTAGTGTGTTAAAATGTCCACTCGGTGTTTTCTCACGGTGAAACAACGTTATGGGAGCGACGGGGGTCGGTTGTCACACTTTTTACCCCGGAACTTGCTCATTGCTCATCATCAGAACATCCCACAACGTTATTCATGTGTTATATGAAAGCTTGAATTCTTGGCTCGGAATAAACAACACAACCATCTCTGTTTCTTACTGGAATTAAAAGCAAATAACCGTGAAAGACAACTACATCGACGTGACTAATCGCCCCGTGACATGGTCGGTTGTCACAGTCTGTGGGGTTGGTTGTCCCTGTTTTTTGCGATAAAACAATAAAAACACCAATCATCACATGTGTTCCAATAATGATTGATTGGCGGTAATTCCATAACCGTTGCCTATCATACTACAAACAGTTATTATTTGGCGACTAAAATACACGTAAACAGCCACAAACCTGACTCGTACTTGGCCTTGGGGCGCTTCCTCCCGCTCGTTTCCATGGATGTGTTGTTCCTCTGACTGTAACGTTCCACGATGAGGCGCGAAACGGATCTATTTTCACGGAGAACATTCAGAAGAATGGTTTTCTCTCTCGGCGGACGTGCCACCTCCAGAAAGTCACACGCTGTCTCTTCAAATTACAGCTTGTGCCAGAAAACACTGCGTGTCTGACAATATGATCACACCCCTGGGGTCGAGCGACGGCGCCGCTTTCTGCATCTCTTTTATGTGTTTACGCCGACAAAGAATGTGTTATTACAGAGATATGAACCATAAACCGGCCCGACAAACCTGCAATCGGACAATAAACCACAAGGGAAAGCAAAGGGATCGCCGGAGGAGAAGATGTCCGCCTGTAGAGACCCTTGAGCGGAGAGAGCTGCTCGTTTCCACGCTGGTCAGAGTCTCTCCACGCCGGTCAGAGCCTCTCCACGCCGGTCAGAGTCTCTCCACGCCGGTCAGAGCCTCTCCACGCCGGTCAGAGTCTCTCCAGGCCGGTCAGAGCCTCTCCACGCCGGTCAGAGTCTCTCCAGGCCGGTCAGAGCCTCTCCACGTCGGTCAGGGTCTCTCCAGGCCGGTCAGAGTCTCTCCAGGCCGGTCAGAGCGTTTGTCTGGAGTCTTTCTTTCCCTGGGCCTCGATGAGTCCGTCGATGGATCCCGGAGCCTAAACAGGTCGAGATCGAACGTCCGAAGCGTCGTGGTATTGGCGAGGTGTGTAAAACGTCCGCGGAGACACATTAACAACACGCGACGTAAAAAGCAAACAAATGAGCTGCGGAGTAAGTCGATAGCTGCCGGGTCACGGCCGGTAAATGCATTTATCAATCACGCTACAGTCGTTTTTAGCATGATAAAAAAACTGATGTGATGAATATAAGGTGTATTTCTGTGCATTATTACATCATTTATGTCCCATGTGACGCCCCGAAGAGGACGTTTGAGCAAGCAACACGTGGCTTTAGATAGAAGATGTTATGTGCTGGATTCCACGCTCCGAGTTCTGACATTTTGCTACAGTTTTCAAGATTTCTCTATAACAAAACAACACTTTTGGAACATTACACAGACATATGCAAAAGTCCTCTCGTTTGAATGTTTTTACGTGATAAAATGATCAACAGGTGTGGCTAAAAAAAGCTAATTTAAAATAATTTAGCAATTTATTAAAAGGGTGTAACTTTGATGTCGCCCGTAAAGTTCCGCAGTATGGCATTAACCGCACCCGTCTTCGTAGAGACAAGCAGGAGATCCGGTCACTTTACGAGTCAGATCTTGTGTTTTTCTCAGTTTTTTTCCAACAATAAAACACTTTTAGTTGAAAAAGTGTAAGAAAAACTTAACGTCTGTCACAACAATAAGAAAATATACACACTAATCGACAATATTGACCCTCATTTATATATTTTATTTTTAAATTGAATTCTTAAGGGAAATTAATGTATTTAAAAAAAAAAGAATGTATTTAAAAAAAAAAAAGAATGTATTTTTTAAAAAAAAGAAGAAAAAAAAACGTAAATATTTTTGGAAATCTATAATGAGTCATGCAGATTTTATAATAGTGCTAAGTAAAAGTATACGCAAGATCAATATTGCCCTAAAATGATCCATACAAAAGTCGCCATGGTAATCATCCTAAATGTCATTTAATTGGCCGATATCCGTCAGATCGTATATATTCCTTTACGTTTATTTCAAAGTAACGCCGTGTCCATTCCACCCACTCGGCCTCACTCGTCTCCCCCGTCCCTCTTTATCTTCCTCACCTCGCGTCATTAGTTCCTCCTGGATCCGAGTCAACAATATAATGTCTGGGGGCCTCGTTCCTGAAAAGACCCCCTCACCCTTTTGGCTGTCTCCTCTCGGCGCTCTCAGCCTTTATATTAGCACTTCCCCGCTCGGCTCTGGCCCCGCACTCACCTCCAGCTCCACAAAACAACCCCCCTCGCCCCACGCTGCTGCCCGCCCCCCGTTCGTCCACCAGGGAACCCAGGGACGAGCCACCTTTCTGGGGTCGGACCTGCTACGCCAACCCCTCCTCCGTGGATCTGAAAACCCGGAGGCTGCGCTCACACGTCCCGAGTGACTAAACCAGTGATTACTTTAGGGGAATAATGTGATTGATATGATTTTTAAACCTATTGAGTGAACGTGATTTCAAGTCAAATAAACCGTTCTGGGATGATTTCTACTGCAGAAAACACACAATCACCCTACAATTCAAGACTACTTTAAAAGGCCCTTTGTGTACATTATTTTTATTTTGTATTACAAGTCCCTTAAGCTCATTCTTAGTGAAATTAGCCTCAGCTTTTAAAGAGGAATTGTCAGAATGCCACAAATGTGCATAACCACACTCCAGACACCAGCTTTACTCTTTACTTATACTTACAACAGACAATTAAGGCGGGAGTTATTTGTTTCCACGTGTAATTAGACTAAATCTGACAATCAGAAGGCAGAAGTGCAGAGTCTCAGCTTCACAAAGTGTTCAGACGTTTGTTTGGAACTGTTTCAGTTTTAGAGGTAAAAAAAGGCCTCCATAGCAGGTTTTTATAACTTCTTTTCAATAATAATCAGTCGTTTAGAATTATAAGAGGTCGTGGATGAACCGACGACACATTATGACGTTGCCGATCTACTGCTACTTTTTATTTGTATTATTTTCATTAACAAGAATACTTATAAATCAAAATAACTATTAATAAGGGATTTTTTGGGGGGGAAATCAATCTTCACGTCACTCTAAAACTTTAGCATTTAAGATAAGATAAGATAAGATAAGCTTTATTTGTCCTACAATGGCAAAATTCCACTGTTGCAACACAGATTAGACAGATTAGAACAGAAGTATATTAAAAAAAACAGAAAACTTAGAAAAAAACAACTCTAATACAGTAATCTTAATCATAATAATATCACTCTGATTTAAAGCTGTTTAATTTAATTGAATTCCGACGGCAGAGTTTAGCGCTCTAATTTGTCCACATTTTCTTCACACATTATTTCATCATTAGGATTAGGACTATGGTTAGGTGTAGAAACAGTTACTGGGTCAATTATAAAAAAATAAATCTAAAATTCAAAAATGTCCATCCAGTGCAGGCGTGTGAGTGCTGGTCCCTGAGAGCGCAGCCTCCGGCCTGTGCCTCGTCCTCGCCTCTGCAGGAGATGGACTCTGTAACAAAAGCACGCGCCGTGAGGAACAGCCTTGGCCTTTTTTTTCCTCTTCCTTTTTCTCTTTAAGGCTTTTCATCTCCGCAGATCAACATATTTCTCTGTAGCGGCGGCTCGGGCCATTTCCTCCCTCGCGGCGCCTTTCTCGCCGGCCCGGGCGCTTCTTACCTGTGGCAAATGGGAAAACTGGCCTTGGTGGGACGCTGCTTTTCAAAGGAATCAATTCTCCTTTGTACACACTTGAGGTGACCCAGTGACAGGCATTAAGCATGTGTACTTCCTGTGTTTGTGTGTGTGTGTGTGTGTGTGTCTGTCTGTGTGTGTGTGTGCGTGCGTGCGTGCGTGCGTGCGTGTGTATGTGTATGTGTCTGTGTGTGTGTGTGTGTGTGTGTGTCTGTGAGTGTGTGTGTGTGTGTGTCTGTGTGTATGTGTCTGTCTGTGTGTGTGTGAGTGTGTGTGTGTGTGTGAGTGTGTGTGTGTGTGTGTGTGTGTCTGTGTGTGTGTGAGAGTGTGTGAGTGTGTGTCTGTGTGTGTGTGTGTGTGTGTGTGTGCTATGAGAGTGGTCTGATACAAGGTGAATGCGGAAAAACTTCTTTACTTGAATGTCATTTGGAAAATTTCGATTGAGCTATTGTATCAATAAAGCTATTGTATCGATAAAGCTATAGTATCGATAAAGCTATAGTATCGATAAAGCTATAGCATCGATAAAGCTATAGTATCGATAAAGCTATTGTATCGATAAAGCTATAGTATCGATAAAGCTATAGTATCGATAAAGCTATAGTATCGATAAAGCTATTGTATCGATAAAGCTATAGTATAGATTAAGCTATTGTATTGATAAAGCTACTGTATCGATAAAGCTATAGTATCGATTAAGCTATAGTATCGATTAAGCTATTGTATTGATAAAGCTATTGTATCGATAAAGCTATTGTATCGATAAAGCTATAGTATCGATTAAGCTATAGTATCGATGAAGCTATAGTATCGATGAAGCTATAGTATTGATAAAGCTATTGTATTGATAAAGCTATTGTATTGATTAAGATATTGTTTTGATTTTGTACGTCATCCATGCAATAAAACCCAGAAAAGACAAAGTGTTCCGTGGAGTAAAGTAACCAAGTCAAATGATCTGTATTTTCTACTGCACTAGATTTTTGTTAAAGAACAAAAAAGTAAAAAGTACTTTATGTTCTGTTCGATTGTTCTGCTCGTTCACGATGACATTCTGCCTGACACAATCCTGACTTTGATCAAAAAGAAACACACATAAAGTCGTGAAACATTGAGATCACGACGCACTTTTGATGCTTTTTCCTCCACAATCTCTCTCCGTGCGGCGACTAAAAGGTGCGACTAAATATTCTTTAGAAAAGCTCTTGCCGTTCCTTTGTGAGGTCCGAAGGTCGGCGGTGGCGCGGGGTCGAGAGTTCAGCGTCCTTCCCGTGTTACCGCGGCGACGCTTCTCCGCCGCGCCACATCCCGGTTCGGGCGATTTCTCCAGAGTTTGCATGGGTTTTTTATGAAGTATGTGTCATGTGACCACGCCGGAGAACACTCGGAGGGCCAGTGGCTATGACGTTGTTTCCGTATTTTCAAAAAAGCCTCTTTGAGTAATCCTGCGCAAAACTTTATAGTTAGCATATAATTAGCAAGAGGCAAATTAGCTGTGGTCACTTGTCCCGACTCCTCGCTCACTACATAGTCCTGAACTATTTAGCAGATCATATCTAGTGCACTCGGTCAAGGAGCGATTTGGACGGTCACTACTCTCTCATCGCCGCGGCTCGTGTGATTCTAGCGTCTGAGTGAAAAGAAGATCAGCAAAACAAAAATAAAATTAAAAGAGATAAAATTAGATAAAAAAAAAAAAATCATAATTATTGGTCAAATCTGTCTCACACGCGCTAAAAACAACTGGATCGTGCAACCTTTGCCTCTCAAGCTAATCTAAGCGGCTAACGCTAGCAAATTTGCGTCGCATCACGGCCGAGTGAGTTAGCATTACAGCCGAATGAGTTAGCATCACGGCCGAGTGAGTTAGCATCACAGCCGAATAAGTTAGCGTCACAGCCGAATGAGTTAGCGCCACGGCCGAATGAGTTAGCATCACGGCCGAGTGAGTTAGCATCACAGCCGAGTGAGTTAGCATCACGGCCGAGTGAGTTAGCATCACGGCCGAGTGAGTTAGCGTCACGGCCGAGTGAGTTAGCGTCACGGCCGAGTGAGTTAGTGTCACAGCCGAATAAGTTAGCGTCACAGCCGAATGAGTTAGCGTCACGGCCGAATGAGTTAGCGTCACGGCCGAGTGAGTTAGCGTCACAGCCGAGTGAGTTAGCATCACAGCCGAGTAAGTTAGCGTCACGGCCAAGAGAGTTAGCATCACGGCCGAGTGAGTTAGCATCACAGCCATGAGTTAACATCACGGCCGAGTGAGTTAGCATCACGGCCGAGTGAGTTAGCGTCACGGCCGAGTAAGTTAGCGTCACGGCCGAGTGAGTTAGCGTCACGGCCGAGTGAGTTAGTGTCACGAACGGCAGAACGGAGCCAATTTACAGGGCTGGAAACAGGCGATGAATAAAAAGTCTTTAATGATAAGGAACAGAAAACTACAAAACTCTTGGTCAAGAGTAACGAAAACAAAAGATTTTTCCAGCGGTGGGCAGCGCCAGCAACCGTGGTGTCGGGGGCAGACGAGAGGCATGGTCAGGTCCATTCCAGGTTCAGTATACAGGTAGACAGCGTTCAGGGGATCAGGCAGAAGGCGAAACTCAAGGCGGTCCAGGGTCGGTAACGGCAAACAGGAATAACGAAGGTCAGGCAGGAATCAGAGTCAAAAGTCAAAAACAGAGGATCAGGAAAAAACGCTCAAATGCTGGGGCTAAGGGCAATAACAGACAATCTCGCCAAGAGCAAAAAAACACACACACACTTATATACTACACCCAGTGATGAACAATCAGATCCAGTTGTGAACCCACTCACAGGTGTGAGGAGCCTGAGAGACAAAGGGGCGATAACCAGGGAGGAGAACAAGAAGGGAGGGGGGGAAACGAAGAGGGGCAGAGACAGAAACACCGTGAGTAAAACAAGACGGCCTTCCGACTCTGCTCTCTGCATTTTACAGAGTTGGCGCTAACGCGCCCTCATTGTCTAAGAGCTAAGACAGTGACACATTGGACATGTACAATGCTGTGCTTAACCAGTGCAAATGAACACAAATATCGGTTGAATGTGCGGCTCCAGCACACAGAGACCGTGACACTTGGAATAAAAATATGGATAACTTTTGATGCCCCGCTTGTGTAGATGATTTTCCCCAAATATGAGCTTGATCGAGCGATTGCCCACAGAGGAGTTTGTTAAAGTGTGAAGCGTAAATGTGAACATTTCAAGGATTTGGCGTTTTTCCCATTTGTGACAAATATTTGCGGCTCTACCACACAGAGACCCTAGTACTTAAAATCAAAATATGGATAACTTTTGATGCCCCGCTTGTGTAGATGATTCTCCCCAAATATCAACTTGATCGGGCTTTCGCCCTAGGAGGAGTTCATTAAAGTGTGAAGTGTATAAATGTGGTCATTTTAGAGATTTTGCGGTTTCCCCATAGGGATAACATGGGATGTTTCTGTCATCGCTACGGCTACGCTTTACCAAATATGACTTTGGCTCTCATACTTTTATTTTGGGGATGGCAAATGAGAATTGTGTGCAAAATGTCATGTCATTTGGAAAAACTCTATTGTTTATAGGCCACTCTGAAGGCCAAATAGTCAGAATTCTGGGAAACGTTTGCGGCTCCGTCGCACAGAAACCGTAAAAGTTATCCTTAAAATTTTGATAAATTTAGATGCCCCACTTGTCTAGAGGACGTACACCGATTTAGAAGTCGGTGGGCAAAACGCACTAGGAGGAGTTTGTTAAAGTGTAAAACATAAAAATGTGGTAATTTGAGAGATTTTGCTGTTTTCCCATTTGTGACATATAGTTGCGGGTCAGCCACACAGAGACCGTAGCACTTAGAACAAAAATATGGATAACTTTTGATGCCCCGCTTGTGTAGCTGATTTTCCCCAAATATGAGTTAGATCAGACAATCGCCCTAGGAGGAGTTCGTTAAAGTGTGAAGCGTAAAAATGTGGTGATTTGAGCAATTTTGCGATTTTCCCATAAGGATAACATGGGATGTTTCTGTCATCGTTACGGTTACGCCGCACAAAATATGACTTTGGCTCTCATACTTTTATGATCAGGATGGCAAATTAGAATTTTGTGCAAAATATAATGTCATTTGGAAAAACTCTATTGTTTATAGGCCACTCTGAAGGCCAAATAGTCAGAATTCAGGGAAAAGTTTGCGGCTCCGTCGCACAGAGGCCGTAAAAGTTATCCTTAAAATTTTGATAACTTTAGATGCCCCACTTGTCTAGGGGATGTACACCGATTTTGAGGTCGGTGGGCAAAACGCCCTAGGAGGAGTTCGTTAAAGTGTGAAACAGAAAAATGTGGATATTCGAGAGATTTAGCAATTTTCCCATAGGGATAACATGGGAGGTTTCTGTCATGGCTACGACTACGCCGTAAAAATTAAGGCATAAGTTTGATAGGCCTTTTGCTCGGGACCCCAAAATAGAATTTTGGGCAAAGTTTAGAACATTTGTGTAAAACCAGTTTTTGTCCATCAATGTTCACTCAAAGGCAACTCTGTAGGGGGTGCTATCGAGCCCATTTCAATTTTGTCATCTGAAACTGATCCAAACTTGAAAGTTTAACAACTGATTCAAATTTGGTCCTAATCGGACTCGTTTTGATCAAATGGGAGCAATTTTTAGAATTGCAATATTCCAAAATAAGTTGTCCAACTTTGCGGCTGCGCCGCACACAGACCGTAAAAGGTATCCCAAAAATTTTGATAACTTTAGATGCCCCACTTGTCTAGAGGATGTGCACCAATTTTGAAGTCGGTGGGCAAAACGCCCTAGGAGGAGTTCGTCAAAGTTTGACGTGAACAAAATGGCTAACTCAGCGTGTTTTCATTTTCAAAGGAAGATGGCGGGCATAGAGTAAGTCTGGGGGCGTGGCCACGATAAAATTTATTTTTTTGTCTTCACGAGAGGAATGCGTGTTCCGAATTTCGTAGCTCTACGACAAAGTTGACCTCGGGGCGTCTCCCATAGGCGCAATGTATTTTGACTTTTGTCGGTGGCGCTGTCGCGCCATTTTTTTACGTAAAAAAAAATGGCCCAGAAAAAATCAAATTTTTCGCCGATTCTGAATTTTGGGCAAAGTTTGGTGAGTTTTTGAGCATGTTCAGGGGGTCAAATTAGAGATCAAAGTGCTGAAGAAGAACAAGAAAAATTAAAGCCGCAAGCGGCATCCAACGGCCCTCGCGGGCCGCCGGCCTTCCGACTCTGCGCTTTCGACTTGATAAAGATGGCGCCCTTATTGTGTGTTGAATAAAAAAAGAACTTGACAGACGGCGACACATTGGACATGGCCAATCCAGTGCAAATCAACACAAGTGTCAGTCAAATTTGCTGCGCCGCCGCACAGAGACCGTAGCACTTAGAATATAAATATGGATAACTTTTGATGCCCCGCTTGTGTAGATGATATTTCCCAAAGTAAAGCTTGATCGGGCTATTGCCCACGGAGGAGTTTGTTAAAGTGTGAAGCATAAATTTGAACATTTCAAAGATTTGGCGTTTTCCCATTTGTGACAGTATATTTGCAGCTCCACGGCACAGAGACCGTACCACTTAAAATCAAAATATGACAAATGTCCCGCTTGTGTAGATGATTTTCCCCAAATATGAGCTTGATCGGGCAATCGCCCTAGGAGGAGTTCGTTAAAGTGTGAAGCGTAAAAATGTGGTCATTTTAGTGATTCCGCTGTTTTCCCATTTCTGACATATATTTGCAGGTCCGCCACACAGAGACCGTAGCACTTAGAATCAAAATATGGATAACTTTTGATGCCTCGCTTGAGTAGATGATATTCTCCAAATATGAACTTGATCGGACAATCGCCCTAGGAGGAGTTTGTTAAAGTGTGAAGCGTAAAAATGTGGTGATTTGAGCGATTCTGCGATTTTCCCATAAGGATAACATGGGATGTTTCTGTCATCGCTACGGTTACGCCGTACAAAATATGACTTTGGCTCTCATACTTTTATGATCAGGATGGCAAATTAGAATTTTGTTCAAAATATCATGTCATTTGGAAAAACTCTTTTGTTTATAGGCCACTCTGAAGGCCAAATAGTCAGAATTCTGGGAAAAGTTTGCGGCTCCGTCGCACAGAGACCGTAAAAGCTATCCTTAAAATTTGGATAACTTTAGATGCCCCACTTGTCTAGAGGAAGTACACCAATTTTGAGGTTGGTGGGCAAAACGCACTAGGAGGAGTTCGTTAAAGTGTGAAACATAAAAATGTGGATATTTGAGAGATTTTGCCGTTTTCCCATAGGGATAACATGGGAGGTTTCTGTCATCGCTACGACTACGCCGTAAAAATTAAGGCATTTGTCTGATTGGCTTTTTTGATCGGGACGGCAAAATAGAATTTTGGGTAAAGTTTAGAACATTTTGGTAAAACTAATTTTTGACCTTCAATGTTAATTTAAAGGTCACTCTGTAGGGGGCGCTATCGCGCCCATTTGAATTTTGTCACCATAAACTGGTCCAAACTAGAAAGTTTGACAACTGATTCAAATTTGGTCCTAATCGGACTCGTTTTGATCAAATGGGAGCAATTTTTAGATTAGCAATATCCCAAAATAAGTGGTCCAACTTTGCGGCTGCGCCGCACACAGACCGTAAAAGGTATACCAAAAATTTGGATAACTTTAGATGCCCCACTTGTCCAGAGAACGTACACTGATTTTGAAGTTGGTGGGCAAAACGCCCTAAGAGGAGTTCGTCAAAGTTTGACGTGAACAAAATGGCTAACTCAGCTTGTTTTCATTTTCAAAGGAAGATGGCGGGCATAGGGTAAGTCTGGGGGCGTGGCCACAATAATATTTTTTTTTTGTCCTCAAGAGAGGAATGCGTGTCCCGAATTTCGTAGCTCTATGACAAAGTTGACCTCGGGGCGTCTCCCATAGGCGCAATGTATTTTGACTTTTGTCGGTGGCGCTGTCGCGCCATTTTTTAACGTAAAAAAAAAATGGCCCAGAAAAAATCAAATTTTTCGCCGATTCTGAATTTTGGGCAAAGTTTGATGAGTTTTTGAGCATGTTCAGGGGGTCAAATTAGAGCTCAAAAAGCAGAAGAACAAGAAAAATAATTAAAAAAAATAATAATTAAAGCCGCAAGCGGCATCCAACGGCCCTCACGGGCCGCCGGCCTTCCGACTCTGCACTTTCGACTTGATAAAGATGGCGCTCTTATTGTGTTGAATTAAAAAAGAACTTGACAGACGGCGACACATTGGACATGGCCAATCCAGTGCAAATCAACACAAATGTCAGTCAAATGTGCTGCTCCGCCGCACAGAGACCGTACCACTTAAAATCAAAATATGGATAAGTTTTGATGCCCCGCTTGTGTAGATGATTTTCCCCAAATATGAACTTGATTGGGTAATCGCCCTAGGAGGAGTTTGTTAAAGTGTGAAGTGTAAAAATGTGGTCATTTTAGAGATTTTGCGGTTTCCCCATAGGGATAACATGGGATGTTTCTGTCATCGCTACGGCTACGCTTTACCAAATATGACTTTGGCTCCCATACTTTTAATTTGGGGATGGCAAATGAGAATTGTGTGCAAAATGTCATGTCATTTGGAAAAACTCTTGTTTATAGGCCACTCTGAAGGCCAAATAGTCCAAATTCTGCGAAAAGTTTGCGGCTCAGCTGCACAGAGACCGTAAATGTTATCCATAAAATTTGAATAACTTTAGATGCCCCACTTGTCTAGAGGACGTACACCGATTTTGAGATCGGTGGGCCAAACGCACTAGGAGGAGTTTGTTAAAGTGTGAAGCGTAATTGTGAACATTTCAAGGATTTGGCGTTTTTCCCATTTGTGACAGTATATTTGCAGCTCCACGGCACAGAGACCGTAGCACTTAAAATCAAAATATGGATAAGTTTTGATGCCCCGTTTGTGTAGATGATTTTCCCCAAATATGAGTTTGATCGGACAATCGCCCTAGGAGGAGTTTGTTAAAGTGTGAAGCGTAAAAATGTGGTGATTTGAGCGATTCTACGATTTCCCCAAAGGATAACATGGGATGTTTCTGTCATCGCTACGGTTACGCCGTACAAAATATGACTTTGGCTCTCATACTTTTATGATAAGGATGGCAAATTAGAGTTTTGTTCAAAATATCATGTCATTTGGAAAAACTCTATTGTTTATAGGCCACTCTGAAGGCCAAATAGTCAGAATTCTGGGAAACGTTTGCGGCTCAGTCGCACAAAGACCGTAAAAGCTATCCTTAAAATTTGGATAACTTTAGATGCCCCACTTGTCTAGAGGACGTACACCGATTTTGAGGTTGGTGGGCAAAACGCACTAGGAGGAGTTCGTTAAAGTGTGAAACAGAAAAATGTGGATATTCGAGAGATATAGAGGTTTTCCCATAGGGATAACATGGGAGGTTTCTGTCATCGCTACGACTACGCCGTAAAAATTTAGGCATTTTTGTGATTGGCTTTTGTGATCGGGACGGCAAAATAGAATTTTGGGTAAAGTTGAGACAATTTTGGTAAAACTCATTTTTGACCTTCAATGTTAATTTAAAGGTCACTCTGTAGGGGGCGCTATTGCGGCCATTTCAATTTTGTCAGCCTAAACTGGTCCAAACTAGAAAGTTTAACAACTGATTCAAATTTGGTCCTAATCGGACTGGTTTTGATCAAATGGGAGTAATTTTTAGATCTGCAATATTCAGAAATAAGTTGTCCAACTTTGCGGCTGCGCCGCACACAGACCGTAAAAGGTATCTCAAAAAATTGGATAACTTTAGATGCCCCACTTGTCCAGAGGACGTACGCCGATTTTGAAGTCGGTGGGCAAAACGCCCTAGGAGGAGTTCGTCAAAGTTTGACGTGAACAAAATGGCTAACACAGCGTGTTTTCATTTTCAAAGGAAGATGGCGGGCATAGGGTAAGTCTGGGGGCGTGGCCACAATAATATTTTTTTTTTGTCCTCAAGAGAGTAATGCGTGTCCTGAATTTCATAGCTTTACGTCAAAGTTGACCTCGGGGCGTCTCCCATAGGCGCAATGTATTTTGACTTTTGTCGGTGGCGCTGTGGCGCCATTTTTTAACGAAAAAAAAATGGCCCAGAAAAAATCAAATTTTTTGCCGATTCTGAATTTTGGGCAAAGTTTGGTGAGTTTTTGAGCATGTTCAGGGGGTCAAATTAGAGATCAAAAAGCAGAAGAACAAGAAAAATAAAAATAATTAAAGCCGCAAGCGGCATCCAACGGCCCTCGCGGGCCGCCGGCCTTCCGACTCTGCGCTTTCGACTTGATAAAGATGGCGCCCTTATTGTGTTGAATTAAAAAAGAACTTGACAGACGGCGACACAATTGACATGGCAAATCCAGTGCAAATGAACACAAATGTCGGTCAAATGTGCGGGTCCGCCACACAGAGACCGTGACACTTGGAATAAAAATATGGATAACTTTTGATGCCCCGCTTGTGTAGATAATTTTCCCCAAATATGAGCTTGATCGGGCTATTGCCCTTAGAGGAGTTTGTTAAAGTGTGAAGCGTAAATGTGAACATTTCAGAGATTTCGCTGTTTTCCCATTTCTGACATATATTTGCGGGTCCGCCACACAGAGACCGTAGCACCTAGAATCAAAATATGGATAAGTTTTGATGCCCCGCTTGTGTAGATGATTTTCCCCAAATATGAACTTGATCGGACAATCGCCCTAGGAGGAGTTCGTTAAAGTGTGAAGCGTAAAAATGTGGTGATTTGAGCGATTTTGCGATTTTCCCATAAGGATAACATGGGATGTTTCTGTCATCGCTACGGTTACGACGTACAAAATATGACTTTGGCTCTCATACTTGTATGATCAGGATGGCAAATTAGAATTTAGTGCAAAATATCATGTCATTTGGAAAAACTCTATTGTTTATAGGCCACTCTGAAGGCCAAATAGTCAGAATTCTGGGAAACGTTTGCGGCTCCGTTGCACAGAGACCGTAAAAGTTATCCTTAAAATTTGGATAACTTTAGATGCACCACTTGTCTAGAGGACGTACACCGATTTTGAGGTTGGTGGGCAAAACGCACTAGGAGGCCTTCATTAAAGTGTAAAACATAAAAATGTGGTAATTTGAGAGATTTTGTGGTTTTCCCATAGGGATAACATGGGAGGTTTCTGTCATCGCTACGACTACGCCGTAAAAATTTAGGCATTTTTGTGATTGGCTTTTGTGATCGGGATGGCAAAATAGAATTTTGGGTAAAGTTTAGAACATTTTGGTAAAACTAATTTTTGACCTTCAATGTTAATTTAAAGGTCACTCTGTAGGGGGCGCTATCGCGCCCATTTCAATTTTGTCATCATAAACTGGTCCAAACTAGAAAGTTTAACAACTGATTTAAATTTGGTTCTAATCGGACTCGTTTTGATCAAATGGGAGCAATTTTTAGATCTGCAATATTCCAAAATAAGTTGTCCAACTTTGCGGCTGCGCCGCACACAGACCGTAAAAGGTATCTCAAAAAATTGGATAACTTTATATGCCCCACTTGTCCAGAGGACGTCCGCCGATTTTGAAGTCGGTGGGCAAAACGCCTAGGAGGAGTTCGTCAAAGTTTGACGTGAACAAAATGGCTAACACAGCGTGTTTTCATTTTCAAAGAAAGATGGCGGCCATAGGGTAAGTATGGGGGCGTGGCCACAATGATTTTTTTTTTTTTTGTCCTCACGAGAGGAATGCGTGTTCCGAATTTCGTAGCTTTACGACAAAGTTGACCTCGGGGCGTCTCCCATAGGCGCAATGTATTTTGACTTTTGTCGGTGGCGCTGTCGCGCCATTTTTTACCGAAAAAAAAAATGGCCCAGAAAAAACAAAATTTTTCGCCGATTCTGAATTTTGGGCAAAGTTTGGTGAGTTTTTGAGCATGTTCAGGGGGTCAAATTAGAGTTCAAAGCGCTGAAGAAGAACAATAAAAAAAAAAATAATATTTTTAGCAAAAACAATATAGCCGTTTCCACTATAACAACAAATTATACATCGTTTGAAAGCTCTAAGCCTTCCCGATGCCGCCATGGGGTGGAATCATCATTACGAGCGCTCACGCGCTCGTCACTCCCTTTCCCGTCGGGGTGCCCCACCCACTCCCCATAGACTTCCATTGATTTGAGCAGATACAAGCATGGCCCATGCCTGCGGCATGGATTCTCGCGTACAGGACGATGCCAGGAGTGTTTTTGGAGGAATGCAGCGCTTCGCGCTGCTGTTGTCAACAATGAGTGAATGGGCTACGCCCATTCACTCATTGTTGAATATTTCTGTCATAGCAGGAGTAAGTATGCATGATCCATGCCTTCGGCATGGGCTAGTTCACTGTACTTGCCAGGGGACAGCAACGCTGCCTTCCGCCCTGCTGGGCCTCGGGCCTAACTATACATCACCAGACAGAGAGTGACCATGACAGTTAGCATCACAGCCGGAAGAGTTAGCATCACCGCCGAGTGAGTTAGCGTCATGGCCGAGAGAGTTAACTTCACGGCCGAGTGAGTTAGCATCACTGGCTGAGTGAGTTAGCATCATGGCCGAGTGAGTTAGCATCACAGCTAACCTAGCGCAGCAAGTTGTCAGTGACAGTGCTGCTGACTCAGCCAAGTAGTTTTTTTATATCTCAGAATCAGGTTGAAAAAAGTAACCCAAATCACTGGGTCAAAATAACTCAGACTTGTGTTTGTCCTTTAGTTAACCAGCGTTGAGTTATTATTTTTAACCCAGCATTTTTAGTGCGTACAATTGAAAAAGTGACAATAACATAATAAGTAAATAAATGCTTCAATTAAGTAGTATTATCTTGATTTGAGTGTTTTGACCGTCTTAAAAGAAGATTTGCCAATGGAACAAGCATCAAATGTAATGTTTTTGTGAAAATAAAGTGAGAATAAATGAGAACGGAAAATGCTACTGCTCTTGAAAAAAAGACAAAACCTACTTCTTACCTTATGTAACTTACTTACAATCGTCATTTTTTGCCCTATAAACACAAAACCGAACTCTACGCTCGCGGCCCGACCCCCGCGGCGTGCCGTGTTTCCCCCCGTACCTGCCTCAATGCGCCGTAATTGTGTGTGATTTGGCTCTTGTTGCTCCTTCGCGCGGCTGATACAAAAACCCATTGAGTCTCGCCCAACGCCACAGAACGGGAGGAAAGCGCGCTCGGAAGGACGCAAAAGAATGTGTTTGATTAGCGCAAAAGTATTCTGAGTCTGAGTGCTGAGAAGGCATTGTGTGGCGGGAACAAGGGAACGAGGATCGAGGAGGGGAAGAGAGAGAGAGAGGGAGAGAGGGAGAGAGGGAGAGAGAGAGAGAGAGAGAGAATTACTGACATTTCTTAATCAAATATGGCAATCAGGGGGCCAACCGACGGAGACGCATTCGCAATCCCTTTTAATTCACAATCAAACGCGGAGAGAGAATGAGGTGTGGAAGGAGGGATGAGAGAGAGAGAGAGGGAGGGAGAAGGGGAGAAGAGAGGGAGAGGAAATGAAGTAGATTAGAGGGAGAGGAGAGTGGGAGAAAGTATGAGTGGGAAAGAAAAATAGAGAGAGAGAATGAGAAGAGATGGACTAATAACGAGTAAAGAGAAGGAGAGAGAGGGAGAGAGAAGAGAAGGAGAGAGAAAGGGAGAGAGAGAGAGAGAGAGAGAGAGGGAGAGAGAAAGAGAGGGAGAAGAGAAGAGAGGAAATTAAGTAGATCAGAGGGAGAGGAGAGTGAGATAAAGTATGAGTGGGAAAGAGAAATAGAGAGAGAGAGAGAGAGAGAGAGAGAGAGAGAAGAGAGACAGAGGAAAAGAAGTAGATTAGAGCGAGAGGAGAGTGAGATAAAGTGTGAGTAGGAAAGAAAAATAGAGAAGTGATGGACTAATAACAAGTAAAGAGAGAGAGAGAGAGAGAGAGAGAGAGAGAGAGAAGAGAAGGAGAGGAAAATAAGTAGATTAGAGGGAGAGGAGAGTGAGATAAAGTATGAGTGGGAAAGAGAAAGAGAGAAAGAAATGAGAAGTGCTAGACTAATAAAGAGTAAAGAGAAGGGGAGAGAGAGAGAGAGAGAGAGAGAAAGAAAGAAAAAGACAAAAAAAGGGCAAAGAAAAAGAGTAGAGGGAGAAGAGAGAGAGAGAACGAAAGAGATGATTGAAAATACAGAGAAAGAGAGAGGGAGGGAAAGAAAGAAAGAAAGAGACAAACACAGAGGAGTTCTTTCTCTGTGTTTGACTGAAAGAGAGAGAATTAAAAACAGAGAAAGAGAGAGAGAATTACAAACAGAGAAAGAGAGAGAGAGTTACAAACAGAGAAAGAGAGAGAGAATTACAAACAGAGAAAGAGAGAGAGAATTACAAACAGAGAAAGAGAGAGAGAATTACAAACAGAGAAAGAGAGAGAGAATTACAAACAGAGAAAGAGAGAGAGAATTACAAACAGAGAAAGAGAGAGAGAATTACAAACAGAGAAAGAGAGAGAGATGTGGGTCATTTGGGGTCTTTCTTGAGGCCGATGAGAGCAGTGGGTTTAATCAAAGAGCATTAGTCTGTATTTACTGAGAGAGAGAGAGAGAGAGAGAAGTGAGAGAGGGAGAGAGAGAGAGAAGTGAGAGAAACATAGAGAGGAGAGAGAGGGATAGAAGAGAGATAGGAGAGAGAGAGAAAAGAGAGGGAGAAAGAAAAGAGATAAAGAGAAGAGAGAGAGAGAGAAGAGAGAGAAACATTGAGAGGAGAGAGAGAGATGAGAGAGAGAAAGATAGAAGAGAGAGAGAGGAGAGAGAAGAGAGAGGAGAGAGAGAGAAACAGAAAGGAGAGAGAAGAGCGAGGGCAAGATAGAAGAGAGAGAGAGAAGAGAGAGAGAGGAGAAGAGAAAGATAGAAGAGAGAGAGAAGAGAGAGGAGAGAGAGAGAGGAGAGAGAGAGGAGAGAGAGAAAGATAGAAGAGAGAGAGAAGAGAGAGGAGAGAGAGAGAGGAGAGAGAGAGGAGAGAGAGAAAGATAGAAGAGAGAGAAGAGAGAGGAGAGAGAGAGAGGAGAGAGAGAGGAGAGAGAGAAAGATAGAAGAGAGAGAGAAGAGAGAGGGAGAGAGAGAGAGAAGTGAGAGAAACATAGAGAGGAGAGAAGAGCGAGGGCAAGATAGAAGAGAGAGAGAGAAGAGAGAGAGAGGAGAGAGAGAAAGATAGAAGAGAGAGAGAAGAGAGAGGGAGAGAGAGAGAGAAGTGAGAGAAACATAGAGAGGAGAGAAGAGCGAGGGCAAGATAGAAGAGAGAGAGAGAAGAGAGAGGAGAGAGAGGAGAGAGAGAAAGATAGAAGAGAGAGAGAAGAGAGAGGAGAGAGAGAGAGGAGAGAGAGGAGAGAGAGAAAGATAGAAGAGAGAGAGAAGAGAGAGGAGAGAGAGAGAGGAGAGAGAGGAGAGAGAGAAACATGGAGAGGAGAGAGAGAAGAGCGAGAGAGAGATAGAAGAGAGAGAGAGAAAGATGGAAGAGAGAGAGGAGAGTGTGGACCATGATCCACTGCACCCGAGCGATTGAGAGGACGAGAGGAGAGAGACATAAAGCGGAGGGTCAAGTATGAGACGTATTCATGACATTATTTTTCTGCATTTGACCCATTTGACCCGAACTTCAACACACGACCTGAGAATTATGAGTATTTATGTATTTATTTATTTATGTATTTATTTATTTATGTATTTATTTATTTATGTGTTTATTTGTCTGTGGGAGTTTTGTATTTATTTATAAGAGATGTTCTACTGAGAGTGTTTTTCAGACTTCATAGAAGTGATTCTGTTCTTCTGGATCTTCCAATGACTTTTCCCCATGTGGGACAATAAAGGAATATCTTATCTTGAATATCAACTCTATGTTCTCACAGCTCTATGTTCTCACAGCTCTATGTTCTCACAGCTCTATGTTCCCACAGCTCTATGTTCTCACAACTCTATGTTCTCACAACTCTATGTTCTCACAACTCTATGTTCCCACAGCTCTATGTTCTCACAGCTCTATGTTCTCACAGCTCTATGTTCTCACAACTCTATGTTCTCACAACTCTATGTTCTCACAACTCTATGTTCCCACAGCTCTATGTTCCCACAGCTCTATGTTCTCACAGCTCTATGTTCCCACAGCTCTATGTTCCCACAGCTCTATGTTCTCACAACTCTATGTTCTCACAACTCTATGTTCCCACAGCTCTATGTTCCCACAGCTCTATGTTCTCACAGCTCTATGTTCTCACAGCTCTATGTTCTCACAGCTCTATGTTCTCAAAGCTCTATGTTCCCACAACTCTATGTTCCCACAGCTCTATGTTCTCACAGCTCTATGTTCTCATAGCTCTATGTTCCTACAGCTCTATGTTCTCACAGCTCTATGTTCTCACAGCTCTATGTTCCCACAGCTCTATGTTCTCACAGCTCTATGTTCCCACAGCTCTATGTTCCCACAGCTCTATGTTCCCACAGCTCTATGTTCTCACAGCTCTATGTTCCCACAGCTCTATGTTCTCACAGCTCTATGTTCTCACAGCTCTATGTTCTCATAGCTCTATGTTCCCACAGCTCTATGTTCTCACAGCTCTATGTTCCCACAGCTCTATGTTCTCACAGCTCTATGTTCTCAAAACTATATGTTCTCACAGCTCTATGTTCTCACAGCTCTATGTTCTCACAGCTCTATGTTCTCACAGCTCTATGTTCTCACAACTATATGTTCTCATAGCTCTATGTTCTCATAGCTCTATGTTCCCACAGCTCTATGTTCTCACAGCTCTATGTTCTCACAACTCAATGTTCCCACAGCTCTATGTTCTCACAACTCTATGTTCTCACAGCTCTATGTTCTCACAGCTCTATGTTCTCACAGCTCTATGTTCTCACAGCTCTATGTTCCCACAGCTCTATGTTCTCACAGCTCTATGTTCTCACAACTCTATGTTCCCACAGCTCTATGTTCTCACAACTCTATGTTCTCACAACTCTATGTTCCCACAGCTCTATGTTCCCACAGCTCTATGTTCTCACAGCTCTATGTTCTCACAGCTCTATGTTCTCACAGCTCTATGTTCTCACAGCTCTATGTTCTCAAAGCTCTATGTTCCCACAACTCTATGTTCCCACAGCTCTATGTTCTCACAGCTCTATGTTCTCATAGCTCTATGTTCCCACAGCTCTATGTTCTCACAGCTCTATGTTCTCACAGCTCTATGTTCCCACAGCTCTATGTTATCACAGCTCTATGTTCCCACAGCTCTATGTTCCCACAGCTCTATGTTCCCACAGCTCTATGTTCTCACAGCTCTATGTTCCCACAGCTCTATGTTCTCACAGCTCTATGTTCTCACAGCTCTATGTTCTCATAGCTCTATGTTCCCACAGCTCTATGTTCTCACAGCTCTATGTTCCCACAGCTCTATGTTCCCACAGCTCTATGTTCTCACAGCTCTATGTTCTCACAGCTCTCTGTTCTCACAGCTCTATGTTCTAATAGCTCTATGTTCTCATAGCTATATGTTCTCACAGCTCTATGTTCTCACAACTATATGTTCTCACAGCTCTATGTTCTCACAGCTCTATGTTCTCACAGCTCTATGTTCTCATAGCTCTATGTTCTCACAGCTCTATGTTCTCATAGCTCTATGTTCCCACAGCTCTGTGTTCTCATAGCTCTATGTTCTCATAGCTCTATGTTCTCACAGCTCTATGTTCTCACAGCTCTATGTTCCCACAGCTCTATGTTCTCACAGCTCTATGTTCTCACAGCTCTATGTTCCCACAGCTCTATGTTACCACAGCTCTATGTTCTCATAGCTCTATGTTCCCACAGCTCTATGTTCTCACAACTCTATGTTCTCACAGCTCTATGTTCCCACAGCTCTATGTTCTCACAACTCTATGTTCTCATAGCTCTATGTTCCCACAGCTCTATGTTCTCACAACTATATGTTCTCACAGCTCTATGTTCCCACAGCTCTATGTTCTCACAACTCTATGTTCTCACAGCTCTATGTTCTCACAGCTCTATGTTCTCACAACTATATGTTCTCACAGCTCTATGTTCTCACTGCTCTATGTTCTCACAACTCTATGTTCTCACAGCTCTATGTTCCCACAGCTCTATGTTCTCACAGCTCTATGTTCCCACAGCTCTATGTTCTCACAGCTCTATGTTCCCACAGCTCTATGTTCTCACAACTCTTTGTTCTCACAACTCTATGTTCTCACAACTCAATGTTCTCACAACTCTATGTTCTCACAACTCTATGTTCTCACAACTCAATGTTCTCACAACTCTATGTTCTCACAGCTCTATGTTCCCACAGCTCTATGTTCTCACAGCTCTATGTTCTCACAGCTCTATGTTCCCACAGCTCTATGTTCCCACAGCTCTATGTTCCCACAGCTCTATGTTCTCACAACTCTATGTTCTCACAGCTCTATGTTCTCATAGCTCTATGTTCTCACAGCTCTATGTTCCCACAGCTCTATGTTCCCACAGCTCTATGTTCTCACAACTCTATGTTCTCATAGCTCTATGTTCTCATAGCTCTATGTTCCCACAGCTCCATGTTCTCACAACTATATGTTCTCACAGCTCTATGTTCCCACAGCTCTATGTTCTCACAACTCTATGTTCTCACAGCTCTATGTTCTCACAGCTCTATGTTCTCACAGCTCTATGTTCTCACAACTCTATGTTCTCACAGCTCTATGTTCCCACAGCTCTATGTTCTCACAGCTCTATGTTCCCACAGCTCTATGTTCTCACAGCTCTATGTTCCCACAGCTCTATGTTCTCACAACTCTATGTTCTCACAACTCTATGTTCTCACAACTCAATGTTCTCACAACTCTATGTTCTCACAACTCTATGTTCTCACAGCTCTATGTTCTCACAGCTCTATGTTCTCACAGCTCTATGTTCCCACAGCTCTATGTTCCCACAGCTCTATGTTCCCACAGCTCTATGTTCTCACAACTCTATGTTCTCATAGCTCTATGTTCTCACAGCTCTATGTTCCCACAGCTCTATGTTCCCACAGCTCTATGTTCTCACAACTCTATGTTCTCATAGCTCTATGTTCTCACAGCTCTATGTTCTCACAGCTCTATGTTCTCACAGCTCTATGTTCCCACAGCTCTATGTTCTCACAGCTCAATGTTCCCACAACTCTATGTTCCCACAGCTCTATGTTCCCACAGCTCTATGTTCCCACAGCTCTATGTTCTCACAGCTCTATGTTCCCACAGCTCTATGTTCCCACAGCTCTATGTTCTCACAGCTCTATGTTCTCATAGCTCTATGTTCTCACAGCTCTATGTTCTCACAGCTCTATGTTCTCATAGCTCTATGTTCTCACAGCTCTATGTTCCCACAGCTCTATGTTCTCACAACTCTATGTTCTCATAGCTCTATGTTCTCACAGCTCTATGTTCTCACAGCTCTATTTTCTCACAGCTCTATGTTCTCACAGCTCTATGTTCTCATAGCTCTATGTTCTCACAGCTCAATGTTCCCACAACTCTATGTTCCCACAGCTCTATGTTCCCACAGCTCTATGTTCTCACAGCTCTATGTTCTCACAGCTCTATGTTCTCACAGCTCTATGTTCTCACAGCTCTATGTTCCCACAACTCTATGTTCCCACAGCTCTATGTTCTCACAGCTCTATGTTCTCATAGCTCTATGTTCCCACAGCTCTATGTTCTCACAGCTCTATGTTCTCATAGCTCTATGTTCCCACAGCTCTATGTTCTCACAGCTCTATGTTCCCACAGCTCTATGTTCTCACAGCTCTATGTTCTCGCAGCTCTATGTTCTCATAGCTCTATGTTCCCACAGCTCTATGTTCTCACAGCTCTATGTTCCCACAGCTCTATGTTCCCACAGCTCTATGTTCTCACAGCTCTATGTTCTCACAGCTCTCTGTTCTCACAGCTCTATGTTCTCATAGCTCTATGTTCTCATAGCTCTATGTTCTCACAGCTCTATGTTCTCACAACTATATGTTCTCACAGCTCTATGTTCTCACAGCTCTATGTTTTCACAGCTCTATGTTCTCACAGCTCTATGTTCTCATAGCTCTATGTTCTCACAGCTCTATGTTCTCATAGCTCTATGTTCCCACAGCTCTATGTTCTCATAGCTCTATGTTCTCATGGCTCTATGTTCTCACAGCTCTATTTTCTCACAGCTCTATGTTCCCACAGCTCTATGTTCTCACAGCTCTATGTTCTCACAGCTCTATGTTCCCACAGCTCTATGTTACCACAGCTCTATGTTCTAATAGCTCTATGTTCCCACAGCTCTATGTTCTCACAACTCTATGTTCTCACAGCTCTTTGTTCCCACAGCTCTATGTTCTCACAACTCTAAGTTCTCATAGCTCTATGTTCCCACAGCTCTATGTTCTCACAACTATATGTTCTCACAGCTCTATGTTCCCACAGCTCTATGTTCTCACAACTCTATGTTCTCACAGCTCTATGTTCTCACAGCTCTATGTTCTCACAACTATATGTTCTCACAGCTCTATGTTCTCACAGCTCTATGTTCTCACAGCTCTATGTTCTCACAACTCTATGTTCTCACAGCTCTATGTTCCCACAGCTCTATGTTCTCACAGCTCTATGTTCCCACAGCTCTATGTTCTCACAGCTCTATGTTCCCACAGCTCTATGTTCTCACAACTCTATGTTCTCACAACTCTATGTTCTCACAACTCAATGTTCTCACAACTCTATGTTCTCACAGCTCTATGTTCCCACAGCTCTATGTTCTCACAGCTCTATGTTCTCACAGCTCTATGTTCCCACAGCTCTATGTTCCCACAGCTCTATGTTCCCACAGCTCTATGTTCTCACAACTCTATGTTCTCATAGCTCTATGTTCTCATAGCTCTATGTTCTCACAGCTCTATGTTCCCACAGCTCTATGTTCCCACAGCTCTATGTTCCCACAGCTCTATGTTCTCACAGCTCTATGTTCCCACAGCTCTATGTTCTCACAGCTCTATGTTCTCATAGCTCTATGTTCTCACAGCTCTATGTTCCCACAGCTCTATGTTCTCACAACTCTATGTTCTCATAGCTCTATGTTCTCACAGCTCTATGTTCTCACAGCTCTATTTTCTCACAGCTCTATGTTCTCACAGCTCTATGTTCTCATAGCTCTATGTTCTCACAGCTCAATGTTCCCACAACTCCTATGTTCCCACAGCTCTATGTTCCCACAGCTCTATGTTCCCACAGCTCTATGTTCTCACAGCTCTATGTTCTCACAGCTCTATGTTCCCACAGCTCTATGTTCTCACAGCTCTATGTTCTCATAGCTCTATGTTCTCACAGCTCTATGTTCTCACAACTCTATGTTCTCACAGCTCTATGTTCCCACAGTTCTATTTTCTCACAGCTCTATGTTCTCACAGCTCTATATTCTCACAGCTCTATGTTCTCACAACTCTATGTTCTCACAGCTCTATGTTCTCACAGCTCTATGTTCTCATAGCTCTATGTTCTCACAGCTCTATGTTCCCACAGCTCTATATTCTCACAGCTCTATGTTCTCACAGCTCTATGTTCCCACAGCTCTATGTTCTCACAACTCTATGTTCTCACAGCTCTATGTTCTCACAGCTCTATGTTCTCACAGCTCTATGTTCTCACAGCTGTATGTTCCCACAGCTCTATTTTCTCACAACTCTATGTTCTCACAGCTCTATGTTCTCACAGCTCTGTGTTCCCAGAGCTCTATGTTCCCACAGCTCTATGTTCTCACAGCTCTATGTTCTCATAGCTCTATGTTCTCATAGCTCTATGTTCTCACAGCTCTATGTTCCCACAGCTCTATGTTCTCACAACTCTATGTTCTCACAGCTCTTTGTTCTCACAGCTCTATGTTCTCACAGCTCTATGTTCCCACAGCTCTATGTTCTCACAGCTCTATGTTGTCACAGCTCTATGTTCTCACAGCTCTATGTTCCCACAGCTCAATGTTCTCACAGCTCTATGTTCCCACAGCTCTATGTTCTCATAGCTCTATGTTCTCATAGCTCTATGTTCTCACAGCTCTATGTTCCCACAGCTCTATGTTCTCACAGCTCTATGTTCTCACAGCTCTATGTTCTCACAGCTCTATGTTCCCACAGCTCTATGTTCTCACAGCTCTATGTTCTCACAGCTCTATGTTCCCACAGCTCTATGTTCTCACAGCTGTATGTTCTCATAGCTCTATGTTCTCACAGCTCTATGTTCCCACAACTCTATGTTCCCACAGCTATATGTTCCCACAGCTCTATGTTCCCACAGCTCTATGTTCCCACAGCTCTATGTTCTCACAGCTCTATGTTCCCACAACTCTATGTTCTCACAGCTCTATGTTCTCACAACTCAATGTTCTCACAGCTCTATGTTCTCACAGCTCTATGTTCCCACAGCTCTATGTTCCCACAGCTCTATGTTCTCACAGCTCTATGTTCCCACAGCTCTATGTTCTCATAGCTCTATGTTCCCACAGCTCTATGTTCTCACAACTCTATGTTCCCACAGCTCTATGTTCTCATAGCTCTATGTTCCCACAGCTCTATGTTCTCACAACTCTATGTTCTCACAACTCTATGTTCTCACAGCTCTATGTTCTCACAGCTCTATGTTCTCACAGATACAGGGGTGTCCAAACTACGGCCCGCGGGCCAAATGTGGCCCTCAGATCAATT
>NW_027315846.1:3366986-3474486 GCF_026437365.1 Eucyclogobius newberryi
TTAAGTCCCTGTGATGATTAAATATGTATTTTTGGGGCGTTTGAAGTGTCCGCAGTCGCCCCCTGCTGCCTCTGAGCGGAAAATCAGCTTTGTACAAACTCTCCTGAGAAACCCTCGCCCTTTTTTTCATATTTGATGATGTGAAATGTTTTTAAACCGTCTTAATTAAAAGAAGAAAGAAAGAAGAAAAAACGGAAAAACCCCCAAATGATCTTTGGTCTTTTTTCTGACAATGTATTTTCACATGTGACCTGCAGGGGGCGCTATATCACCACAGTTACTTAGTTATTCTGCTTTAACCAGAGGTGGAAAGTAACAAAGTACAAAAGAAAAGCACTTAAGTAACTTTTTACTTCTTACTTTTCACTACATTTAAGAGAAAGTATTTGTACTTTCTACTCCACTACATTTTTCAACTGGACCAAAAAGTAGAAAGTAGTTTTCATTTGGTTCGAAAAGTTATTTTTAGCACAAACAAATAATTAAATTGATTTGAATTACTGCAAAAATATGTTTCAAAATCACTGACGCTTTAACAGTAACTCAAAATTAGGTACTTTTACTTGAGTCATGTTCCCCCCTTTACAGTATTTAAACTTAAGTAACACACTCTAGTACTTCTTTCAACAGGCTAACTGAATATTATATCATCTCGAGTAAAGTTATTTTTTTGGTACGAATACAATTATATTTTATTGATATTTTGGCTTTGCGTTTCTCCAAATATCCAACATGAGCCAGTACCTGCACAACACAGACAGAAAATGTAAAGTATTTCCTCAAAACACACACAAAACACACACAAAACACACACAAAACACACACAAAACTGATCCAAATAAAAGTTCACACATGAGACGTTCATAATGTCAAAAATGTCAAAGTTCTGCCTTTTTGTCACTAAAGTGTGTTATTTCTGCCAATCTCCCATGAAAAGTGAACTTAGTCAACACGACGACGACTTAAACAGACTATTTCACGACGTAAAAGTGGTGTTTGGAGATACGCAAAATTAGCATATCGAGCATGTCGTCTGTCATTAAAACTATTAAAAACAATCTAAAAAGAGACAAAAACATCCTGTACAAACAGATTTTTCTGCCTTTTGCAGTTCACTTTACGGTCAATTCACATTTGGCGCGATACTTTTACAGACAGGCACATTTTCGCTCATTCCTGATGCGTCGTGAACATATTTTCTGGACATTGCTATTGAGATAAATCAAACATTGTCACCATCGCACAGACATATCAGTTCCACGTGTGCAAACGTTTCAAAAGGTGTTAATTTGTCACATTTTCTATTATTGTCGCGCGGAATTAACCATTAACAGCAGCGTCTCCGATAAGGCCTAACGTCAAATCACTCGCAGAGACTTTCTCTGCGCAGAAAAGAAAAAAACAACCCCCCCCGTGCCTTTCTTTGCCGCGCGACGTCCGACTTTTTTTCCCCACTGTTTTCGTGTGTTTTTCGGCCTTCAAAGCGGTGCCACGCCAAACCCCGCGCGGCGCAACGCAAACAACTGATAGCGGGGGAAACAAAAGCCGCCGCGCGCAAACAGCCGCCGCCGTTTGTTCAAGATTGCGAGCAAAGTCGTCAGTCTTTGCCGGGGGGGGGAGAGAGAAAGAGAGTAAAAAGACACAACTCCCGGCGAACAAAGGAGTTTGAATGGCAGAACGTGAGTCATTTGGTCCACATTGTTGTTTTGTTTGCGAGTGGGTGCGACGCCCCGAGGGGAGGAATGCAGGTGAATTATTGCCCACGGCGCTGAATGGCATTAAAAAGATCAAATATGCGACGGAAAGAATATAAGAGAAGAGCGAGAGAGAGAAGCTGATTGAATGAAGTTGTGGTGATCAGATGGTTGTATTGGAGGTGATTGGAGTGGAGGACTATATTGTGAAGAAGACTTAATGGAGTGCAAGAGAGATGATTGTCGCCGGCTGCGGGGATGAAAAGTAAAAGAGACGCAAAGTTGACCTACAAAGAATCAAAACGGGTTGAAGGTGTAACTTTTGCGGCGGAGGTTTTCGAGGCTCTGGAGACGCGCCGGGAATGTGAAACCCGGGACCGAAACCAGAGTCCAAACCGCCGCCGAACCAGGACCAGAGCTGGAAAAGGCCGTTTTAGAGCCCGACATCTCGACTGGACGGCACGTGGGGCGGCCGCGAACTGTTGTTGAGGCGTCGCGCGCTTCGAAGACCGCACCGGCGAGACCACGAGTTCACAGCTAACCACGTAGCATGTAGGAAGAAAAAAATGAAGGATTTGGCGTTTCGGAGCTGCACTCGGGACCGTCAAAAGTTTTGTTAGTCACTTCAGTCCTATAAACGTGAAAATAAACAGACAAATAAATAGATGAATGGGGCTGTCTCCTGCGTCGTACAGTAAAAATGCATGAGGTATTGTTGAAAACATTCTAAATCGATGCGTTTAAAGGTGAACTAAGTCATATTTTTACTTTATTTAACGTCTTTGTAAATCCCTGTGACGGTTAAATGTGTATTTTCGCTGGCCGTAAAACATTGCTGCGAACCATCCTGCAAAACCCTGGCTCTTTTTATTATATTTGGCAACGTTACATGGTTTTAACTGCGGTTATACGGCCTTATTATGATAAAAAAGAAAGAAAGAAAATGTAAAAAAATAAATAAAACACTTTTGAGTCTGTTCTCTGACTGTGTATTTCCACCAGGGAGCTGCAGGGGGAGCTCTTTGAAAACATTCTAAATAGATAAGTTTAAAGGTGAACAAAGTAACATTTAAAGGTCTGAAGTAATGTTCCTCTTCCACCGGTTTAAACATCATCTGTTTTATTTAATGTCCACTTTCGACTTCATAAATCAAGTGTCTGCGGAGATGACGCAGCGAATTTCCCTCCTGTTTTTAAAAAAGTCGACGCTCCATACTACAGTTTACAGTTTAAAGGTGAACCAAGTCACATTTTTACCTTATATACATCTTTGTAAGTCCCTGTGACGGTTAAATGTGTATTTTCTACGTTTTAAGTATCTCGACTTGCTGTTTCTGGCCAGAAAACATTGCTGCGAACCACCCTGCGAAACCCTGGCTCTTTTTTATCATATTTTGCAAACGTTACATGGTTTTAACTGTGGTTATACGGCCTTATTGCGATAAAAAAGAAAGAAAGTGCAAAAAAAAACGCTTCTGAGTCTAACATTTACATGACAGAAATAATGTGCCTTTTCCACCAGTTTAAACATCATCAGTTTTATTTAATGTCCACTTTCGACTTCATAAATCAAAAGTGTCTGTTACATTAAAAAAGAAAGAAATTGTAAAAAAAACGCTTTTGAGTCTGTTCTCTGACTGTGTATTTCCACCGGGGAGCTGCAGGGGGAGCTCTATCGCTAAAGCTACACAGTTCTACCTTGACGTCACACGTGAAGCATTCCAGGGGACGCCAAATCATTTCCGCGGCAACGAGCAGGTGGCAGACCCTCCGTCGGCGCTCGATCACTACCGTCCCGTGACAAATAGCCCAAGCGACGGTCGAAAGGGCGCGTAGCAGTCGTAACTCTCCAAAAGTTCAGGCTCTAAACAAACTCCCGTTCTCCGCGCGCCGTCGCACAACCTCCGTCGCCGCCAACCCGGCAATCTTCTCATTTGCTCTGCCCCCAGACCAATTAGCGCCGTTAGCTCCCTGACCCCGCCGAAAACCGCGCGGCAATCAAGGCGCGGCGTCTCCGGCTGCTCTTCCCGACTGTCTCGTCCCAATCATGGGCGTATACATAATTCATACCGCTCCATAGATTATTATAGACGCTCTCTAAATGTAAGAGTTTGATTGTAGCGCGGAGCGTCAACTTTGTAAAAATAGGAGGGGATTGACTCTCCAAAAATCCGCGGCGTCATCTCCGCAGACAGGAAGGATTTATGAAGTCGAAAGTGGACATTAAATAAAACTGATGATGTTGAAAGTGGCGGGAAAAAGGCACATTACGTCCGTCTTTAGGAAGGTTGTCACTGGAATTGTCTAAAAAGGATTAGGACAATGGATATTTTGAAAAAGTGGGTAAAGAACAGCCAAAAATAACTCAAGTGAGACAACTTCAGACTTATATTACTTAAAGATCCTATGACGGGCTTTTACCATGTCCCGATGTTGACTTTATTTGCTGTTTTTATACCTGTCGTACATGTAAATGATAGTTTTACACCGATCGAGCAGGTATTTGTGGAGAAAATGTTGAAAAATCTGTAGAAAATGACAGGAAGTGACATCACACCTGCGACACTCATTCCAGTCAAGGTTTATGCAGAATTTACACAAACTGTTGACCCTTTAAACCAGGGGTAGGCAAACGGCGGCCCGCGGGCCACATCTGGCCCGTTTGTCTTTATAATCCGGCCCGCCAAACATGCCAAGTAATATTAATTTAAAAAAAATTAAAAAATCTCTATATATTTTTTTGCTCTTAGGTGTATCCTTAATAAATATGACGTGAAAGGAATCAAATAATAGATTCAAATAGCCTATATTTGACAGAAAAGTGATATTTAATTTTTTGGATTTTTTTTTTCCACACCAATGATCACGGGCCGGCCCTCCGCTACTGGCCTGGATTCGTATATTGTACCTGTTTTAAACAACAATTCAACAAAATTAAGTCTCTTATATTTTGTCAAATACAAAAAAAGTGTGACATTAGATGAGTTTTTGCCCAGTGTTTGCTGGGTAATTTCCTACTGCGATGTCATCAATTACAAACAGGAAGTGAAATCCATCCATCCATTTTCTACCGCTTGTTCCCTTTCGGAGTCGCGGGTGACTGGATCGCAGTGACTTCGGGCCTTAGGCGGGGTTCACCCTGGACTGTGGCCAACTTGTCGCAGAAGGAAGTGAAATTATAAACCTAAAAATAATGTGCTATTCTGTGATAACATTTTTATAATCTTAGCAAAGTGACAAATATATTTATCTTAACTGTATTTTAATTCAAAGAGTCGTCCGACCTGTAGGAGGCGCTTTGGGTTGAAGTGTGTAGAAGTATTTGTCTAAAAAAGTATCAGGACTACGACTCTGGACACGACTCGAGCTTTAATTCCAATGAATGAAACAAACTGAAACATGTCGGGTCCAAGACGTCATGACCGCAAATATTTCAGGACAATTTCCAAAAATCATATGAAGCGAAAAACATTTGAGCAGTATTTGATATTTCTGTCATACAAATACTCGAGGCACGTGGGACTCGGCTGACTCTGGACTCGTTAGGACTCGTATTACGCTCAATTAACTTTTTGAGTTCATAGCATTGTCCAATTATCGTTTAGCATTGTTAAATCCACATTTTAGCAGCATTAAATCCACATTTTTCACTCCTCAAACTGAAAAAAACATGATTAAAGGTGCACTACGGACACTTCTGCCACCTGCATACGTCTCCAAGGAGCTTAAAATGTCACACCTTCTGACATTAAGTGAGATCTCCATGGAAACAAGCAGGCGACGCCCCCAGACTAAGTTACACGTCAGATCTGCGGAGCGGCGACCCTGCCCTTACACCAGGACTTTGTGGTAAAGATGATTTTGAGCCGTTCACATGTCGACGACGGAATAAATATACATAAAAGATGGATAATGAATGCCATACATCTCCATGGAAACACCGGGAAGGTCACGCGGCGCACCTTTTACGCCGGTGTGCATTAACCTACTCGATTAAGCACTTCGCAAATGACCCGGTGTTCTATTCACGGTTTCTGCGTCTCGTTTTGTGCAGAAGTTTCGAGGTTTTTCCCCCGTTCGAAAGGTATAATATTTCATTTTTTTCAAATCATTAATCGCTCAACAACTGCCTCATCTTACTCATAACTCAGAAAGCCACAGATGCCTTGAAGCGGTACATTTATCCACGTTACATACATGTGCAAAAAGGGAAAAAAAAACAGAAAACGAACAAAAAAAACGACAAAAAACACATTGACATTTGTGGGTGCAGTACCTCTTCTCGCCATCGGGGGGTGGGGTCACACCGAAGTGGCACTGCTCCTCGGCCTGTTCTAAGCCAGGCCTGGATGTGATGAGAGGAGGAGGAGGAGGTGGAGGTGGAGGAGGGGGCGGTGGTGCTGCTGCAGGGGCTTGTGGGTAATCGAGCGGCGGCTGAGATGAGGCTCTAATGACGGGAGGGAAATTGGAGGAGAATCGCGCCTTGTCACGTCGTACAGTGGGACATGGAGATGTATTAGGCAGATCATTATCGCCCCAAAAGATACTGCGAAATGACACTGTCTGGAGCGGGAGCTAGAGCCCGTTAAAGGCGCACTGCGGAACCTCTCTGCCGGGCACGGAATGGGGCGTGTCCATTTGGAAATAGGGATGTAATAGGTTATTATCAGGTTAATCGATTTTTGTGATTGTTCAGGCCACGGTATGATCCAAAAAATAATGATCAGGAGAATTTTACAAGCTAAATTGAATATTTTTTTGTACAATATTCAGGTCAAAAATAGAGATAAATGTGTTTTTTGTCTGATTTTTGTCACATTTAAGTTTATTTAGTTTTTCAGAGATCACAAACTCGATCAAAAGTCAAGTTTAGACCGCGGGAATGAAGGAAAATGAAAGATTTTACTGTTGTTTGGTCACTGTCTTGATAATAATTGTGAATTATTGTTAAATCATGATTTTTTTTCTCACAATAATTAACGCTAAATTTTGATATTGTGAAGTCTCTATTTGTAAATGTTTAATTGTGGAAAAAAATCAAGCAAAAACTCACTTTATTTGAGGTATAGTCACTTTCATTTCAGTGCAATTCAATCAATGGAAATGTTACGTTAATTAGTCGACTAAATCCATTGTTTTAGTCGAACAGAAAAGATAAATAATATTAAAATGTATTGTGTTGCTTCATGTGTTTCTTGGACCTCGTTTGGTCTAATATTTGACTACTTTAGTTGATGAAATTGCATGTAATTTTAATAGTTTTTATAATGACTTTTTATCAACTTTTTATTTAGTTTTAGTTGGCAAAAATATGACACTGAAGAACAAGTTTTAGTCGATAAAATTAACACTTTATGGCACCAGAGAAATAACGAGAGACAAACACTGAGTTATGACGTATGATTTCGTCAAAAAAGTCAATTTTAACATTTATTTCACATTTTTTTCAATTTTTTACATTTCATTTCTTGCTATAAAGTGCTTTATAGTCGGTGCAGTCTTTTTTTGGTTAAAATTCATTAATCTTACAAAATAAAAGATGATCCGCTCCTACTGTACTTATTTATTGTGAAAATGTTTTATGAAAAAACATTGTAACTGTGAGCAGGCTCGCCTCTCCGCAGATCTCATCCATACTGATAATAACCGGGCGACGTCACCTGCTTTTCAGCCTCTTTTTCTTCATTTTCAAACCCAGTTCTGCCAAAACCTGGTTAGAAAACTTTTCCTAAAGTCCTGACGCTCCTGATCCTAGTCCTGACCTTAACCTGACGCTCCTGATCCTAGTCCTGACCTTAACCAGACGTTCCTGATCCTAGTCCTGACCTTAACCAGACGTTCCTGATCCTAGTCCTGACCTTAACCTGACGCTCCTGATCATAGTCCTGACCTTAACCAGACGCTCCTGATCCTAGTCCTGACCTTAACCTGACGCTCCTGATCCTAGTCCTGACCTTAACCTGACGCTCCTGATCCTAGTCCTGACCTTAACCAGACGCTCCTGATCCTAGTCCTGACCTTAACCTGACGCTCCTGATCCTAGTCCTGACCTTAACCTGACGCTCCTGATCCTAGTCCTGACCTTAACCAGACGCTCCTGATCCTAGTCCTGACCTTAACCTGACGCTCCTGATCCTAGTCCTGACCTTAACCAGACGCTCCTGATCCTAGTCCTGACCTTAACCAGACGCTCCTGATCCTAGTCCTGACCTTAACCAGACGCTCCTGATCCTAGTCCTGACCTTAACCAGACGCTCCTGATCCTAGTCCTGACCTTAAACTGACGCTCCTGATCCTAGTCCTGACCTTAACCAGACGCTCCTGATCCTAGTCCTGACCTTAACCAGACGCTCCTGATCCTAGTCCTGACCTTAACCAGACGCTCCTGATCCTAGTCCTGACCTTAACCTGACGCTCCTGATCCTAGTCCTGACCTTAACCTGACGTTCCTGATCCTAGTCCTGACCTTAACCTGACGCTCCTGATCCTAGTCCTGACCTTAACCAGACACTCCTGATCCTAGTCCTGACCTTAATCTGACGCTCCTGATCCTAGTCCTGACCTTAACCAGACGCTCCTGATCCTAGTCCTGACGCTCCTGATCCTAGTCCTGACCTTAACCAGACGCTCCTGATCCTAGTCCTGACCTTAACCAGACGCTCCTGATCATAGTCCTGACCTTAACCTGACGCTCCTGATCCTAGTCCTGACCTTAACCTGACGCTCCTGATCCTAGTCCTGACCTTAACCTGACGTTCCTGATCCTAGTCCTGACCTTAACCTGACGCTCCTGATCCTAGTCCTGACCTTAACCAGACGCTCCTGATCCTAGTCCTGACCTTAACCAGACGCTCCTGATCCTAGTCCTGACCTTAACCAGACGCTCCTGATCCTAGTCCTGACCTTAACCTGACGCTCCTGATCCTAGTCCTGACCTTAACCTGACGCTCCTGATCCTAGTCCTGACCTTAACCAGACGCTCCTGATCCTAGTCCTGACCTTAACCAGACGCTCCTGATCCTAGTCCTGACCTTAACCAGACGCTCCTGATCCTAGTCCTGACCTTAACCTGACGCTCCTGATCCTAGTCCTGACCTTAACCTGACGTTCCTGATCCTAGTCCTGACCTTAACCTGACGCTCCTGATCCTAGTCCTGACCTTAACCAGACGCTCCTGATCCTAGTCCTGACCTTAACCTGACGCTCCTGATCCTAGTCCTGACCTTAACCTGACGCTCCTGATCCTAGTCTTGACCTTAACCAGACGCTCCTGATCCTAGTCCTGACCTTAACCAGACGTTCCTGATCCTAGTCCTGACCTTAACCTGACGCTCCTGATCCTAGTCCTGACCTTAACCAGACGCTCCTGATCCTAGTCCTGACCTTAACCAGACGCTCCTGATCCTAGTCCTGACCTTAACCAGACGCTCCTGATCCTAGTCCTGACCTTAACCTGACGCTCCTGATCCTAGTCCTGACCTTAACCAGACGCTCCTGATCCTAGTCCTGACCTTAACCTGACGCTCCTGATCCTAGTCCTGACCTTAACCAGACGCTCCTGATCCTAGTCCTGACCTTAACCAGACGCTCCTGATCCTAGTCCTGACCTTAACCAGACGCTCCTGATCCTAGTCCTGACCTTAACCAGACGCTCCTGATCCTAGTCCTGACCTTAACCAGACGCTCCTGATCCTAGTCCTGACCTTAACCAGACGCTCCTGATCCTAGTCCTGACCTTAACCTGACGCTCCTGATCCTAGTCCTGACCTTAACCTGACGTTCCTGATCCTAGTCCTGACCTTAACCTGACGCTCCTGATCCTAGTCCTGACCTTAACCAGACGCTCCTGATCCTAGTCCTGACCTTAACCTGACGCTCCTGATCCTAGTCTTGACCTTAACCAGACGCTCCTGATCCTAGTCCTGACCTTAACCAGACGTTCCTGATCCTAGTCCTGACCTTAACCTGACGCTCCTGATCCTAGTCCTGACCTTAACCAGACGCTCCTGATCCTAGTCCTGACCTTAACCAGACGCTCTTGATTCTAGTCCTGACCTTAACCTGACGCTCCTGATCCTAGTCCTGACCTTAACCTGACGCTCCTGATCCTAGTCCTGACCTTAACCTGACGCTCCTGATCCTAGTCTTGACCTTAACCTGACGCTCCTGATCCTAGTCCTGACCTTAACCAGACGCTCCTGATCCTAGTCCTGACCTTAACCTGACGCTCCTGATCCTAGTCCTGACCTTAACCTGACGCTCCTGATCCTAGTCCTGACCTTAACCAGACGCTCCTGATCCTAGTCCTGACCTTAACCAGACGCTCCTGATCCTAGTCCTGACCTTAACCTGACGCTCCTGATCCTAGTCCTGACCTTAACCAGACGCTCCTGATCCTAGTCCTGACCTTAACCTGACGCTCCTGATCCTAGTCCTGACCTTAACCAGACGCTCCTGATCCTAGTCCTGACCTTAACCAGACGCTCCTGATCCTAGTCCTGACCTTAACCTGACGCTCCTGATCCTAGTCCTGACGCTCCTGATCCTAGTCCTGACCTTAACCTGACGCTCCTGATCCTAGTCCTGACCTTAACCAGACGCTCCTGATCCTAGTCCTGACCTTAACCAGACGCTCCTGATCCTAGTCCTGACCTTAACCAGACGCTCCTGATCCTAGTCCTGACCTTAACCTGACGCTCCTGATCCTAGTCCTGACCTTAACCAGACGCTCCTGATCCTAGTCCTGACCTTAACCAGACGCTCCTGATCCTAGTCCTGACCTTAACCAGACGCTCCTGATCCTAGTCCTGACCTTAACCTGACGCTCCTGATCCTAGTCCTGACCTTAATCTGACGCTCCTGATCCTAGTCCTGACCTTAATCTGACGCTCCTGATCCTAGTCCTGACCTTAACCTGACGCTCCTGATCCTAGTCCTGACCTTAATCTGACGCTCCTGATCCTAGTCCTGACCTTAATCTGACGCTCCTGATCCTAGTCCTGACCTTAACCAGACGCTCCTGATCCTAGTCCTGACCTTAACCAGACGCTCCTGATCCTAGTCCTGACCTTAACCTGACGCTCCTGATCCTAGTCCTGACCTTAACCAGACGCTCCTGATCCTAGTCCTGACCTTAACCTGACGCTCCTGATCCTAGTCCTGACCTTAACCAGACGCTCCTGATCCTAGTCCTGACCTTAACCAGACGCTCCTGATCCTAGTCCTGACCTTAACCAGACGCTCCTGATCCTAGTCCTGACCTTAACCAGACGCTCCTGATCCTAGTCCTGACCTTAACCTGACGCTCCTGATCCTAGTCCTGACCTTAACCTGACGCTCCTGATCCTAGTCCTGACCTTAACCAGACGCTCCTGATCCTAGTCCTGACCTTAACCAGACGCTCCTGATCCTAGTCCTGACCTTAACCAGACGCTCTTGATCCTAGTCCTGACCTTCACTCGATTATGAAAGACACAAGGTAAAGGGTCATTTGAGTGTTTGCTGTTTCCAGGAGATGAATGGTTGATCGTGACATCACAGGAACAACATGGGTTTGAATGAGAATTTAGGACCGTTGTCATAGCGATAAACAGTTTAGAGCACATACATCTTTTCAATGGGGAAAGCAAGTGTTGAGTGATGATGTCATCAGTTTATCCTTCACCTTTAAATGTTCTTTTCAAAGTCAGAATGACGAGCAGCAGTTAGTGCTCGCTCACAGCAAGAAGGTCCTGGGTTTGATTCCCATGTGGCGTGGGGCTTTGCTGTGTGGAGTTGCATGTTTTTACCGTGTTTCCTTTGACAAACTCGGTGATGGTAAGCTACTGTTGTAGCTACAGCTGCCCTGGGGCAGACTGCCAGAAGTGAAGCGGCCTATCTGCACCATCGGCCCCTCGGACCACCACCAACTTTCAGACACACCACTTTTATACTAGACTTGAGGGAAGTGTCTTTCAGTCCTTGTGTTTAGTCTTATTATTATAGTCCAGTCTAGACCTGGTTTAGTCCTCTTTAGTCCTGGTTTAGTACCAGTCATTGTTACTTAGTCTTGGTTCAGCCCTGGTTTAGTCCTGGTTCAGCCCTGGTTTAGTCCTGGTTCAGCCCTGGTTTAGCCCTGGTTTAGTCCTTGTTTAGTCCTGGTTCAGCCCTGGTTTAGTCCTGGTTCAGCCCTGGTTTAGCCCTGGTTTAGTCCTTGTTTAGTCCTGGTTCAGCCCTGGTTTAGTCCTGGTTCAGCCCTGGTTTAGTCCTGGTTTAGCCTTGGTTTAGCCCTGGTTTAGTCCTTGTTTAGTCCTGGTTCAGCCCTGGTTTAGTCCTGGTTCAGCCCTGGTTTAGTCCTTGTTTAGTCCTGGTTCAGCCCTGGTTTAGTCCTGGTTCAGCCCTGGTTCAGCCCTGGTTTAGTCCTTGTTTAGTCCTGGTTTAGCACTGGTTTAGCTCTGGTTTAGTCCTGGTTCAGCCCTGGTTTAGTCCTTGTTTAGTCCTGGTTCAGCCCTGGTTTAGCCCTGGTTTAGTCCTTGTTTAGTCCTGGTTTAGCACTGGTTTAGCTCTGGTTTAGTCCTGGTTCAGCCCTGGTTTAGTCCTTGTTTAGTCCTGGTTCAGCCCTGGTTTAGCCCTGGTTTAGCCCTGCTCTTGTTCCCTCCCTCTCCTCGGCGCTCAGAATCCATCTTTCCTGTGCAGTAATCAGGAGCACAGTGCCCGCCGGAGCCCAGCCAAGCCTCTCATCCCGGGCTCGCTCAAGAGCGCCTTTAATTAACCATCATACCACAGATGGGATCGATTTTTAGCCCTCTCTCCCCCCCCCCTCCTCTCTCTCTCCCCCCTCCTCTTTCTCCCCCCCCTCTCTCTCCCCCCCTCCTCTCTCTCTCTCCCCCTCCTCTCTCCCCCCTCCTCTCTCTCCCCCCCTCCTCTTTCCCCCCCTCCTCTCTCTCCCCCCTCCTCTTTCTCCCCCCCTCCTCTCTCTCCCCCCCCCTCCTCTTTCCCCCCCCTCCTCTCTCCCCCCCTCCTCTCTCTCCCCCCCTCCTCTCTCTCTCCCCCCTCCTCTTTCTCCCCCCTCCTCTCTCTCTCCCCCCTCCTCTCTCTCTCCTCCTCTCTCTCTCCCCCCCTCCTCTCTCTCCCCCCCTCCTCTATCTCTCTCTCTCTCTCTCTCTCCCCCCCTCCCCCCCTCTCCATACACGAGCAGGATAATTGCGCTGGAGCGATGCCAGCTCCGGGCGGGCGCAGACAGGGCTTGGTGTGCGCCTCAGCCTTTGGCCTCACCTGCTCGATACCTTATTAGTGTGGGATCCAGAGAAAGCCTCGGCGGATTCACTAAAGAGACGTCGGATTGATTTCTGGCCCCGACACGTCGTATTGAACTTTATTTTCTTTCTTTTTTACTTTTAGTTTGAGAAAATTGGAAAGTTGGTTGTGAAACTCGTGAGAAATAGTTTGAGCTCGTCCTCTGCATTTGACCCGCCCTGACTCTGATTGACACCTCCACACTGACCTCAACATATCACATTTTAGTTTTGCGACTGTTATGATTACAATTGTTGGCGATTTTCTTCAATTCTTGTGGTCGGAAATGGAACGTTCCGAAGACAGAATGAAGTAAAATGGGACTAAAACACAGATAAAAAAGATAAAAAAAATATTTGGGTCTATTTTAGGGCGTTAGATTGGACACAAATACTTAATTTTTGCTTCTAAAATGGTCACAATTATGATTTTATGGTTCTTAGGATTATATTGTGGCCTGATCTAATAATCTTGAAATCGCTACTCGACATTCAACGGGATCTGAACCCAAAACCGTCTTGTCATGAGGCTGTCACCGACCAATGTGGCGTTCTGGTTTGGGGCTCCGTCTTCTACCATAGAGCGACAGATTAAATCAATATTATATATAGCTGTTTTATTAGTGTGAAATTTCAATTAAATTTGAACTAAAGCGTAGGTCGCATTACTGTAAAGACTTTGGAACATTTTTGTTTTTTTGTGTTAATTACATAGGAACAAAAAAATAAAAATAAATTAAATACATACATACATAATATTTGTATTTACTTAAATGACACAATATTTCTTTTTTTTTTTCATTTGTATGAGGACAATAAAAAAATTGTTTTACTCAAATGGGAACACATAATATTCAACAACATCATATTTCATATTTCGAGTAAACATTTATATGAATTATTATTTTCCATACGACTAAACTTGATTGGTTTGTGTGTCGCCGATTGAAGCTATTTTATTGGTTCAACAAAACAGTTTTTTTCAGTTTAGTGTTGTGAACTCCATAAAACATGACAAATAATGAAATAAACATAGATAATTATAGTGTTTTGGGATCATTTATTGACATAGTAATAACTTTACAGCTTGCCCTTGACTCCCCCTAGAGGTTTAAACTATTATCGCTTAACATAAGACCTGGGGATGACTAAAAGATGGCGTCATATCGGTCTAGTACGGTCTACGTGAGGGCTATAGAGTGTGTGCGACCCGGTGGCTGAGTGGTTAAAGCGACCGCACATATGCCAGGCTCTGTTTCGGCCTCGGCGCATCGAGATTGCTTGAAATAAATAAAGATTGTTTCACAGTTTTGACACTTTAGCCCAACGTCCTTCCTGCCCTTGCCCACGTTTAACGCTCACTGTCCAGTCTAATACAGCAACGACAACAAAAACGTGTTTACATTTTTTGGGGGGAAAATTGGGGGGAAAAAATTGGGAAAAAATTTTGGGGGGGGGGGGGGGGATTTTTGGGAAAAAATATTGGGGAAAAAAATTGAGACATTTTTGGGAAAATTGACAAAAAACGACGGAAGAAATATTTGTATCTGCAGTACAAATATTTACTGTTTCCAGCATTTCCAGTTCATATGATGGATGGGCTGAAAAAAACGCCACTCGTGACTCCATCTAGCGTTAGGAAGTGGGCGTGACAAGTCGCCCGTTAATCCGCTCGCAGTCCGAGAGAGAGAGCGTTCTGTCCCGTCCCCGCGGTAATATTTTGGTTATATTTCAATATTCCAAAGCACACATTTTGACATGGAGCCCCCTTTTAAGCCCTTTGAAGTACGGACCCCATTAGGAAATCAAACGGGGCGTCATATCGGTCTAGTACGGTCTACGTGAGGGCTATAGAGTGTGTGCGACCCGGTGGCTGAGTGGTTAAAGCGACCGCACATATGCCAGGCTCTGTTTCGGCCTCGGCGCATCGAGATTGCTTGAAATAAATAAAGATTGTTTCACAGTTTTGACACTTTAGCCCAACGTCCTTCCTGCCCTTGTCCAGTCTAATACAGCAATGACAACAAAAACGTTTTTAAAAATTTGGGGGGGGGGGAATTTTGAAAAAAAAAAATTGAAAAAATTTAGGTGGGAAATAAAATTTAAAAAAAAAGGGAAAATTTTTTGGAAAATGTTTGGGAAAATTACCAAAAATGACGCCGTAAGGGGGAAATATTTGTATCTGCAGTATCACGGAACGGCCGCAGGTTGTGGCGTTTCCAGTTCATATTACAGACGAGGTGAAAAAAACGCCGCTCGTGACTCCATCTAGCGGGAGGAAGTGGGCGTGACAAGTCGCCCGTTAATCCGCTCGCACGTTCTCGCTCCAGTTCCATCCCGTCTCCGCGGTAATATTTTGGTTATATTTCAATATTCCAAAGCACACATTTTGACATGGAGCCCCCTTTTAAGCCCACTGAGCTTTGAAGTACGGACCCCATTAGGAAATCAAACGAGGGGAGCTAAGCAGGCATGAGACTCGCCCCCCCCCCCCTCTTTTAGTATTCGGCGGTGTCTCCTCCCGGCTGTGTGTGTCCCATACCTGGGGATCAAACGCACCTCGACCCCCTGCTATTAGCAAACAGAAGAAGAGGCCAGCTGACACCACTCGTGAGCGCTGCCATGTACGACGCCGGGGCCTGTGATTACGGTGCAATCCAGAGGAGACGACCCCCCCCCCCCCCACACCCCCCACCTCACCCTCCAAAATCGCCCTCCCTCTCCCCGAGCCGCCTCCTTCACCCTCTCCTCCTTCACCGCAAATCCATCTCTCAACCCGTACACTGCAAAAAAGACAGAAAATGAAAAGAAAAAAGGAACGTGGGCTGTACTTTCAGAATAAGAATCAGAATAAGAATCAGAAGCAGGATCAGAATAGGTTTATTATTTGTCGATGAACAAAATTCGCAGACACAGGAACTTGTCTTGGTGATTTGGTGCAACACAAACAAGGAAACATTGAACACTGAATACTAAATGGCATGATATGTACGTAATAAAATATAAAGTATGAAGTATAAAGTGATGTAGTGCAATAGGAAGTGATGAAATGTACATAATAAAATATAAAGTGATGTAGCGCAATGACTTGGATTTGGAATATCTACGACGTTTTGACCGATAAAACAAATAATAAGGAAATAGCATTACACAACTCGCCATTTTTCAATTTCAGGTCACGCTTCGCTTTCATCCTGTCACAATATTTCAACTTATCGTGCAATAAACAATAGCTGGAACATTCTTTTTGGGGACTCTATATCCATCTTGTCTTCATTTTCTTTGCGTTTGTGCGGATTTCATCTTTTGATAATGTTTTTCTGTGTGATAAGATCAGAGCCGCTAGAGGCGAAATCGTGTGACGTTTAAGCACTTTGAGGATTTCGAAAATTCTAAAAAGTTGAAAAATCTGACCTGTGTGGAAGCCGTTGGTCGCTGCACACGACCACCAATCACACTCACTCACCATTTCACTATGACAACAGCTGTGTCGATATTTCAGTACGATGCACTTCTTTTTTAAGTTAAGCTAGTGGGATTTTTGTGATATTAAACAGTATATGACGTTCAACTGTTTGTAATTAGAATTTGCTGCAAATTTCGTTTCATTTGTTTTGCTTTTGTTCTTAGTTTATCCCCTCTTCTGGTGTAATCATTGGTGATGAGTTTGTGTATGTTTTATGTTCTGATGAAAAATAAAATAGGAAAAAAAAGAACAAAATAAAGGAACCCTAAAATGAAGATCCAATGCAAATGTACAAAGTATTTCAATTTAAAGCAATCAGTCTTCTGGATTCAAGTAACTGTTCACACATTAACACAGGACACTCAAAACTGTCACAAATAAACCATGGAAATCACATGAGAAAATAATCTGAAGATTCAAAGCATTTTCCATTTAAATATTTCATGTTAAACAAATGTGTACATTGTAAAAAAGACCATCTTAATATTTGGTTTGAACTAACATAAATAATAGTAATAATAGGTATAAAACAGTTTTCCTTCGGGGTCGCCCATACGCTCAGGAGCGCTGCATGTTTTGCAGTGCACAGGTGGCAGCTCCGTCGCCCTCGGTGACACACATATTGCGTGCTGCATAATCAGCGAGGAGCTATTTCCTGACATATTTCATGCAGCGGGTCATTTTGCGCAGCTATTACTTGTGGAAGATTAGGAGGCCAGATTAGATGGTGAAGGCGAGCGCTCGCCTTGATGTACATTATGGGCATACGCCAGGTCGTCATAGCGATACATGAGAAATCCAATGAAGTAAAAAGCTTGGGGAGGATTAATTTGTTGTGAGAGAGGCAGAGGCTCAAGTGGGGCTTCCAAAAGCAAATTAGCAGCAAACCCTTGTTGTGAAAACCCTCGTGGGGCAACGAGATCGAAATGCACCGACACGCTGCATGTGAGCGCGAATACGGTTAGCCGCTAACCGCGCGGACAGGGGCCGCTAACCGCGCAGACAGGGGCCGCAGACCGCGCGGACAGGGGCCGCTAACCGCGCGGACAGGGGCCGCTAACCGAGCGGACAGGGGCCGCTGACCGCGCGGACAGGGGCCGCAGACCGCGTGGACAGGGGCAGCTAACCGCGTGGACAGGGGCAGCTAACCGCGCGGACAGGGGCCGCTAACCGCGCGGACAGGGGCCGCTAACCGCGCGGACAGGGGCCGCAGGCCGCGTGGACAGGGGCCGCTAACCGCGTGGACAGGGGCCGCAGACCGCGTGGACAGGGGCCGCAGACCGCGTGGACAGGGGCCGCAGACCGCGTGGACAGGGGCCGCAGACCGCGTGGACAGGGGCCGCTAACCGCGTGGACAGGGGCCGCAGACCGCGTGGACAGGGGCCACTAACCGCACGGACAGGGGCCGCAGACCGCGTGGACAGGGGCCGCAGACCGCGTGGACAGGGGCCGCAGACCGCGTGGACAGGGGCCGCTAACCGCGTGGACAGGGGCCGCAGACGGCGTGGACAGGGGCCGCTCCATGCCTCTGGGCAGATGGGGCCACACGTGTGTCAGGCATTAACATGGTTTAGTGGGACTTAGTGCTGGTGAGGAAAGTGCATGTGCAGTTTTGCTTTGAGGATAACGTTTGGTCCTGAAATGAGTTTTCCAGTTTAAATATTCTTCATTATTCTTTATTATAGACTTTAGGCTTTAACCTCATGTTTTCTCGTCATTAGTTTACTCAGATGTATTTTCATTGATTCATGCAGGTTTGAGTTCATCCCGTTTTGTCCTGCAACGGAGGCTCGTGTGTTCCTGTTTTCACCCACCTCCTATCCCCGCCCACCACCCTGAATTTAGTTGATATTATTTTTTTTTTAAATGAAGAATCAGATGCATGTAGAGTTTTAAATGTAACAGCCATTTCTAAAAAACAAAACATGTAAAGTAATATATGCCGCTTGATACGGTGAAATGTCACTATGATGAGGCGGGGCTTAGCACTACGAAGAGGCGGGGCTTATCAGTTCTGCAGTTTGGAACAGGAAGTCAATGCAATGGACATGTTTCTATTACTGATCCATTTTAGATCAATATTGCGGTTTACAATGAACAAAATGTAAAACAACAATCTACAGTTCGTATGTACCTGAAAATATATATATATATATATATATATATATATATATATATATATATATAATATATATCACCCAGAGTGTAGATATATCTGTCATCTGCTTTAAAAGGTTTGTAAATTAGTGCAGTAAAATATAATAATTTTAGCTCACTTAACTAAGGTGTATTTTTAAATCTCTTACTGCATTTACTATTTGATTGTAAAGTTCTCATTCCTCTTGAATTTCTGAACGTGAGTGTTAAAACTTAAAATTATTTTACTGGATAATTATAGTATTATCTTTGTGATTTTAGGCAGATAAACTAATGACAACTGCTTCTTCAGCTCTGATCCACACGTGACTCTTCTTTGTGGGCCGGCGCTGTCGACGTTCTTTACACTTTCTATCTAATTGCGTATTTAATTGCTTTGATTCGAGTAAAGACTAATCTTAAAGCACGTGCAAGTACGTCAGCTGGACTCAGAAAAGGACTTACAACCCTAAGAAGTTGCGCAAACACAGCCGCACAATGTAGAACTAACTCGGAGCAAACAGGCCCGCCGCAGATTACAAGCGGCGGAGGAGGAGGACCACTCCAGCGTCCGGCCCCGGGCCTCGGGCGCCGCCTCGCCGGGGCCCTTCGTCCCGTTGTTTCGGCCGCTGCAGGTGCTGCTTTTGTGCCCGTCACAGCTGTGAGTGTGTCTGTCCTCGGGCCCAGCTGCCAGCCAAGACCTCCGCGTTATTGTACTGTGATTCCCCTCGCTCCTCCTCGCTCCGCTCGAGTGTTTTTGTCCTGCACAGGTCTGGAATGATTGCCTCTTCGCACACTGGTCCCTCTGCCCTGATAATACGACCGCCGCCCGCCCCCCCGCAGGACACCGACAAGATCTGTGCGCGAGCCATTTTCTGTTTCGCTCGCCAAAATGGAATAATTTGCACAGAAACAATCCCTGGCGCTTTTTCCGAAGAAGGCCGAAGGAGAAAAAGAAAAAAAATCAGAGAGACAACCATTACGGCCAAACCGCGGCTCAAACAGTACACCCTTCGCTAACCTTCCTCCTCGCCGCCGCGGCTAAACTACGCCCCCGCGGCTAACTAACAAGCCCGGCACGTACGGCGGGAAAGTGGATGGAGGGGCAAAAGCTAGCAATCTCGCCAAACAGACCGCTAAAGCAAGGCATGAAAGATGCATGTGCAACAAAAAAAAAAAGGAAGGGGAAAAAAAAAAAACATCTACAACCTAGTTTCGTCTAGCGCGCCGCGATAGCCTCTTACATTAGGGGGCATACTTGGATCTTTACATTCAAAATATGGCGGCTCCGTCCTACTACTATATATACGTTTGCAGCAATCCCGAGTCCTATGGCAACCAGCCCTTTACAATCCTAATGATACTTGAGCAAAGTGCGGTGCTGAGGAGAGGGAGGAGAGGGCGGGCTGAGAGCGTCTTGTGGGGAAAAGGGCCTGTGGAAGAGCTGCCTGACTCCATACCATCGGGTCATAGATATTCAGCATCCTCGGCTCCTCAGACGCGAGATATATTTCTGACGCGCTAAAGAGCCCGACGTGGGGCTATAGTTAGACGGGGCGAGCTCATGGAGGAGTTCCAGCAGGTGAAGCCGTAGACGGATTGACAATAGACCAGCTGCAGGGATCGAGGAACGCGTTTGGATCCGCGGATCGTGATTTAATTTGTTTCTTTTTTTTCCCCGCTCTGGGACACGGCGCGCATCGTGAGATTGAACATAGGCCTCGCAATGCCCAACTGCTCGTGGTTGGTTACGTCTTTCCTACATTGACCACAAAGTTGATCTTATCCACACATGACATATGAAGGTCGTTTCAACTTTTCCCCCATAATTCATGCACTTGCTCTTCATATTAAAGCTGCTCTCTCGGGTGGAGGAGTCGCCCATAAAAATGCACTAATCCGGGAAGTTTTAAGACCAACGATGCCAGTCCCCAATATTTTTTCTTAGAGTTGGAAGCTTTCAAAAGAACGCAATCGACCACATGTTGGTGTTTTATTTTTAGCATGTACAACTGGCATCCGCAGCTAACTTTGAGTGCTGCTGTTTTGTACTTCCTGTAAGACTTGTGACCCTAAAGATCCTCTTTGATATGCTACTGTTGAAAAGAACAGATGCATTACGTGGATATTGTTAAGGGGGCGAGGCAGTGGTCTGGGCGGGGGAGAGGCAGCGGTCTGGGCGGGGGAGAGGCAGTGGTCTTGGTGGGGGAGAGGCAGGGGTCTGGGCGGGGGAGAGGCAGTAGTCTGGGTAGGGGAGAGGCAGTGGTCTGGGTGGGGGAGAAGCAATGGTCTGGGTGGGGGAGAGGCAGTAGTCTGGGCGGGGGAGAGGCAGTTTTCTGGGCGGTGGAGAGGCAGTGGTCTGGGTAGGGGAGAGGCAGTGGTCTGGGTGGGGGAGAAGCAATGGTCTGGGTGGGGGAGAGGCAGTGGTCTGGGTGGGGGAGAAGCAATGGTCTGGGTGGGGGAGAGGCAGTAGTCTTGGTGGGGGAGAGGCAGTAGTCTTGGTGGGGGAGAGGCAGTAGTCTGGGTGGGGGAGAGGCAGTAGTCTTGGTGGGGGAGAGGCAGTGGTCTGGGTGGGGGAGAAGCAATGGTCTGGCTGGGGGAGAGGCAGTAGTCTTGGTGGGGGAGAGGCAGTAGTCTTGGTGGGGGAGAGGCAGTAGTCTGGGTGGGGGAGAGGCAGTAGTCTTGGTGGGGGAGAGGCAGTAGTCTGGGTGGGGGAGAGGCAGTGGTCTTGGTGGGGGAGAGGCAGTAGTCTTGGTGGGAGAGAGGCAGTTTTCTGGGTGGGGGAGAGGCAGTGGTCTGGGCGGGGGAGAGGCAGTGGTCTGGGTGGGGGAGAGGCAGTGGTAATAATAATAATAATAATAACTTTTATTTATATAGCGCTTTTCAGTGACCCAAAGACGCTGAACATAATAAAAAAGGGGGGGTATTTACAGACAGGGGGGACAACACGTACAGAACACATTAATATACAGATAAAATGAACAAGACAGAAGAAGTAGAGAGAAAAAGATGGGGATGTAACAGGGGGTAGAAGAGTAGGCAATGGGGTAGAGGAGGCTAGGGGTAGGGGAGGTCATAGGCTTGGGTGAAGAGGTATGTTTTTAGGCGGGATTTGAATGTTGTGAGTGAGGGAGAGTGGCGGACAGGTTGGGGGAGGGAGTTCCAGAGTCGGGGTGCTGTTCGGGAGAATGCTCTGTCGCCAAAACTTTTGAGTCGGGATGTTGGTGCAGTCAGGGTGAGAGAGGAGGAGGATCGGAGAGCTCGGGTGGGGCGGTGGGGGATGAGGAGGTCAGACAGGTAGGGGGGGGCAAGGTGGTGAAGAGCTTTGAAGGTGAGGAGGAGTATTTTAAAGTTGATGCGCTGCTTGATGGGGAGCCAGTGGAGAGAGCGGAGAACGGGAGTGATGTGATCACGGGACCGGGTGTGGGTGAGGAGGCGGGCAGCGGAGTTTTGGACCATTTGGAGTCTGTGGAGGGAATGGGAGGAGATGCCAGTGAGGAGGGAGTTGCAGTAGTCAAGGCGGGAGGAGATGAAGGCATGGATGAGGGATTCAGCAGCGGGGAGGGTGAGGCAGTGTCGGATTTTGGCGATGCGGCGGAGGTGGAAGTATGAGGTCTTGACAATGTGGCTGACATGGGGAGTGAAGGAGAGGGTGGGGTCCATGATGACACCGAGATTGCGTACCAGGGTAGAGGGGGTGATGGTCGAGGTGTCGATGCTGAGTGAAAAGGGACCAGTTTTATTGAGAGTGGTCTTGGTGGGGGAGAGGCAGTAGTCTGGGTGGGGGAGAGGCAGTGGTCTGGGTGGGGGAGAGGCAGTAGTCTGGGTGGGGGAGAGGCAGTAGTCTTGGTGGGGGAGAGGCAGTGGTCTGGGTGGGGGAGAGGCAGTAGTCTTGGTGGGGGAGAGGCAGTAGTCTGGGTGGGGGAGAGGCAGTAGTCTTGGTGGGGGAGAGGCAGTAGTCTGGGTGGGGGAGAGGCAGTGGTCTGGGTGGGGGAGAGGCAGTAGTCTGGGCGGGGGAGAGGCAGTGGTCTGGGTGGGGGAGAGGCAGTGGTCTGGGTGGGGGAGAGGCAGTAGTCTTGGTGGGGGAGAGGCAGTAGTCTGGGTGGGGGAGAGGCAGTAGTCTTGGTGGGGGAGAGGCAGTAGTCTGGGTGGGGGAGAGGCAGTGGTCTGATTCTACCTTTCATCTGTGAAGAAGATTTGAGAGTTCTGGCAGGGATCTGGTGAGTCACTGTCTGAGGGGAGGAGCTAACAAGACGGTAACTAACACAAGCTTTAGTTTCCAACGAGGAATAACTGTTAGTTCAATCTTGGATGAGCGACGAAAAAAAAAAAGAAGATCGATACTTAAAAACCTGCGTCCAGTTGAAAGAATTTATTTCATGAAGCAATTGAGCAAATCATCAAGAGTCTTAAGGGCCAAGAAAAACTCGTCTGAGGGCCACAGTAACTTACTTTGAACGCCCCTGTTTTATAACTCTATTATAATAATAGTTTCGTTTTGGATTAGTTTAGTTAAAAAAATGTGTATTTATCATATTTATGGCTGCAAAAAATAATTATTTTAGTTGTCGCCTGGTCAAATGATTCTTTTTATTGTTTATTGAGATTTTTTCAATACATTTTTAACTAAATAAAAGTTGAAATATGTTGAGTGAAGGCGTCTGGAAAATAGAATATTTACTAAAAAGTGTATGATTGAAAAGTAGTTTATTCCTTATTGACATTTTGCTTTAATAACGTCACTATCTTTGTTATTTCCAGTCTGTTTTAGAGTCTTTAAAGTCCAGATAATGACACCGATGATCAAAATAACAAACTCATGATTAGTCTCGTTATATAATATCACTGTAATATATTAATTACAGCGTTGTGTGATTTAAACGACCCGTCGCTCATGCGCAGAGAGAAACCACAGATCGAGATGTGTCCAAACAAAGATACAGTGGCCGCGAGTGCATCGAATCCAAGTCCACTCCGCGTAATGTCCCCTGAATGGTCGTGTACGGGGCCCGGCCAGTCCTTCATAGCGAGTAAACCCTTGTGCTCTTTACCTGCTGTTATTTAGAGCCGGACTGGAGCCTCCACTCGCTCCTCGGGCCCCTCTATGCACGAGCGCTTTGAGCCACAATCCAGGCCTTTGCCTCAAGTCCTATTACACTACAGCGGCCGATGAATGAAGTGTGATTGAGAGGCCGGTCCTCCACGCCACCTATATAAAGTATGAGAGAGAGAGGGGCGAGAGAGGGGGCGAGGGAGGGGGCGAGAGAGGGGGGAGGGGGCGAGGGAGAGAGGGGGGAGAGGGGGAGAGCGAGAGGGGGAGCGAGGGGGAGAGAGAGAGGGGGGGAGAGAGAGGGAGAGGGGGAGAGAGAGGGGGGAGAGAGAGAGAGGGGAGAGAGAGAGGGAGAGAGAGAGGGGGGAGGGAGAGAGGGGGGTGGGAGAGAGGGCAAGAGAGGGGCGAGAGAGAGTGGGGGAGAGAGAGGGGCGAGGGAGGGGGAGAGAGAGAGGGCGAGAGAGAGAGGGGAGGGAGAGAGAGAGAGGGGGAGGGAGAAAGGGGGAGAGAGAGGGCGAGAGAGAGGGGAGAGAGAACAGTGGTAAAAGGGGGGGGGGCGTGGAGAGAGATAGAGACAGGAGAGATGAAGAGTGAGCGAAAGAGGATGAGTTAGGGGAGCAGCGGTCACGGGGGAAACGTGGAGAGAAAGGGGTGGTTAGAGAAGGGGAGAGAGAGAGAGAGAGAGAGAGAGAGAGAGAGAAGAGAGAGTGAGAGACTGTAGTCGACTAAAGAAGACACAGGATACTTGATTTATTTTCTCATGTTTTTGCCAGTAGGTTTTAATGGACAGTGCAGCGTGAAATGGGGACGAGGGAGGGAAAGACATGCAGCAGATCGTCGGAGCCGGATTGAAACTCGTGTATCTCTGAGAAACGACCGTCTTAACAGGAAAAACATAACATCCCTTCCAAGTTTGGACCTCTAGTTTAAGAACGCCTGGAGACCCACTGAGAACCTTTGGCGTCCCAACGGCCAAATTGGGAATGACTGGACTAAGGAGTTTGGAATGAGAGATAGAGAGAGAAAGAGGGAGGAAGGGAGACGGACGGAGAAGGAGGTGAGAGGTGAGAGAGAGAGAGAGAGAGAGGGAGGAAGGGAGACGGAGGGAGGAGGTGAGAGGTGAGAGAGAGAGAGAGAGAGAAAGAGGGAGGAAGGGAGACGAAGGGAGAAGGAGGTGAGAGGTGAGAGAGAGAGAGAGAGAGAAAGAGGGAGGAAGGGAGACGGACGGAGAAGGAGGTGAGAGGTGAGAGAGAGAGAGAGAGAGAGGGAGGAAGGGAGACGGACGGAGAAGGAGGTGAGAAATGAGAGAGAGAGAGAGAGAGAGAGAGAGGGAGGAAGGGAGACGGACGGAGAAGGAGGTGAGAGGTGAGAGAGAGAGAGAGAGAGAAAGAGGGAGGAAGGGAGACGAAGGGAGAAGGAGGTGAGAGGTGAGAGAGAGAGAGAGAGAGAAAGAGGGAGGAAGGGAGACGGACGGAGAAGGAGGTGAGAGGTGAGAGAGAGAGAGAGAGAGGGAGGAAGGGAGACGGACGGAGAAGGAGGTGAGAGGTGAGAGAGAGAGAGAGAGAGAGAGAGGGAGGAAGGGAGACGGACGGAGAAGGAGGTGAGAAGTGAGAGAGAGAGAGAGAGAGAGAGAGAGAGAGAGAGAGAGAGAGAGAGAGAGAGAGAGAGAGAGAGAAAGAGGGAGGAAGGGAGATGGAAGGAGAAGGAGGTGAGAAGCAGAAAAGTGTCCAGAGACTCTAGACAAATAGAGAGAGGGAGGAGAGACAAGTGTCTAGAAGAAGGAAGGAGCAGGGGAGAGAGAGAGAAAGAAAGTGAACAACAGAGAGAGAGAGAAAGAGAGAGAGTGAGAGGGAGGAGAAAAGTGTCTAGAAGAGGATCAAAGGAAGGAGCAGTGAAGCAGGACAAAGAAGACAGAGAGAGAAAGAGAGAAAGAAAGAGAGAAAGAAAGAGAGAGATAAATACAAAGAGAGAAAGAGAGAGAGAAAGAGAGAGCGAAAGAGAGAGACCCTATCACTAACCCAGCAGCAGAAGGGACTGAGAGAAAGGAGGATAGCAAGGGAGTGAAAAAGGGGAGAAGAGAGATACAGAGCGATGGAGAGAGAGGCGAGTGGAAGTGTCCAGTAGGGGGTCCTGGGAGACCGTGGGGCAGACCGTGGGGGAGACAGATGGGGGGGGGGGGGGGCTGTCTTTAGGCCCGGGGACTTTCGAGCCTCTAAGTGTCTCATCAGCATCCGACTCAGGTGCGAGCGCCGGAGCCCACGCCACAACTAACTACGCCCTGACTTGATTGTAATTGCCTGAATTCGACTCCCGCTGCTCCCCTCCCGGCACCAGCGGCAGCAGCAGCCACGTTTTAACTCTCGCAGAGGCCGGGGAGGTGGGGGGGAGGTGGGGTGGGAGGAGGAGAGGGGCGGGGCCGAGCAGGTGAGGGGCGAGTGCTTGAGCTGCCGCCTCTGTGTCGGAACGGGGGACAACGATGTCTGTTTTGGGGGGTAGAACAGGTGCGAGACCACCGAGAGGAGGACGAGAGGAGAAAGTGGAGGTGTGAGCGAGGAGGAGGAGAACAAGAGGAGAAAGTGGAGGTATGAACGAGGAGGAGGAGAGGAGAAAGTGGAGGTATTGAACGAGGAGGAAGACGAGAGGAGAAAGTGGAGGTATGAGCGAGGAGGAGGAGAGGAGAAAGTGGAGGTATGAGCGAGGAGGAGGACGAGAGGAGAAAGTGGAGGTATGAACGAGGAGGAACACGAGAGGAGAAAGTGGAGGTGTGAACGAGGAGGACGAGAGGAGAAAGTGAAGGTGTGAACGAGGAGGAAGACGAGAGGAGAAAGTGGAGGTGTGAACGAGGAGGAACACGAGAGGAGAAAGTGGAGGTGTGAACGAGGAGGACGAGAGGAGAAAGTGAAGGTGTGAACGAGGAGGAAGACGAGAGGAGAAAGTGGAGGTGTGAACGAGGAGGAAGACGAGAGGAGAAAGTGGAGGTATGAGCGAGGAGGAGGAGAGGAGAAAGTGGAGGTATGAACGAGGAGGAAGACGGGAGGAGAAAGTGGAAGTATGAACGAGGAGGAGAGGAGAAAGTGGAGGTATGAACGAGGAGGAAGACGAGAGGAGAAAGTGGAGGTGTGAACGAGGAGGAGGAGGACGAGAGGAGAAAGTGGAGGTGTGAACGAGGAGGAAGACGAGAGGAGAAAGTGGAGGTATGAGCGAGGAGGAGGACAAGAGGAGAAAGTGGAGGTATGAACGAGGAGGAGGAGGAGGAGAAGAGAAGGTGGAGGTGTGAACGAGGAAGAGGACGAGAGGAGAAAGTGGAGGTATGAGCGAGGAGGAGGACGAGAGGAGAAAGTGGAGGTGTGAGCGAGGAGGAGGAGAGGAGAAAGTGGAGGTATGAACGAGGAGGAGGACGAGAGGAGAAAGTGGAGGTGTGAGCGAGGAGGAGGAGAGGAGAAAGTGGAGGTATGAACGAGGAGGAGGACGAGAGGAGAAAGTGGAGGTATGAACGAGGAGGAGGAGAGGAGAAAGTGGAGGTATGAGCGAGGAGAAGGACAAGAGGAGAAAGTGGAGGTATGAACGAGGAGGAGGACAAGAGGAGAAAGTGGAGGTGTGAACAAGGAGGAGGACGAGAGGAGAAAGTGGAGGTGTGAACGAGGAGGAAGACGAGAGGAGAAAGTGGAGGTATGAACGAGGAGGAGGAGAGGAGAAAGTGGAGGTATGAACGAGGAGGAGGAGGAATGGAGAAAGTGGAGGTATGAACGAGGAGGAGGAGGAGAGGAGAAAGTGGAGGTATGAACGAGGAGGAGGAGGAATGGAGAAAGTGGAGGTGTGAACGAGGAGGAGGACGAGAGGAGAAAGTGAAGGTGTGAACGAGGAGGAAGACGAGAGGAGAAAGTGGAGGTATGAGCGAGGAGGAGGAGAGGAGAAAGTGGAGGTGTGAGCGAGGAGGAGGAGGAGAGGAGAAAGTGGAGGTATGAACGAGGAGGAGGAGAGGAGAAAGTGGAGGTATGAGCGAGGAGGAGGACGAGAGGAGAAAGTGGAGGTATGAACGAGGAGGAACACGAGAGGAGAAAGTGGAGGTGTGAACGAGGAGGACGAGAGGAGAAAGTGAAGGTGTGAACGAGGAGGAAGACGAGAGGAGAAAGTGGAGGTGTGAACGAGGAGGAAGACGAGAGGAGAAAGTGGAGGTATAAGCGAGGAGGAGGAGGAGAGGAGAAAGTGGAGGTATGAACGAGGAGGAAGACGAGAGGAGAAAGTGGAGGTATGAGCGAGGAGGAGGACGAGAGGAGAAAGTGGAGGTATGAGCGAGGAGGAGGAGGAGAGGAGAAAGTGGAGGTTTGAACGAGGAGGAGGAGGAGAGGAGAAGGTATGAACGAGGAGGAGGACGAGAGGAGAAAGTGGAGGTATGAACGAGGAGGAGGAGGAGAGGAGAAAGTGGAGGTATGAACGAGGAGGAGGAGGAGAGGAGAAGGTATGAACGAGGAGGAGGACGAGAGGAGAAAGTGGAAGTATGAGCGAGGAGGAGGACGAGAGGAGAAAGTGGAGGTGTGAACGAGGAGGAAGACGAGAGGAGAAAGTGGAGGTGTGAGCGAGGAGGAGGAGAGGAGAAAGTGGAGGTGTGAGCGAGGAGGAGGACAAGAGGAGAAAGTGGAGGTATGAACAAGGAGGAGGACGAGAGGAGAAAGTGGAGGTGTGAACGAGGAGGAAGACGAGAGGAGAAAGTGGAGGTATGAACGAGGAGGAGGAGAGGAGAAAGTGGAGGTATGAACGAGGAGGAGGAGGAATGGAGAAAGTGGAGGTGTGAACGAGGAGGAGGACGAGAGGAGAAAGTGGAGGTATGAACGAGGAGGAGGAGAGGAGAAAGTGGAGGTGTGAACGAGGAGGAGGACGAGAGGAGAAAGTGAAGGTGTGAACGAGGAGGAGGACGAGAGGAGAAAGTGAAGGTGTGAACGAGGAGGAGGACGAGAGGAGAAAGTGGAAGTATGAACGAGGAGGAGGACAAGAGGAGAAAGTGGAGGTATGAGCGAGGAGGAGGAGAGGAGAAAGTGGAGGTGTGAGCGAGGAGGAGGAGGAGAGGAGAAAGTGGAGGCATGAACGAGGAGGAGGAGAGGAGAAAGTGGAGGTATGAGCGAGGAGGAGGACAAGAGGAGAAAGTGGAAGTATGAGCGAGGAGGAGGACGAGAGGAGAAAGTGGAGGTGTGAACGAGGAGGAGGAGGAGAGGAGAAGGTATGAACGAGGAGGAGGACGAGAGGAGAAAGTGGAGGTATGAACGAGGAGGAGGAGGAGAGGAGAAAGTGGAGGTATGAACGAGGAGGAGGAGGAGAGGAGAAGGTATGAACGAGGAGGAGGACGAGAGGAGAAAGTGGAGGTATGAACGAGGAGGAGGAGGAGAGGAGAAAGTGGAGGTATGAACGAGGAGGAGGAGGAGAGGAGAAGGTATGAACGAGGAGGAGGACGAGAGGAGAAAGTGGAAGTATGAGCGAGGAGGAGGACGAGAGGAGAAAGTGGAGGTGTGAACGAGGAGGAAGACGAGAGGAGAAAGTGGAGGTGTGAGCGAGGAGGAGGAGAGGAGAAAGTGGAGGTGTGAGCGAGGAGGAGGACAAGAGGAGAAAGTGGAGGTATGAACAAGGAGGAGGACGAGAGGAGAAAGTGGAGGTGTGAACGAGGAGGAAGACGAGAGGAGAAAGTGGAGGTATGAACGAGGAGGAGGAGAGGAGAAAGTGAAGGTGTGAACGAGGAGGAGGAGGAATGGAGAAAGTGGAGGTATGAACGAGGAGGAGGACGAGAGGAGAAAGTGGAGGTATGAACGAGGAGGAGGAGAGGAGAAAGTGGAGGTGTGAACGAGGAGGAGGAGAGGAGAAAGTGGAGGTGTGAACGAGGAGGAGGACGAGAGGAGAAAGTGGAGGTATGAACGAGGAGGAGGAGAGGAGAAAGTGGAGGTGTGAACGAGGAGGAGGACGAGAGGAGAAAGTGAAGGTGTGAACGAGGAGGAGGACGAGAGGAGAAAGTGGAAGTATGAACGAGGAGGAGGACAAGAGGAGAAAGTGGAGGTATGAGCGAGGAGGAGGAGAGGAGAAAGTGGAGGTGTGAGCGAGGAGGAGGAGGAGAGGAGAAAGTGGAGGCATGAACGAGGAGGAGGAGAGGAGAAAGTGGAGGTATGAGCGAGGAGGAGGACAAGAGGAGAAAGTGGAGGTATGAACGAGGAGGAGGACGAGAGGAGAAAGTGGAAGTATGAACGAGGAGGAAGACGAGAGGAGAAAGTGGAGGTGTGAACGAGGAGGACGAGAGGAGAAAGTGAAGGTGTGAACGAGGAGGAAGACGAGAGGAGAAAGTGGAGGTATGAGCGAGGAGGAGGACGAGAGGAGAAAGTGGAGGTGTGAGCGAGGAGGAGGAGGAGAGGAGAAAGTGGAGGTTTGAACGAGGAGGAGGACAAAAGGAGAAAGTGGAGGTATGAACGAGGAGGAGGAGGAGAGGAGAAGGTATGAACGAGGAGGAGGAGGAGAGCAGAAAGTGGAGGTATGAGCGAGGAGGAGGAGGAGAGGAGAAGGTATGAACGAGGAGGAGGACGAGAGGAGAAAGTGGAGGTGTGAACGAGGAGGAGGAGGAGGAGGAGGAGGAGGAGGAGGAGGAGGAGGAGGGAGAGCTGTCGTTGGGGGAGTAAGTTGGTTAGAAAGAGGTGCAGAGTAAGAACTTAGAAAAAGACAAAGTGAAATAAAAGCCATGCAAAGGTAAAGCTGTCAGCCACCTCAACCTCTCATTCTTCTCTAATGCCCTTCATCTTCAGACCCTTTCAATTTGTCCTCAGAAAGCGACTGCAGCTGAATTACCGTATTTTCCGGACTATAAGTATTTTCCCTTGTATAAGTTGCAAAATAATGACGTAATACGTATGCTAACCCTAACTCTAACACCTTCAGCTACATGACGTATGCTAACGCTAACACCTTCAGCTACATGACGTATGCTAACGCTAACACCTTCAGCTACATGACTTATGCTAACGCTAACACCTTCAGCTACATGACGTATGGTAACGCTAACACCTTCAGCTACATGACGTATGCTAGCGCTAACACCTTCAGCTACATGACGTATGCTAATGCTAACACCTTCAGCTACATGAGGCACAGACAGAACTGTGGTAAGTGTCTGGTATGTGAACGTAACATATGAACAGTTATTCAGATAACTATAGCATAAAGAACATGCTAACAAGTTTAGCAAAGCATCAGTTTTACCCCAAATCACTAAATCCACTGAATTCTTCTTCCTCTGTGTCACTTCTAAACAACTCCACAAACTCCAGAGGAAGAGGAAGTGCAGATTCTTCTTCTGCGTCGCTTAGAGCCTAGAGCGCCCTCTTGTGGTTGCCAGAGTGAAAATAATCAACATGTGAAATGCGGTGGCCAGTGGGAAAAAAATTAACAAAATTATATAATGATGTGTTAATAATATCATATATAAGTCGCACCCCGGACCAACATGAAAAAAGGTGCGACTGATAGTACGGGAAATACGGTAGTTACATTTTGTCAGGATCTTCAGTGTGTCATTGTTCCTCACACAGATCTTCAGTGTGTCATTGTTCCTCACACAGATCTTCAGCGTGTCATTATTCCTCACACAGATCTTCAGTGTGTCATTGTTCCTCACACAGATCTTCAGCGTGTCATTGTTCCTCACACAGATCTTCAGTGTGTCATTGTTCCTCACACAGATCTTCAGTGTGTCATTGTTCCTCACACAGATCTTCAGTGTGTCATTGTTCCTCACACAGATCTTCAGCGTGTCATTATTCCTCACACAGATCTTCAGTGTGTCATTATTCCTCACACAGATCTTCAGTGTGTCATTGTTCCTCACACAGATCTTCAGCGTGTCATTGTTCCTCACACAGATCTTCAGTGTGTCATTGTTCCTCACACAGATCTTCAGTGTGTCATTGTTCCTCACACAGATCTTCAGTGTGTCATTGTTCCTCACACAGATCTTCAGTGTGTCATTGTTCCTCACACAGATCTTCAGTGTGTCATTGTTCCTCACACAGATCTTCAGCGTGTCATTGTTCCTCACACAGATCTTCAGTGTGTCATTGTTCCTCACACAGATCTTCAGTGTGTCATTGTTCCTCACACAGATCTTCAGCGTGTCATTGTTCCTCACACAGATCTTCAGTGTGTCATTGTTCCTCACACAGATCTTCAGCGTGTCATTGTTCCTCACACAGATCTCCAGCGTGTCATTGTTCCTCACACAGATCTCCAGCGTGTCATTGTTCCTCACACAGATCTTCAGTGTGTCATTGTTCCTCACACAGATCTTCAGCGTGTCATTGTTCCTCACACAGATCTTCAGTGTGTCATTGTTCCTCACACAGATCTCCAGCGTGTCATTGTTCCTCACACAGATCTCCAGCGTGTCATTGTTCCTCACACAGATCTTCAGTGTGTCATTGTTCCTCACACAGATCTTCAGCGTGTCATTGTTCCTCACACAGATCTTCAGCGTGTCATTGTTCCTCACACAGATCTTCAGTGTGTCATTGTTCCTCACACAGATCTTCAGCGTGTCATTGTTCCTCACACAGATCTTCAGTGTGTCGTTATTCCTCAGATCTGTAGTAAATTAGTTTCTGTTTCTCCTTTAGATGTTTCCTCTGCCCGATGCCAGCGATTTGACACTTTTCTCAAACACACTGACATCTCATCCACGACTACGGGATTCGTCTTTCCACACGGTTCTTTCAGAAATGTGGGTTTAAATACCATGTTGCAGCTGAAACATCATTATCATCCAGTAGGAGGCTCTTTTTTTACACATGTATTTATATTTTTTGACAGACAGCGTAGTTGCTGCAAAATAGAGACAAACGTTTTCTAAAGGTAAAGAATAAACTTGACCTTTGAAGAGGAAAATGAAGACTTCCTACCTCAAGGTCTTATTGGAAACTGGAATTTACATATATTCTGACTTATTACAAAGTGGGTTAGGTCATAAGAACCAGCAACGAAAATGTTTATGAAATACTGCAGAAAAAAACCCTAAATATTGCACCTTTGACTACAAGTTGTCGAAGTTCAACACAAAATATGCTTTGGAATAAAAAGGAAAAGTTGACCTTGTCTCGTGTTTAATTGAGATGAGAACACAATTCATTCCCCCTCGAGTGCTTAGTATGAAAAATAATTCCGTAAACATTGGTATGGAAATGCGCAAAATATCTCCAGCAAATCCCGCATAACAGGCCCATAATGGGAATAATGTGGCAAGGAATTGTCCGAGTGTAATTACACGGGAAGTAGCTGCGAAGAAGTCATTACGCCGCGGTTATGTTAATGTCCGCGCGCTTTTTTTCCCCTCTCACCCCCTTTCCAAATCTGCCTTAAAAAGAAATCTCTCCACGCGCCGCCAACAATTGAACAAATATGAAGGCAGCGGCGCTCGTGTTTTCCTGTTACAATACATTTGAATTTTTTGGTCGGAAATCAAGTAGTTACGAAGCACTCTCGTCCCGCCCCTCGCGCTTTTGTCGGTGACATTTGTGAGTGACAATGAAGTGGTCGGCTCTTAAGCTCGAAAGCACTCGTTCCAAAACAAGATCAAAATGACAAACAGCGACGGCGAGAGTGTGTTTTGGACATTTTTGACATGCGAGAGGGAAAAAAAACACAACTCCCATGTCGTTAAAATGTGGATTGGCAGTTTGCGGCGGTAATAACTTTTGCACTGTAAATACTTAAAGCGGAAAAAAGTGTGTCGTTTGTGCCACAGATTTACTCGGAAAAAGAGTGAAAAAATGAGAAGTTGGTGGTTAGTTCGAGGTACTTCACTCACCTTGACAGCATGAGGTGTATATGAGTGGATATTTATCACATTTTGGATACTGAAATCTGTAAACGTGCTACATTTATCCGAATTTGAACCTCACAAGTTTTTGTGTTCCTGTTGTCAAATCGGAAAAACGCTGAGTAGTATATAACTCAAACAAGTACCACATTTTCTCATAGTACCACCTTTTTTCAGTTTTGTCCGGGGTGTGACTTATACTTATATACTTATACTCCGGAGGGACTTATATGTAATATTATTTGTTATTTTCACACATGCAACCGCATTTCATACTCCAGTGCGACTTATATATGTGTTTTTCTTCTCTATTATGCATTTTATTGGCTGGTGCGACTTATACTCCGGAAAATACGGTAATAAAAAGTAGGAAAGTGCTCAATTCTATCAAAATATAGACCCAATTAACGGAGCATTTATAACTGCCGAGGCTCAGGAGCCGTTTACATACAGAAGAGGGACAGTAGAGCGCAACTAAAAATAACAAGAAGAACTCTCAATTTGTGACTCTTACCATATGCAGGTGGCAGCCATTTTGAATTTTCCAACTTGTGTTCTAACGACTGGAACGCAGCGTAAATCCTTCAAAATTAGACCAGCGACATGTTTCTAAAGTTAAATTGGTTAAGTTATGGTAATGATGTAGTAGTAAGTTTGGTTTAATATTAGGAGCAGCGTCAAGAAAATGTAATGTTCAAAACACCAACGTATGAGAGTGGAAACCATTGGAGCAGAATGGGCAGAATGGCAGACCACGGAAATAAGAAGATGATCAAAGTGTAAAGCAAGAATACGCCTCAAGAAAAGTACTTTATAAAACAAATGCCTCATGTGGCAGTCGTGTGGCATTCGATATACCACATATGGCTATTGTGATATGGCCCAAACAATTGTTCTGCGAATGATGTTACGTATTGATGACCATTTTGAGTGACATTCTTGAGTTTTTAAGAGATTTGGAGTGACTTTAGATGATTGTACTAGTCATTGTTTCGACTTGTAGTAGTTCCTCGTTAGCCAGGAAAGTGTTTTCAGACAGATCAGTGTCTGGTCTGGTCACCGATTTCACCTCCTCGAGTTCGTATGGGCGCGATCGACGGGTGACGTGGCCAATCGGGGACAGGCGCGAGGAAAAAAGAACGGAGAAGAATATTGTGGAGGACTGAATCCATAAGCGAAGTTTGAGAGAAGTTCGAGTTTGTAAGGACGAAAAACGAGCTCGTCTGTTTCACGTGCGTCACGGAAATAAACGAATCCTTTAGCGCGGTTGTTTGAGTTTGACTTGAGGCGCGACGGAGGAAGCGACCGCACTCTTCGTAAAGAACTGAAGAAGTGTGCATTCTAGATCTCAGAGAAGTAGGACGTTCTCAGTTATAGATGTTCCAGTGGCCTAGGGATCATCAAGAAAGTTCAGTCCTTGAATCACTGCTCCAAGTTTGTTCTGAGGTCACAAAGTCTCCCAAACTACGCCACAAAGTCACCTACACCACCATACATTACTTAGAAGCGTTCGTCGTTAGCATAGCGCACTGTACTTGACCTCTAATTATAGCTCGCCGCTTTCCCTTTCACGTCGTGTCCCTTTTTCACCGTCCATTAAACCCTTCTACATACTACGCGTCTTCCTCCGCGTGACTCGAGCCGCAACAAAACGGGCCCCCTATTTTTCTCCGCTCGCCGGCGAGTAGCGCGGGGTTAACTTCGCAAAGTTAGCCCGCGGCACTCGTCATCCCGCGATAATGGGCCCACCGGTAATGAAGACCGGGCTCGGCGCCAACAGGTGGTCCCTTTGACAAGACCTCGGCAGCACTCAGCGACAACCAGCAAAAGAGAGAGAGAGAAACGGGGGAAGAGAAAGAAGGGGGGGAAGAGAAGGGGAGAAGAAGAAAAAAAGTAGCGCCGGTGCAAAATGTGTGAGAATCTAATGTTCTGTGAGAGTGAAAAGCGTATTTGCCGGCTTTTGTTCCCGCTTCGAGATCGAGCCTTGTGTGTCATTGTCCGCGCCACAAACGAGCAACACTCCTTTTCCTGACACCGAGCCACGGGGGAAGAAAGGCAGGAGCTGGCGAGTCACAGCGAAAGAGGCCATTAAGACTTTCTCCCAGATATGAATGGGATATGAATCTTGTCTATCCGACCCCACCGACAAAATACCCCCCCGAAAAGAAAGGCGAAGACAAGAAACCTGGACTTTCTCTCGCCGGGAGGGTGGGGGGCCGGGAGAAGGGTTCCCAAGATCGGAAGAATGAAGAAAACATTGGATGAAATTAGCGCCCGTTTGATTGACAGGAAGGAATTAGAAAGAGTCAATGAGGAAGTGGGCTTTTGTGAGCGCTGAAAAGGTACACGATGACCACCCAACCTTTCCGGCAATGACACTGACAAACTGACTTTGAGGGGGGGAAAACGGCGGAGTCTGAGCGGGACAGAAAGGGGAACTGTGGGAGAGCTTGGCCCCGTAAGAAAAAAAAGTTGGGTTCGGTTGGCAAGATGATGAAATGGTAAAAAAACAAAACAATACATGCAATTTAATTAGTTGTGTTCTTCGAGTTTCTGGGACAAAGTGCGAATGACTCACAAAAGAAAATATGATTTGCGCCCGATTTCGCCATTGCTACTTTCAATCCGCAGTCCGCCGAGCCGATGCTAAAACTAGGAACTAACTTATTTACTTAATTAATTGAATGAGTAAACATAGCAAAGAAAATAACAAAAAATTCAGAACTATCTATTAAAAACTGTCCATTAAAAAGCAACAAAGCTTCTCTCAATAAAATATCGACCTTCATGTATTTTCTTTTTACTTTTCGGAAAACGCCGAGTCAGTTTTAGCCTGTGTTCACACTTGTCCAGGTTCAATCCCGGTTTAATCCCGGTTTAGTCCCAGTTTTGACGCGGCGTGAGCGAAAGAGCGAATTAAACATCACAAAATCAAACTTTACCAACAAAAAAGTCACGACCTTGCCACATAAACGGGTAGATAAAACTGCGGCGGCGTATATAGCTCGAGCTGAAATGGAGGCACTTCTCACGATTTTATTGCGACCCGAATAACCGCGATCAACCCAGCGATTTCGCCCTTCCCCTCTCGCGCATGCAACCCTCCGCAGCTGAAGCCCGCCGAGAGCCGTGCGTGTGCGGCGGTGCGGTGGCCTGGCAAAAAGATAATGAGATATTTGGTGCGGCACTTGAGTCCGACGCCGGCCCAGCGCCGCCTTCAATGGGCCGAGGGATGGGTGGATCCGCGGCCCATGGAGTACGAGCCTTTGTGCCGCTCTAAAATGCGTTTGTTACACTCGCGGCAATTTGTCCCTATTAACCTACGGGGGCTGTGGGGGGGGAGGGGGGGGGGGGGGGGGGGGGCTGTGGCTGAGACAAAAGCCGGCGGCTAACAATGCGGCTAACCCTCATTCCGATTTCCAGCTCAAGTGGTCCCCCTTCCCCGCTGTATTGTGCTTCTTGTTGGCTCCAATTCTACCATCCACAGACGGACAGGGCTGGAAAAAGAGAGAAAGCGAGAGAGAGAAAACCACACCTGGTAAAAAAGGGGAAAGCGAAGCCCAATTTCCCGAGAATGAAATATCTTTGGCAAGGAGAAAAAGAAAGAAGAAGAAAAAAAAACACAATGCAATGTCTGCTATTGTATTCAGGTCACTCAATCAATCACCTCTGAAATAAATCTTGACACGGTGCACAATGAGCGCTTGTGCCCCGAAAAGAAACGGGAATTACAGTAATTTTAAAAAGCGTGAGAAAGACCCCTTTTCCCGGTTATGAGCGGTTTTTGGCTAAAGCCGGAGCGAAATGACTGGGGAAAAAACACATCCTGGGTCTCATTGTGGAAGCACCTGCTGCTCGGCGTTTCGGAGATATCACAGTTTGGGCAGCTGCCATTTTCGGGGCTTGATGTATTTTCGGAGACGCAGATAATGCGGGCCCCTTTCGGTCTTTCGGGTCCTTCCAAACAAATCAATGCCGCATCTTTCGGGGGCAATTGACGGGAAAGGGATGGAAGCCTATAGTCACCGCGGTGTGTTAAGAAATGAAAAAATCGGATTAGATCGGGGTCAACTAGGCACTACGGTTAGGGTTAGCGCACCAGGGGTGTTTCAAAAATTGTCTGCAATTTCGAGACGTGACACAAAGTCGGCAGGCCGCGGACACGGGGACACTTTGCAGCGGTTATTTGTCCCGGACTCGCGTGAAGCGCCGCCAGTGTCGTGTGACGCAACGGGCTTCGCAATGACAACAAACACACGAGGGTTCTGGAGCGAGCGTGTCCTGCCTTCAGAGCCAAAATAAAACAGGAAGAAGAAACAAGTGTGTATTAAAGCGGCTGCTGAAGGACACGGGAGAGCGCCGTTATTGGCTGGAGCTGAGGAGCACGGCTACGGACGCTCGGCGCTCAGCACTAGGCAACGAGAGACTCCACCGCCTCGATTGGCTGCGGTAGTTGCAATTTCAGGTCCGAGAGTCGTGACCCCAACAGGCGCGAGAAGTTCCGCCGCAAACAGTCGCTTAAGAGAATTGCTGCGTTACTTAGTTGATTTGCTCTGCTGAAATAAATACGTTGAAGCGCTGTCCATCGCTTGTCAGTTGCTTGTCAGTTGCTCGGCAGTTGCTAGTCCGCAGTGCTAGTTTGTCATCTCCACCGCTCTGAAACAAACGAGCGAGTTCACGTCCTTTGTCGAACTCGATCAAACGTCTGCAGATGCGTTTGGGATTCAACAAACTTCAGTCGAACTAACCAGGTTCAAATGTATTTCTAAAAGTAGGTTTAGCTTGGAATGGGCCAATTATCTAGTTTTCCTGCCGCGCATAAAAGTAATGATTATGTCTTACACCTGATTTTTCTAGCAATAAAAACACTGTAACGCAATGTAAGAGAGTCTGTCAAAACAGCGAAGCCCGGCAGAACTTTTCCACCCTTCTTTTCAGCGTTACATCAACTTTCTTTGTCTGCTAATGACTCTTTCATACGGTCTAATGTGTTCCAGTGTGTTCCGACGTCTTTCTAACGTGTGCGTGTGTTTGTGCGGGATCCACGGAGCGGCACCTGATTCGCGCGGCCGACCGCTGTGCCGCGATCATCTCTCTAATGTCTGTCATTATCACAAATGACCTGATTACTGAAGCTCTGTTTGGAAAACATGTCGGAGACCCAACAAACCAGCGCTAAATGAGCCGCCGCTGCGTTTGACACCGTGACACGGGCACAAAGGCAATTATGAGTTAACCCGAGCGGCGAGGCATCACGGGAAAAGTCTGTCTGTACGAGCACAAAGCACAGACGGGAGGAGTTCAGTGGGTAATGACGGCGAGGTCGACCGCGGCGTCGGGCAACTCAACCGCCGACAGTCATTTTTGTGCAGCATTTTCGACTCTTAACTTAACCTTGTGAAATTGCAGGAGAAAAAAATAAAACGATTTCACTCACATTTACATAGAGACGAAAGATGAAAAAATTGTGAGATGAGTTGTGTAAAACGCAAAGAACAAATGGTTCCTTGGCGTCCAGAGCGTCACCGAAAACTAGTTTTAAAACTGCCTCAAAACTTCTCTCAGGAGTTATTCATTGAACACCACAATACTGCAATACTTCAATACTGCAATACTGTGAAGGCAGATCGTGGGTGTCCGAACTCTGGTCATCCTGAGAAGTCTTTTTTTTAACAGGAACATTTAAAATTCTCTACCATTATAAGCTTTACCGTATTTTCATAGTTTTGGCCGCTGTGCGACTTATACTCCAGAGCGACTTATATGTGATATTATTTGTTATTTTCACACTGGCAACCACAAGAGGGCGCTCTATGCTCTAAGCGACGCAGAAGAAGAATCTGCACTTCCTCTTCCTCTGGAGTTTGTGGAGTTGTTTAGAAGTGACACAGAGGAAGAAGAATTCAATGGATTTAGTGATTTGGGGTAAAACTGATGCGTTGGTAAACTTGTTAGCATGTTCTTTATGCTATAGTTATCTGAATAACTGTTCATATGTTACGTTAACATACCAGACACTTACCACAGTTCTGTCTGTGCCTCATGTAGCTGAAGGTGTTAGCGTTAGCATACGTCATGTAGCTGAAGGTGTTAGCGTTAGCATACATCATGTAGCTGAAGGTGTTAGCGTTAGCATACGTCATGTAGCTGAAGGTGTTAGCGTTAGCATACGTCATGTAGCTGAAGGTGTTAGCGTTAGCATACGTACACCTATTCACCATGTTCTCCCATCTGTTATTATTTTAAACTGCATTTACAGATGAAATGTCTGTTCTTGGTCTTGGATTTTATCAAATACATTTCCCCCAAAAATGTGATAATTCGTGAACATTATTTGTATTGTACATTGAGACTTTTTAAATACATTATGAGCCAAATAAAAGGTGTAAATATAGTGACATTTTGATTTAAGAATGCTGGTCTTTTGAGTCTATATAGTGCAGATAATGAGTAAGATTATCAAAATACAACCAAGACTAGTTCATGGTGGACAAGTCACAATTAGTCCAAGTGTTGTGAGACGGACCTGAGATAAAGGCTACGTTTTAAATGATTCGCAGTAACGACCCTCCTCTATGTCAATATCGATAAAAGAAACATCTGCTTTTTATTATTTATTGTTGGAAGACTGACGTTTCCCGAGGTTCTGTGATTAGACCGAGCCTCCAACAACATTTCTTTTTTATATTTCGGGAATAAAATCTAAATACGTGTGATATGCAACAAAGAGGAAACAAAGCATCCGAAACACGTCACGTTTATTTACAAAGCCAGTCGGAATCAACAGGCGTTTCACAGCAAATTAACAAGTGTTTTACAGGAGAAACAAAGACGTTTAGTTTGGTTTTCACGGGGCGCAGTCCAAGCCGTAGCCGGGCCCGAAGTCGCTCGCCTTCTTCAGCAGCGCCGCCTTCACCGCGTTAATCTTCTCGTCCAGCTCTGTCAGACTGGAAAACTGATGGGCAACAGAACAAACAAAGTCACAAACGGGCAAAAATAACACCCGATTTTAATGTTTTAACGCCGTAGGAAAGCAAGAGCGCAGAGAGGAAAATGACCGACTACAATGTGAAACTGTGACGATGTTTAGAACCAATCATCACATTTTGTAACAGTCTGAGGCTTTTTTTAAGAGGTCCAGAGCGAATCCTCGGTCCAAAAACATAAACTATGACTACAATTTGTGTGAATTGGCACAAATTAAAAGTCTGCCTTGTTTATATTCCCAAATCAATCCCAAATCAAAAACTCGCATTTACTTGTTTTATAAGACAAAATAACTGCGATCGTAAGCCGCGATCAATCGACACGAGTAAGAAAATGTGGCAAAAATGTTAGAAAATTAACTAAAATCAAGTTTAATGGAATACTGTATAAACATAAGACCAATTTGCAGCTACCAAATGATTCCGTTTTCATTACATAACTGTGCACATGTGCGTACATCGACACAGATTCACACTGCACGTTCTCGCTGACACTCTTTGGATAGTATCTGGATCACGTCGAAGAATCTCTGGAGTTTAACCCCGAGCTGGAGGCCGACAGAAACTCACAATCGTCTGCTTAACTGCTGACATTTTGTACTCGGTTCATGGTTCATAGTTCCGTAAGAACAAGGCCTGTCGGCGTAAATAAGCAAAAGAGAAATACTTTTTTTCCCCACTGTAGCTTCAGAAACCGGTGCCATTATTCAACCCCAAAGACTGAAAGAACCTCGAGCCACAAGAGCAATACGACCAGTTTGTGGAGCCAATCCGTAACAAATAATGAAAAGCTTCAACATTTGTGGATCATAAGTGTGGAAACTTCTGTCAAAATCCAGAAATCTCTAACTATATATCATTTATTCATTTATCGCTCTTTTCATTGCGTACAATTGGGCCGAAAGCTCCAGTTCTCCAGTTCTCGACCTTCCGTGTGCGAGTTGTGCATTAAATAAAGCTCCGGAATACTTCGTAATACTTTTGCGCATCGCCCGATATGGTAAAGCATTGCACCCACCTGAGGCTGTGACGTCTTGGGCCGCTTGTGTGGGTGACTCTGTGAGAAAGAGGAGAGAAAAGAGCAGAGGCGACCTTAAGCGTTCGCCGTGTCTTTTGTTCGTTCCATCTCCAGCCTCTCAAGGGCGGTCCAAAAAGAACTTTATTCGAACCCCCGACGACCCGCCGTGTCCGAGAATCCCGCTGGAACGCCATAAAAACACTTCACGCACTTTACGAGAAGCCGCAATAATAGCCACGAGCAGCTCTGCGGGTGGAATGTTGTAATGATGATATCGATTAGCTCTGAAAGAGGCTTGAACCTTGGTTAGTCCTGGTTTCGTCACGGGGTCGGTGCCGGCGCGTCGTTCTCCCTTTAGAAGTGAAACGGCTGAAAGATCTAAGTGCTTTTATTTTATCGATTTCGCTGTAAAGGAGGAAGAAACAAGCAGGGGGCGTTTTATATTCCCATGAACTCTGGCGACCGCTCGTCAGAATAACAAGCCCGTTAAGTAAAAAGTGCACCCTGTAACTTTTGGAGTGTCCACTACCTGCTGCGCTCCGTCGTGTTGCCTGGAATGTTCCACAGTACGGCTTTAGACCCATCGGTTTACAGCTAAAGAACGACCTTTTTTTACAGGTGAAGAAGAATAAAGTGGTCCCAAATGTGTGTGAATATGTAAGAATGCTAACGGCAGCTGCGAGCTCAACACTGGCGCGATGCTAACGCCGCCGGTACAGAACACAGCGGTCAACAAACTTCATTAAGACTCATTGTTGACTCAGTTTGAGTTTGTCGTGCTTAAAATACACAGAATTATCCAGAAAACTATAAAAAGTTGGAAAATGTACAACTCGCTTTCTTTCCCGCCAGACCACACCCCCCACGCCAGACCACGCCCCCCACGCCAGACCACCAGGCTTTTGGAAAGAGACTCGTCTTCCCGTATTTTGGATGGGAAGGACGGGCATTTTATTGATAAATCTTAGAAAAAAAGGGAATGTTATCATTAAATCGGGCCGGGAAGCGTTTGACAATAGTCCGCCATTACAGTTTGAAAATGTGCATGCTGCGCGCTGATTGGTAGACAAAATTTGTGTGCTTGGCTCTGATTGACTGCCGAGCCGTGGTCCAGAGAATGCCAAAGCAACTTGTTTTTTCGCCTAGTCTGCCCCCGTACGTGTTTTCAAATCCTATTTAAAAGCCTGCAGACCACGCCCCCCCCACTCAAGACCACGCCCCTTCTATGACTGTATCTGTAACGGACAAAACACCAAAGCTTCTCAAACTTGGTCCCTTCTCGTCTCTCGGAGCAGATCGCCTTCAGCTTCATCTGCGAAAGCCCAAATAAGATAAGATCACGCCAGACCACGCCCCCACCAGACCACGCCCTCACGCCAGACCACGCCCCCCGCTATGACCGTATCTATCGCCATCAGCTTCATCTGCAAAAGCCCAAATAAGATAAGATCACGTCAGACCACGCCCCCCCACACTAGACCACGCCCCCCGCCAGACCACGCCCTCCTGCTAAGACTGTATCTATCGCCTTCAGCTTCATCTGTGAAAGCCCAACCAAGATAAGATCACCTTTATAAATCACATTTGCACATAAGTAACCAGACTCTGCCGTACTGTGGAACAAACCAGGCCCAGTAAGACCATCTCCAAGGAGACCAGACCGTGTAAAAGGTTAATGCCTGACTTGATATCATCTTTATACGAGTTTATGGATCCAAACGGGGATTTCATTCTTTGCCGTGACAACGTTATCCATCCAACACTTTGACAACAGTTTCTACAAAGTGAATCCGACATTTAAGATTATATCCCGACCCATATTTAGCCCTCGTTTTAGTCCAGTATTGATCGTTTCCCCCCTTTAAAACTTCTCGCCTCTTGGACTGTGCTCACACCCGCGCTCACAGACGACGGCGAGACGCCGCACTAGAATCTCCGATATAAAAAGAAAAATTGCAATAAAAAGCGGCGGGTGAAAAAAAAAAGTGGCACTCGGAATATAAAAGACCCCATCAGTTTATTCAAAGACACTTCACATCCTCTGCTCAAAAATGTGGCAAGTCAAAAGCGCGTGGAGAGCTGCATGCTGGGAAGGAGAGCGAGGCATGCAGCAAACTCAAGCACCCTCAGCCTCGTCTGTAAACACGGGCTGGACTCTCTCTGATCCAAATCATCCGAGCGCGAGCGCCGTGCGTGAGTCTGCAAAGTCGCAGGAGACAGAGGGGATGTCGTCATGGAGATGTTTAAAAAGCGGTGACACGAACGCGGTGCTGTGACAAAGCTCGAGCAGCAGGTTAAACATGAGCTTAAGTGTCATTACTGCCGCGACTGAGCGTTCGGTAAATGACGGCAGGAACAATATTTTATTTATGTTTTTTTAAATGAGTTTAACTGCTTTATTTGTTGTATATTGTACATTTAGAAAAGGGTTTACTAGGATTATCTGTCTTTTGAGGGTGATTTTTTCTGTATCAATTGCACTGGAAAAATAACCACTGTTTATAATTGATTGACCTTTATTTAACCAGGAAAGTCCCACTGAGATTACCGTATTTTCCGGACTATCAATCGCACCTTTTTTCATAGTTTTGGCCGGGGTGCGACTTATACTTATATTTATACTTATATACTTATACTCTTACTACTTATTTGTTATTTTCACACGCAACCGCATTTCATACTCCAGTGTGACTTGTTTTTTTCTTCTCTATTATGCATTTTTTGGCTGGTGCGACTTATACTCCAGAAAATACGGTAAGAGTCTCTTACTGTAATTGTTTAAACGTTAATTGTGGCTGTTGCACCACCTGGTTGTGTCAATAGATCTTATTGCTTTGCCTGAACTGATCTAAAGTATGGCATCAAACTCTTTATTTTATTTTAGATTTTTTTTTTTAAGATTCTTTTGTATTTTTGTTATTTTCATTTATTTTATTTTAATTAAAATTTTTATTTTATTATTTATTTTTCTTATTTTATTCATTCATTTTCCATGCTATTTAATCAAATTACTGGTGTTTTCATAGCTTAAATAATACCTTAAAAAACATTATTTTTTACTGTGAGTGAGCTCGTTTTTCCACAGATCTAACCGGTCATTTGGCCTGTCAAGTGGCGTCACCGTGGAGACAGTCAAGTAAGGATTGCTCTGAGACTGTAATGAGGACAAAGGGAACCGAGGCTCGACACTGGAGCAGCAGCTAACGATTATTTTAGAAGTCGACTGGTCAAATAATTATTTCTATAGCACACTGAGACTTTCTGAACCAAATAAAGGGTGAAATCTGGTGACTGGATGTTTCAAGATACAGAATATTTATACATAACAATTCTACGTATTTTTGTAACTCGATGGACATCCCAGAACTGTCGATTTAACCAACAAAAAGTTAGAGAATCATAACAGAGAATAGAGATGATATATATGGCCTATTGATAAAACATTGTTTGTTCTTTTTTGACATTTAGCTGTAATAATGCAGCTGCTTTTGTTGTGAAATGTTGTTTTATACGTGTTTTAGGGTCTGTAAAGCCCAGATGACGATTATGACCGACTTATGACCACGTTAACCATTCATAAGGATCGTCAATAGCAACATTTCAACAGCTTTTTATTCAGATTTTGGACAGTTTCCCGTTGCTGCATCACGGAAAGACAAGCGACTAACTGCGTCCGCATCCGAGTGCTTAAAACATAAATGCTAACGCTAACTTAGCACAGCTGCTTCTGGTGGGGATTGAATGGAGTGCCACCTGCTCTTGACGTTTGAATGGCACCAAAACAAGAGCGCTAATCCTCGTAAACGCATGTAAACAATACAGAAAGAGGCCCCGGTCTTTAATTACTCACTACAACAAGGACTTATGTGTCTATTGTTGTCAGGCAAACAGTAGCATTAGCTGTTAGCATAGCAACTTAGCAGCAGTATGTCTAGTTGAGGTTGCACAGAAGGACTAGGGCGCAGAATACGTAGCTAAAGTATTGTTATTGCGCTATTAATACAAGTTGAGAACCACAAAAGCTAAAGTGGCTGTAATTTCTGTTGAGAAATATTTATTTCTGTCCTAAAAGCAGCTCTTAGGGTCAAAATGAAACGTCTGTGTGCCGTCTGCGTCCGATTATGACGTGTTAAATGACTGTCCGAGAACCAGGAGGTGCGCCGTTAGCATACTAGCTGTTTAATGATGCTAGGTTTATGAAGAAATAATGTGGTTGAAGCTGGGGTACTTCGTTTTCAAACAGTGAATAAAAGGAAGTAGGTATTTAAACCTTTCCATCTCATTCCTGACTCGCACAAATCCCTTGTCGCATCACTAGTATTGGTTTTATTTGTTGTGGGGCTCTAAACTCTGCTCCGGCCTCTGAAATGTCTGTTTCTCACACTTTTAAGACAGGTACAGCACCTTTAAACCCTAAAACACACGCTCTTATAACTTACATAACATTGAATGAAAAGTTATCACCAAGGATTATTTATCTTTCACATCTCATTCAACCTCTGGAGTCTTTTCCAGCAACTTTGGGCCTAAGGCGGGTACATGGATACAACACAATCACTCACACTGCTACAGGACACCACAGGACAAGGCATTACTAATTATTTTCTTAGTAATTAGTGATTGAATATTTTTCCTATTTTTTGCTAATTCTTTTTTTGATAATTCTTTTTTGATTATTATAGTTTTTATATTATTTTTATCATTATTTTTTATTATTATTATTTTTTTATTATTATTATTATTATTGTTTTTTGATAATTATTATTTTTGATAATAATTTTTTGATAATTATTATTTCTTGATTATTGATTGATTGTTCTTTTTTATTATTATTATTATTAGTTAATTATTATTTTGTATCTTTTTTATTAATATAATTTTTATTAATTATATAGATTTGTTTTGCGTCTTTTCTGTATATTTTTTATGTCTCTATTGTCATTGTTTGTCTCACTGAAAAGCAGAAATATAAAAAAAGAATAAAAACTATAGCCGCAAGCGGCAATGATCGGCCCTCGCCACGCCAGAGGAGGGGGCGCTAACGCGACCCAATTGTCCTTTTATTACGCCTACTGCTGAATCTGTGACGCTGTCACATCTTCTCCCCTTTGTTTTACCATCAAAAAGCAATTTTATTTTGAATTCTTGGCAAAATGTGCGGCTTTACCGCACAGACACCGTGACTCTTTGAATAAAAATGTGGATAACTTTTGATGGTCCACCCCTGAAGATGAGTCTCACCAAATTTCACGTTGATAGGGCTGACGCCCTAAGAGGAGTTTGTGAAAGTCTAAAGTGTAAACATGTTCTGGCGATTTCCCCATTGGAATAACATGGAAGGTTTCGGTCATCATTACGGCAAAGCCATAACAATTATGACATGGGTCTCATTGACTTTTTTGATGGGGATTCTAAAATTGAGTTGTGTGTCAAATTTCATAAAATTTCTCAAAACTAAACATTTAACCTCCATACAAGATCTGTAGGGAGCGCTGTGGCTCCAAATTAATTTATTTCACTTCAAGTAGGTTTAGGGCAAAGAGTTTAACAACTGATTCTAATTTGACGCAATTCGGACTTTATCTGCGCAAACGGCAGAAATGTAAAATTTGGGAGATTTCTGAAATTCTTGCTACAGTTTGCGGCTTCGCCGCACAGAGACCGTGAGAGGTATCAATGTAATTTGGATAACTTTTGATGTCCCACTCCTCAGTAGCATTTTCACCAAATTTCAGCATTTTAGGGCCAACGCCCTGGAAGGAGTTTGTAAAAGTACGACGTTTGGAAAAACTCCGAAGTCATGTTTAGCCATTTTTGAAGCAATATGGCCGACATTTGGTTGGGCGGACGGCGTTGCCGTAATAATATTTTTTACTTCTCTTGTCACCATCTACCTCTGCGCCAAATTTCATGATTCTACGATCAGATTTTTTTTGGGTCATTTCCCATCTCTCAATGCATTTTGGTACATTTGGGGGCGCTGACGCGCCAATTTTTTTTATTTTAGAAAAGGGAAATAGCCAGAATGTAGAGAGGCACGATTTTTAGAGGTGTGCAAATTTTTGTGACTTTTCGTCAATGTTCACTGGGGGGGTTGGTCCCGAGAAGAAAGAAAGAAGAAAGAATAATATTCCGATGCGAAAACAATGTTTCCCATTTTTCAAATATCATAAACTATACATTTTCGGAAAGCGCGAGCGCTTTCCTACCTCATGGTGTGGGTCCCTGGTCACTGACGGGTACTTTCGTTAATTTTGAGTGGGCTCCGCCCACTTTGTGTTTTTGGCCTTCTATACAGTAATAATGTTCAATTTTTGCATTACATGCTTATATGCACGGAACATGCAAGAGATGGGGAACGTATTCGTGAGCTACTTAGGGCAAATGAGTGCTTTATATGGGGATGACGACCGCTTCGCGGCCGTCATCTCAATGTAAAGTGCTCGTTTAGTGCGCACTTTTGCACGGGCTTCGCCCGTTTACAACGGTAATGTTCCATTTTCCTACTACTAATTAGTATGCACGGGGCGTGCATGAGTGAAGGAGTGCGTTAGTGAGTGTTTGGAAGTGGGCGAGCGCTTCGCGCTCGATTTTGTGCGCACTACGTGCGCACTTTCGCAGCCGTGCTTCGCACGGCCTTACGAGATTAATAGGCCTCTCGCCAGCTTGTGGCGCTCGGGCCTAAAAATACAAGACAACTGTGACTTTAAAGTAACCGCCCTCATTACGAACCCTTTTAAACCTCCTCACCCTCCGAGACAGTGAAGTCAGTATCTTCTTTCTAGTCTTAGGTCCTCCAATCTCTCCTAAATTAGCCCAAACCATGTTCAGAATCAGGTCGGCACCTACAGGTCGACATCTTTTTTTATTTTCCAGCCAGAAAAACAAGAAGCAATATCTTCACTTTGCTCCAAGGTAAGAGGAAATAATTTCATTTTAAGTGCTCCGATAATTCTTCACGAACCGCAATCCGACATTTTTCCCCCGGAAGCTGCTCGTGGTCAGCGGAGCCACCATGTTAATTAAGATGGCCGCCGTGTCAGGGCCCCTTCTCACACTCACCCCGGACTGGAAGTACTCCGGGGACAGACCCTCCAGCTCCAGGATGCGGTCCTCCAGCTTTTTGATCCTCTGGTAAACACTGAGCGGCACCGGGCCGGCTGCGGGTCAGAGGACAGGGTCAGAGGACGGGGTCAGAGGGCGGGGGACAGAGGACAGGGTCAGAGGGCATGGGACAGGGTCAGAGGGCGGGGTCAGAGAGGCTGTAAAGTACGGTTTATAAAGGCCCAATTTATTCTTGATACATTTAGGGCTTTTTTAACAGTTTTTGAACAGTTTATAGTGTTTTTGATTTAGTAACCTACAACCCTCTGGACGTCCTGGGAGTCTAACCTACAACCCTCTGGACTCGGAGCGTCCAGCACGAGCCGGGTCGTGACTGACCTGAGGGCAGTTTCAGATGCTCCTCGATGTTTTGGAGGCGTTCTTCGATGGCGGCGTTTCCACAGTCCTGGGGCCGAGCTGAGGGCCGCGCCTGCAGCAGGTCCGTGACACTGGCCCCCACCAAAGTCTGGGGGCCGTAAGTGTTCACCACACGGGTCACTGCAGACAGAAGCCATGGAAACACGTTTACCTCAAAAACTACTACTGCTACTACTACTACTACTACTACTACTACTGCTACTACTACTGCTGCTACTGCTGCTACTGCTGCTGCTGCTGCTGCTGCTGCTGCTGCTGCTGCTGCTGCTGCTGCTAGGACTATGACCCAAAGTCCCCTTTTCAGAGAAGTAACAAACAGACCGGCCCAAACACTGCATTAGACAATAATAATAATATCCATTTAAATCTGCATATTTTAAGTCTAGTAATCAGACGTGGTATTACTGACCTGATTGGTCATAATTATGTCTAATTCAAGAAAATGATGAAACACAATTGTGAAAACAAGTCTGCCTAAAATGTCACATTGACATTTGCACAAACATGTGTTTCTTACCTTTGACGTGGCTTTTAAAGCCGGGATACGGCGTGAACACGGCTTCGGTTCTGGCGCAGCTGTTTTCTAAAGAGGAAGACATTTGAAATGTAATCAGACCGATGCCAAAGCCTAATTAAATGCATTTAGGGAAAAAAATGTATACGTGTCATTTGTGAGGGCTGCCATTAGCGTGCCCTGATTTCTATGACTGGCTGTGCTGAGAGCGCTGGGATTAAAGGGCCCGTGTGCTTAAAGGGCCCGTGTGCTGTGCTGTTTCTCTGGACTGAGCCGGTGGTGCTTTGAGGCCCAGAGTGTGAGCTCCTTCAGCCCACTCCTGCAGCAGTTCAGCCTGACCTCTCGCCTGTGGAAATCAGCTCTCTCCCAAACATTGGCAATCTGAGCCTGGCGCCCCCCCCCCCCCCCCCCCCCCCGCCCTCCCTCACCCCCCCCAGCACCATTCTCACCCTGATTGCAGTCGATCACGTTGCAAAACTCCCGCACATTGTTTTCATTGATCTCCATCTGCTTGCGCTCTATAAATGCAGATATCCTCCGCTCGATCTGCGGACGACAAAAACCAGAGACAACAGGCGTGATAAGACGTAATGCACTGATGGACCGCTGATGGGTGTCAAGAATGCGTGCGAGCGTTCGCGGGGGCCACTTCATCGTAATGGCCAGGGGGGGACAAACACCACAAAGCAATTTACATTAAACGCCGCCGCGAGAGACGTGCGGGGACCCCCGAACACTTTTTACAGATGGACGACACACACCAAAAAAAAAAAAAAGAAGTTGAATTGCAAAAGCGGGAGAAATATGAATACTGTTTGCTCGGCTACCAAAATAAATGCACAACAGAATAGTGGCCCCTTGTCCTTCATCCACATGCAATCTCGGAGTAATGAGCATCCACTTCATCATCCATCAAGGGCCTGGCGCTCTCTCAAAGCCCCTCCAACCGATGCTCTGCTCGGCCCGGCCTCACAACCAGAGGACTCCTTCTATTCTGCGCCCGGCTTGGCTTATCGGATCGCCGTCCTCCTCGCGTGCACATCCTCCGCCGCAATTACCCGTGATTATTCATTGGCTCGACATAAAGTAAAGTGGGGTGTTTTTTTTTGTTTTTTGTTTTTGTTTTCTCCCCCCCCCCCCCCCCCCCGCAGAGGTTCGACCGCCCGAACAGCTGACGACGGGCAGACGACACCCACCTCCGACTTCCCGGCTCGGATCTGGACCATGACATCATCGTTTTGGCTCTCCGCGGCGACGGAGGTGGCGGCGGAGGAGCGGGGAGGGTCCGGCGGAGAGGAAATGTGCCGTTGGAGTGGGAGTGATGTAATGCCGTCTTCAGCTGCTTTGTCCGCGTCCAGCGCTGACTTCAGGCTCCTGGACACGGCCTGAGGAGAGAAGAACATGTGGAGAAGAGATACGAGAACATGTTTTGAAACCGCGGCGCGATCGCGTACACGTTTATAAATCCAAAATAGTAATAATTATCTACAAATGTATTCTACTGTACTGACTAGCAGCTCGGCTCAAAACAATGACAGGTTTTTGTACATGATTCATAAATGAAATGCAGATCAATACGACTGTTAATACTGTATTTTCCGGCCTATAAATTGCACCTTTTTTCATAGTTTTGGCCGGGGTGCCACTTATACGTATATTTATACTTATATACATTTTTTGGCTGGTGCTACTTATAGTCCGGAAAATACAGTAATTGTTTCAACGATGTAATTCATAACTACTAAATATCGCAAGTGAGAAAAAAGGTCAGACTTAAGATAGAAATGTTTTATAATTGCTTTTCAAAACGTTATTATCATTTTGACACACTGCAGTTTGTGGAGTGCATAAATATCCACTTGGAATGGGAATCACTCGCAATGACATCACAATTTTGCGATACGTGCGATAATCGATATTCTGCAAAATATCACTGTTTTTTAAGAGCCAAATACATTTTAACAACAGTATTTCTTTGTCAAATCACAGCCTGTACAAACTTAATATGAAATATACAAGTAAAGCTGCAACTGACCATTATTTTAGTGCTCAAATATCACTTTTTTGTATCGACTAGTCAAACTATTATGTCTATTGTACATTTAGACTTTTTAAATACGTTATGAACTGAATAAAGGTTGAAATATAGTGACTGGTGAATAAAGTTTATTCTTTGAAATTTTAATTTACTGGTCTTTTTGTACATGTTTTAAAGTCTGTATTGCAGGGTTTTTACTAGTATAAAAAATCAGATCAAATAAAATACTAAAACTAGTATCAAAACTTGAATTAATTTGAAGTATTGATACTTAAAAAGATAAAGAAAAGTACATCACATAAACAAGACAAAGTGTGACAGTTTTAGAATGATCTTGAGCTTTATCAGAACTAGTATCAAACAAATGGTAAGAAACCACTATTTTGAGTGGAAGCTTACATATATTTTTGTATCAATTCAATTCTTTATTATCAAAATCGAGTTTGAAATTGAAGTATTTTGACAACACTTCAGCGTAATCCAGATTACGATCATCAAAATATGACAAAAGGCAACTTAATTGTTGATATATTGATAACTCAATCTTTTATCCCAGCGTTACAAAGTATATTTTAAACACACTGCTTATAAATCGTGCAGGTTTTAGTCATTAAATAAGAGTTTAGTTAATGCTGTTACCTGCAGTTTTGCTATGTGTTGTTGTAAACAGTTGTGAACACGAGTGGCTGAAGACGGCAGGACATCCACAGCATTTGTCTGAACATGGATTTTCAAAGCAGCGTCTCCAATGTTGAGCTAAAAAGATAGAAAGCATCCAATCAGTAACATAATTATCACTGTGGAATACTGACTGCAATTCATCACATACATTTAAATAGACACGAGTAAACAAACATGATTATCTTATTACAGTGTTTGGTCTTAAGAAGATTGTCTCTTACTCATAGTATTTAACTCAAATTATACACAGATTCAATGGTGCAAATAACATAAACGGTTAGCTATGGTATAAAGGAGCATCTGATATATTCAATTAACTCTATTATTGATCCACAGGGGAAATAGCTACACACATTACAATATAATAACAAAGATTAAAAAACAAGTGGCAACACATTTCAAATCAGTCAAAGTGTCATTAAAAAAGTGTTGCTGCTTCATACGAAAAACATAACTAAATAGAAAGACACCAAACAATATGCATAATGTGTTGCCAGAATCCCGTGGATGAATGAACGCCTGCTGCTGTTTAACAATGGGACGGATGCTAAAAACATTAGCATGTGGCGTTAGCAAAAGACCAATATCTTCCACAAACGCAGTATTACTCGGGCCCGCGTCGGGTTAAAAGCAGTCAACAAACCTCTTTCCCAAATTCCGCCAACTCTCTCAACATTTGAGCCACGCAGTCTTTGAAACTGGACATGTTTGTGCTCTGGTCCCGAGCTGCAGCTTCTCCGCTCGGCTTCAGCGCGTCCGCAGTTCCACTTCCGCATAAAAAAGGGACGTAGCGCTGATTGGGTCTAGAGCCAGCTACGTCACTGCGTAAGGGTAGAGGGAGCGTAAGCGGGAAAAAAAACAAAACAAATAAAAAAAAAAACAAGTACTAATAGTCTAAAAAAAGAGACAAATAAAAAATACAAGTAAGAAATTACAAATTACTTATATATTTATTTTCTTTTTCTAATTGGTAAAGATGCGAACAAATTGTAGGCAAGTACATGATTAAATAAGTAGCTATTGAATTGAGGAAGTTCATTAACATTCGCCTATATAAATTAAATTGATTACCGCAAGTACAAACTGTTATAATTTGCAAACAACAAGGACATTTAACAAGTAATACGCTTTAGTAATAATCAAATCGTCAATAGCCTACACATTTGACAACTTTCTTTGTCAAATTATAAAACCGGTGTATTCTTCATGCCTTCTTGTGCGCTTCACCTCATCATGACACAAAAAATACAATGTTAAAATGAACGCAAAAGGTTTTTCTTTTACTATTTAGACAGCCTATTGTGACAGGATGATGCTGCCAAATTACCTCTTGCCTCTTGGTAAAGTACAACACAAAATGCCTGTCAGCTGAACTTGGCTGTCAGTGATTAGTGACTGGTCAATGAAGGGTCAGTCCCTCATAAGAGCATTGTCCCTGGAGCCAATGACGGGACCATGGACCCTGGCGTCTGGATGGGAACCTGTCCACAAAGAGGCATTTCCCTGAGCTGAGTGACTGTGGGAAAATGTGCCTCTTCTATTCAGCATTTCTCCCTGCTTTTCTTTATAACGACGAACGCGGGGAACAATCAGGCCACGCGGAAAAGCAGCAGCGCCACTCAAAATCTCAATAATGCTCTCTCCGAAGGGTTAATCATTTTAGGAAAAGACAAGCCCCTTTCGCTTTGAATTCATTTCTGGGGAGGTATTTTTCCGCTCTGAAACGGAAAAGGGGGACTGTAACACTTGACACGGCTGACACGCTGAGTGGGCGCCAATGTTCCCACACAGCAAGAGATCGCCACCAGAGAAAGGGGAAAAAACTGCTCATTTATTTCAGCCTAAACCATGAAGAGACTCGTGTTGGTTTAACCGGTTTGTGAAGGAATCGGAATCTGAGGTTTTCTGTGAAGTTGCGTGAGATGAATACGCACTTCTCAGCTGCAGCACAGTATGAAAATATTTATCAGTTTTATTCTTCTGCCCGTGTTGTGATATTTTCATTCAGATGTAAATGACTCTTGTTTTCTATGTGTGGAGAGAAAACAGAAACTGAACCAAGATTAAGAATAAAACTACAGTCAGTTCTAGGGTTTGTCAGAAGTATTGAAAATCACACACAAAATATGGGACATAAACAGGAGAAAATCTGACCTTTCCTGAATAATTTTAGAAAGATCTTGAGCTTTGTCAGGTTTAATGCTGCGTTCCACTTGAATTTCTGTCACCAAATCAAAATATTCACTCCCAGACAATGCTTTATAAACTGTAAATGTAATAACACTGGCCGGGTTGATAAATGAACTAAACCGGATCCACATTTTGGCCGAGTTGAGCACTTTCCTCGCTTGTTTTACTTGTTTTGAGTGGTTAATTTACATAAACTATAAGTCACTGCTCATTGTTTTTTTACGATTTGACACCGGAACAACAGAAACGTCTCTCCGAGGTCCGAGTTCCGACAAAGTATAATTGTTTTGTATCTATTGTATGAAAAATATTTATTTTTAGTACCATTGGTCAAGTATTGGACAAGTCACTCACACACAGAATAACTGAAATTGCTTTTCTTTGCATTAAGAAGAAACATTTTGAGTGGCAGAGACTATACATTTCACTAAACCGTAGTGAACATGCTGTTTTATTAAGATTTAGCTAAAAAAGTTGCCAATTTCTCCTCAGTTTGAGTGATGTATTATAGTTTTACATGGACAATAGACGTAATTCCATTACACCAGGGCCAAAAGCCATATGAATTACACAATGGTTATGATTTGACAAATAATAATCCCTTTAAACACCTCTATTTTGTTAAATGACTGCGGAAAATTGCGTCCTTTGCGTGTAAATTACCCCTGCATTTTTGAGGTTACGTGTCACTTACATGACGTAGACAGACATTTTAGAAGTCAACTCTACTTTTCAACTTTTATTTTCCAAAATATCTTTACAAACTGCAACTACAATACATATTCATCCCACCAAACCAAGTAATTATGATTAAAAACCCAGAGAACCTGTCATAAGTGCACTTTAAACCCTACCACTGGCATTTATTGTGACACTTTCTATGACAATCTACTACTTGCGCGTCCCCCCCTCCTCTCTCTCGTCCCCCTCCTCCCTCCCTCCCGTCCCCCTCCCTCCCGTCCCGTCCCCCTCCCTCCGTGGCCCTCGATCTCATGCCCCGTCAACATCATCTGCTGCAGCCGCGGAGCAGATCCCGGCCCCGTTCGGCAGGTGGCTGATGGAGCGAGGGCAGAGGCACAAACAAGGCCACTTCACTCCCCCCCCCCCGGCTCCGCCTTCGCCCACAGCCTCATCACGGGACGCAGGCGAACCCCGCTGGAGACCAGAGGAAACCACTAACCGTCCCGGGGCAGACGGATGGACGTGCCAGTGCCATAGACGACTTCCAGAGTAGTTTAGAGTCGTCGCCTGCACAGCCTGGTACTAGTTTAAACACTCTATTCATTAATTTTGACGGAACAGCAATATAAAAAACACATTTTTGTCAGTGTTGACGCACATTACCTTTCCCAACGAGTATGACGGGTCAAAGTTCATGGGTGTTTGCAGGATTTTCTGGTGCCTGACGGAATAATGTTTGATTTAAGACATTTTTATGACGTGGGTGTTAGCTTTTATGCTAATTCCGGAGCCCAATTGCTACGTCAACAAACTGAACGCAAACCAAACTTGTTTTTTGATAGTTTGCTACGTTTGGTAGCTAACGCTAACTGAAATCCACTGAAATTGTACCGGCGCTAAAGATTGGGACTAGGGTCTATTACAGCCACGATGCGTTGCGTGTTTTTCCGATATTTAAAGACAGTCGTGCTTCCTGGTTTTGTACTTCCCAGAATTCAGATGAGAGTCATTGACAGCCGCGGTAACCAATTAAAGAAATACACTGTGCGTTTCGATTTGGAGTCCGCCAGTTCTCGATAGACAAACTGTATGTCCCGGACGACGTGTTGTGCAAAGATCTCAAAGCCATTAAGTATCTCGATGATAAGACCACGTATCTGACCTGAGATCGTAGGAGATCACACAGTTACACTTACAGTTGACTGAAAACGTCTTGCACATAGCGTATTTATCTGTAAAACGTCAGCGTATACACACAATTCACAATTCCAAACTTCAAACTAACTCAGTCCGTACCTTCTCCTTTTGGCTGAGGTCAGTACAAATCTAATATACCGTATTTTTCGGACTATAGGTCGCACCGGACTATAAGTCACATCAGCCAATAGAGAAGAAAAAAAAACATATATAGTCGCACTGGAGTATAAGTCACATTTTTGGGGAAAATGTATTTGATAAAATCCAAGACCAAGAACAGACATTTCATCTTGATGCAGTTTAAAATAATAACTATAAATTAGAGAAAATGGTGACTAGGTGTACGTATGCTAACGCTAACACTTTCAGCTACATGACGTATGCTAACGCTAACACCTTCAGCTACATGAGGCACAGACAGAACTGTGGTAAGTGTCTGGTATGTTAACGTAACATATTAACAGTTATTCAGATAACTATAGCATAAAGAACATGCTAACAAGTTTAGCAAAGCATCAGTTTTACCCCAAATCACTAAATCCATTGAATTCTTCTTCCTCTGTTTCACTTCTAAACAACTCCACAAACTCCAGAGGAAGAGGAAGTGCAGATTCTTCTTCTGCGTCGCTTAGAGCCTAGAGCGCCCTCTTGCGGTCGCCAATGTGAAAATAACGAATAATATGACATATAAGTCGCTCTGGAGTATAAGTCGCACCCTGGCCAAAAGGACCACACCCCTACTCCACAATGTTATTGGAATTTTGTCGTGTAAAACCTTTCTGACATTGATTCCTGGCAAACTAATAACATCTCAAGACGTGGTTCATCCAAATACTCGTAAATGTGTTTGCTGTGTCAAAAGAAGGTGCGCAACTATAAAAACAACAACAACAACAACAAATACAGGATTGCGCCTCACAGCAGTTCATTCCTATAGTTTCTTCCTCACGCACGACTTCTGGCAGCACTAAACTCTGTCTCGAGTAAACGTAATGAAGCGAAGGTGCGTTAGGTGGGCCGGCCACCCTGGCGGGCTCTCGTGGCGGTGAAGAGCGGTAAATGATATGGACAAAGTGCTAAGGATCCTTGTAACGTTATTAACTGGCTTTTTAGCGGCGCACACGTAGCTCGGGCCACATTTCTAATCAGTAAGAGCTCGACGCACTTGAACCCTTCCATCACGGGCGCTTAATCAGACTAATGTAAGTCCTCTCGAGCGAGCCTTTTCTTATTTGATCAAACTACAGTGTTTAGTGTGATTTTGAACGGGGAAGTGGCGGAGGGATCGTGTTTGCTTTGGTCACGCCGGCCCAGTGTCCAGCCCAAGAGATAATCAGAGCTCCGCGTCAAGTTTTGTCTAATGGTATAATAAGATATCGCTGTTCGTAAAAAGGACTATCGCCGAGTTGTGTGGCGCTAGCAGCAGAGTCATGTACCTTTGACCTCTTTGGCTTGTACCACTAGATGGAGTCGTGAGCGCCCAAGAGGTTTGCGTGGTCGGCCATCACTGCGTTTCCGGTGCTGATCTGGGTCCTGGTATTTTGTCCCGGGGCTTAGACGGGCCAATCAGAGACATGCTGCGGTCTGTGTCGAAACAAACATGGCGGGTCACGAGCGGAAAAATTAAATATAGAGGATTTCTGCAGCGTCAATGAGTGTAAATCCAATAAAGAGGATTTCAGTCTTGATTTAACTCACGGTTACGTTCTATTGTGCTTGAAAGGGTATTTGTCCTCTGCATTTGACCCATGCTTCGATGCCACCGGGGCAGCAGGTGGGTTAGGACCTTAGCTGGAGGGTTTTACTTTTCTGTTTGTGCATGTTTTTGATGGGGGGGAACCGGAGTGCCTGGAGGAAATCCACCCAGACACGGGGAAAAACACGCAAACTGAAAGTCAAGAAGCTGAAAGAAAGCACCAAAAACCTTTCAAGCCGGAGGAAGACCTGCCGTGGATTTGTTGAATAGAAAAATCAGCCACGAGTCACGCCGGTGAGGTGGGGGACGGAAGGGTCCTGGCTAAACTCACATCTATGCTGGACCATGAGTGTCGCCCTCTGCAGGACACTCTGTCCACTCTGGAGAGCAGCTTCAGTGACTGATCCACCCTCGCTGTGTGAAGGAGACGTTTCCCAGGTCTTTAGGTCAGACTTTACAACAAAAACTGTTAGCCCTGTGCAATACTGTTATACCCATGTGCAATACTGACTTAATCATGTGCAATAATGTCATAACCATGTGCAATAATGTCATAACCATGTGCAATACTGTCATAATACAGTTATACTCATGCGCAATACTGTCATAATCATGTGCAATAATGTTATAATACTGTTCTAATCATGTGCCATACTGTCATGATCATATGCAATAATGTTATAATACTGTTCTAATCATGTGCCATACTGTCATAATCATGTGCAATACTGTCATACTCATGTGCAATACTGTCACATAATGTCAATCATCCTGGTGCAATATTTTCTGTCCATATAACAGCTGTAAATAAGAGTGATATTATTCAAATTATAAGAGTTATTTCTCTAAGTTATCTGTACAAATAAAGGTTATCTAATCTTATCTAATCTTCTCGAAAAGTTTGTTCCAAGTATTGTTTTTCTCATTTTATTTGCCCGGTGGCCGAACAGTGTTGGACGGCTCTGGCTTACAGTTCTCTGGTTTATCCCTGGACAAACCCAAGGACGGCTGAAAGAAAAGAGCAGAGGGGACTTTGTGAGAGAAGAATGTGGTACTCAGAAACACTTCCGGCTCTTCTCCTTTCTGAGTTTGAGGTAATGACCATGTTACTCTTCAGAAGAGGCTTTCTGTCTCCTTCGCTTTCCCTCCTTCCGCACAGAGAGACGGCGCATTGTTGGCGCACATGAACAAGTCCACCAACATTTTATAGTATCTTACCTGCCCTTTTCCCTGGTTCTCCATTTTAATTGGGCTCTGTGCACAGCCCTGCGGCGCTACATCCGTTTGACTCGCTTAGACTGAATATTACCAACGATAAAACTTAAAAAGGAAATGAAACGATTGATAAAATACAATGAAGGACGAGTCGGTTGTTTTTGTACACGAAAAGGTTATACTGCGGTGTTATTTTGAATGTAATAATTCCAGTTAATTTATGTCAGGTTAGCATTAGCATCGAAACGCAGTCGTAGCCTCCGGTGAAGTAGATGCATCGTAAGTTAGACTGTCTGTGATAACCCACCGGTGGCTCGTTGTAGCTTGTGTGATCTTTAAATGTGGATTATTTGTGCTCGGATCTGGAGAAAACCCAATAATTAATGACTAAGACAAAAGGGGATTTACGGACAAGCGAATCAAACGGACGTAGCGCCGCGGGGCCGAGCGCAGGGCTTATGAATGGAAAGGACAAAACAAGGAAAATGCTGACCAATAGCAGTCACAAGTCAAATATGGAGGGGCAGAATCTGGTTAATATGACTGAACTTGGACAATTAACAGTAAAGAAAACAACATTGACAGCTGCTCTTTACTATTTGTTCACCACCAAAAACGTTCAGACCTTTGGGGATTCTACTGTGACCTTTAACCACACTGTAAACAACCGCTCTACCGAGGACGTTTATGTCCAGAGCGGGATTCGAACCGGCGACCATCGGATCAGAAGACGATCACAACGTAAACAAGGGCCAAAGCCTGTCTAATTCTCACATACCTATGATTCGTCAAATAAAAACACACAAAAACAGTTTTATTTCACCAAATGAATGTTAAAACGTGTGACAGATTCTCATGTTTTTTTTAAATTATGACGTTGTTTGAAGTAGTTATACTAATGGTAAGTATTTATCAGAGTTTTGCGTCAGTCGAGTTGCAATTTGTGAAGAAAATGTGAAAAATCAATGTTGATGAGCAATATTCCATCCAAAATGCAGAGAAAATGTACATGCACTTATCGTTTGTCAAATCATTACTATTGTATAATTTCTATGGATGGATTTTGGCCCTTGTTTACAGTGTGGTTGCTAGGTAACAGCTGTGGAATTACAATATACTGTAGGTCACATCTGCTGCTCAGGTCTAACCAGGAAGTGAAGTTATGACTGTCACCAAAATGGTCAAACTGGGGAAAACTAGCCACGCCTTCAAGTAAAGTCTTAAAAACAGCCACACGCACGGTTAAAGTGCATACGACACGTTTTCATGGTTTCACAATTCTGACTTTGTTTGGTTTATTTATACCTGTTGTAAATATAAAGTATAATTTTACACCAATCAAAGAGCAATTTGGGGAAAAATTTTGAAAAACCTGCAGAAAATGGCAGAAAGTGACATCATTCTGGTCAAATTTTATGCAGAATTTACACAAAACAAACAACTTTTTTGACTCTCTAAACATTAATTCACCAAAATAAAGCAGCTCTCACATATTTGTATTTGTCAAATTAATAAAAACTATGACATTGGCCCAGTGTTTGCTGCGTAATTTCCTACTGTGATGTCATCAGTTACAACCAGGAAGTAAAATTAGAAAACTGAAAAGAAAACTGCTATTCTGTGATTTTATTTAATTTTTTTAAATATTTTTTTGCTGATTTTTTAAAATATATTTGACTCGACTGCATTTTAGTTCAACCCGTCACGGGCACTTTGAGTTTAAGGTGAACATTAAACTTTCCAGACATAATTGAACCCGCATTTTGCACCGGACACAGAAACATTCCGTTTCAGAACTCAGCACTGCTTCCTGTCAATGTTCAGAACTGTTTTTTAACTTCATGTTAAATTGATGTCTGATGTTAAATTTTGATCTAACCGACCACATGTTCCAGGTCTGGGTGTTATATGTTAATATGTCACTCGATTTACTGCAGGTTAAGGATCATAATACACTTATTATCGGAATGCAACTCAGCAATTTATAACGATTTTACTCTGATTTAATGCAAACGCGCGTGCCTTTACCACCATCCTCCCTTTTTACCCACACATGTTTTGTAAGTCTTGATCCACCATCAAGATTAATTTCCATCATTTACATGTTTTTTTGTAATATTTAAAACGATCCCGACGCAGAACAGTCCAACACGCGACGCCATAAATCAGAAAATGGTTCAAACCCGTCACGTCCTCCTGCTTTAACTCACACTTGACCGACTTTACCTGCTCCACGCGGCCCTACTTTCCCTCACGCGTCTCACCTCGTCCCCCCCTCGCCCCCCTCCTCCCCTCGCTCCAATGCCCCCGCCACGCGCACCTTTTAGCCGCGTGCACCTGTCACCTGGGGGCCCCGCGCTCCTACATTCAGGATCAATTTACATAACCTCATTTAGCAGTTCACAAATCAGGGCCATTAAGAGCCGCTAACAGGAACCCGGGGCTCTAATTTAGCTTGCCTTTCACGGTGGGAAAATTGTTCCCGTTCGGGCCTACAAATAAAGCGCTGGGTCGCGGCTTTGATTGTTGATTGTGATGGTAAATGTACAGATGATTAGAACGAGCCCCCCCCCCCCCCCCCCCCATCCCCCCCCCCCCCCCCCCCTCACCCTCATTGCTCTGTATTGATTTTCTGCCAAAACACAGCGGGCCCGGGCTGTGGAAAAACCAATGGAAAAGAGCATATGTGGTATTAGCAGTCAGCGGCGCACTTTTGAATCCATTTTCAATATGTTCTTGGATGTATTATAGGGTTTAACGCGGGTGAAATGTCTGTGGTTGACGCAGAGTGAAAATGTGCAGCGTTTGAGACATAATTTATGCTTCTTTTCTTTTTTTCCCCGGAATGCAGTGTGTAAGGTCATCGTTTTATGTTTTGTTCATAGGTCAGGGAGAAATTATGACTTTGATGCGTATGGCGGTAACGGTATTGGGAAAACGATATGTCAGTGCAGCAGAAATGAAGAGTTAAAAATGGTCTTTAAACAACACATGAGGTTTGAGTAGAAAAAAATTGAAATGTCTGTCAAATTAATCAGAAAAAGTGCAAAAAATATCACCTTATTTCAACGTTTACGACAGAACGGCATTTTTTTCCCACTACAAACGATATACTCGATATTCAAATGTGGCATATCTTCAAGAAAACATTCACAATATTATTTAAATGTTAATGTATCGCTCACCGCAAACCGCATTTGTACTGATTCATGCAGAAGCTGATTCATTGACTTCCTGTTCAAAACTGCTATTTTGATTCCTCTGGTTTACTTCTGCCAAATGGCCACTGAAAAAAAAAGTCGAAAAGTGGGCGGAGATAGGGGGTAGGTGAAAATGAGAGCTTCAAATACAGCACAAAACAGAAATGCAACTCTGAGTAAGAATAAGATGAAGGAACAAACTCACAAAAGTCTTCGTTTTGATAAGAAATGCGCGAGATACGCCAGAACATTACGACGTATAAATACAACGACAGCGATACGTGGTTCTGAAAGGAGGCGTGATCTAAAAAGGCTAAACAGGAAGTGGGCTCGTTGACTTCCTGTTAAAAACGGCAGAACTGAGAAACACCTTTGGAGCAACGTTTCAGTGTGGCAAGAAGCGCAAATGAATTGAAGTCGTTTTACTACGACTCTGAGTCTAAATCGTTCAAATAACGTACAGTGGGTAAAAAAGTGGGTGGGGCTAGGGGGTAGGGGAAAACAGGAGGACGCAAAAATGTACGAATCAATAGAAATACAACTTTGAGTAAGATTAAGACTATGGAAATACACTGTAAAAGCGGTAAAACACTCACAAAAGTCTATTCTGCTCAGAGTGGCGCCTTTATGGATATATTCTATTTTCAGAGCGTTGCCACGTCTAAAAACGATCGTTACTTGATGGATTAGTGGCTCTTAAAGGCGCACCAGCTTTTATACAAACCTTAACCTTCCGACGCAGACTTTAGTCATACAAATACATTTATTGTGCAAAAGTTATCGCAGCCTTGTGCCGGAGTTGACCGCGGACAATGAAATAACTCCAACGTTCTTCGCTCCTCAACACCAACTGGCGGCTGGCGAGACTTGACTCGATGCCGCTCTTCAAAGGCCGAAACACTTTTATTTACATCTGTGTCGGCGACGGCAACGGCGACCAATCCAGACAGGGACCGCTGGAGTTCGAGAGACGCGACATTACTCCAATCTGCTTTAATTTGAGACGGGGCCGGGCGCATAATGAGGCGGCGGCGCTCGATCGCGCTGGAGTTGGCAGCGCCCGTGTTTAGGGGCATTTTTGGGTGAGCGTGTTTAATTAATGGAACTCTTGTGGCCGCGTATGTTTGCACTCGAGTCTGTAGCATAAGTAGGCCGCGCCGCATCGGATTCGAACGCCAAAGAGCTGAATTTTAAGTTGGTAATTTCCGTCCCGTGTTTTCGAGCGGGAGAGACTTCGAAAAGGCAGAAAAGTATGGAGTCGTTGGATAAGTTTTCCCACATTTTTTTGGACCCGGTTGGTGGTGAATAGTTGTGTAATTACCACATGAAACAACAACAAAACCATAAGATTAAGATGACAGTTTGAGGTGTTGATCCTTAACGAGTAATTCAACGTTTGTGGTTCGTAAATGTGGTTATTCCGTTCAAAAACAGTGACTTTAGACCCTCACCCTCCATCTGAAACATATAGAACACTACGTCCAGTCAGAAGCCGTCTGTGATTGGCCGACAGTGATGAACAGGTGACAGGAAGTTGGGAAACGCAGGAAATACAGTTAGGTAGTTGTTAAATAAATGGATTACCGATGTAAAAACACTGTATGACTGTAATGATGGTATAGGCGTTGATTGAATTCTGTATTACCGTATTTTCCGGACTATAAGTTGCACTTTTTTTCATAGTTTTGGCCCAGGTGCGACTTATACTTATATTTATACTTATATACTTATACTCCGGAGCGACTTATATGTGATATTATTTGTTATTTTCACACTTGCAACTGCATTTCATACTGCAGTGCGACTTATATATATAGTTTTTTTCTTCTCTATTATGCATTTTTTGGCTGGTGCGACTAATACTCCGGAAAATACGGTAAGTGTTTTATTATTTTTTGGCTGGAAAAATGAATGAGTGGCAGAGAGATAATGCCCCAACTGGAACCTGACTCCACTTTACTTGTTCGATCAAACGTACACTAACCCTCATTCGTCCAGTAGTGTTCCATCGCAGAAAAAGATTCAGTTGTGGTCACCTGGACTCAATAATATACTACGATACTATATTTACACTTATTAATACTTAAATACTTGCTCAAAGATGGTTAAAGTGCCAATTTTATGACTTTATTTGGTGTATTTATACCTGTTGTACATACAAATTGTAGTTTTATGTCAATTGAGGAGGTATTTGTGGTGAAAAGCAGAAAAATATGTAGATAAATGACAGGAAGTGACATCACACCAGGGACGCTCATTCAAGTTTATGCAGAATTTACACAAAGAAACCACTTTTTTGACTCTCCAAACATTAATTCAACAAAATAAAGTCGCTCTCGTATATTTTTATACGTCAAATAAAATAAATTGTTACATTAAATTAGTTTTGGCCCAGTGTTTGCTGGGTAATTCCCCAGTGTGATGTCATCAATCACAAACAGGAAGTGAAATGATAAACTTAAAAAATGTGCTTTTCTGTGATAACATTTTGAATATTTTTTTTTTGCAATACTTCAATATATATTTATCTTAACTGCATTTTAGTTCACTGAGTGGTCTGACCTGTAGGGGGCGCTTTAAAACACGTATGTAAAACCACTGTCTTCTGTATTTACCTTCAGTGCGGTCACGTGATGGTGCAGCGACCGCTTCAGTCAGACGGCAGGGAAAGCTTGCGCCCCCTACTGTCTTCTCCAGGATGTGTGACGAGGTGTGTGCCCCCCACGTCTCGATTCATGCCCCTCGGACTGGAACATCACGCGAATCATCACTGAAGTTTATCCATGTCCATATGCAGCACTGTACATGGGTCATAATCACTTTAGTGTCGTTGCCTTGTACTTTTACTTATACTGTTAATATTAAGGTTATTTGGTTAATCAATCAGTTATTTGTGATTGGTCAGGTCACAGTATAATAACTGAAAATCAATATTAGTGACAGTTTTAGATGCGAAATTACGTATTTTTTTGTTCAATCTCGTCAAAAAAACAAACGTAAATGTAAATAACTTTTTGTATCTGGCTGTTTTTGTCACATTTAACTTTATTTCGTCTTTTGGAACGTTCAGTTTGGTAAAAGCCGGTCTCAAACTTGAAGAACAGTCACAGGTCAGACCGCGGCAACGAAAGAAAATGAAAGATTTCACCCTCGTTCGGTTTCGAGGATCGCGAAGAATCGTTAAATCGCGATGCTTTTTCTCACAATAATCGCGACACCTTTGCACAGTGTTTTGAACAGATATGTTTCTATTCTCCTGTTTTTCTTGAACCGTGACAAATCAACGTTCTCTCATCTTCTCGTGAACGTCCGTAAATGCGACTTCTGTCCGTCAAACAGAAGACCGACCGAACCTTAACCGAAGAGAAGCGAAAAAAGCTCAATTTTTTTTTAATTACCGTATTTTCCGGACTTTAAGTCGCACATTTTTTCATATTTTTGTCATATATATGTGATATTATTCATTATTTTCACATGACAACCACAAGAGGGCGCTCTAGGCTCTAAGCGACGCAGAAGAAGAATCTGCACTTCCTCTACCTCTGGAGTTTGTGGAGTTGTTTAGAAGTGACACAGAGGAAGAAGAATTCAATGGATTTAGTGATTTGGGGTAAAACTGATGCTTTGCTAAACTTGTTAGCATGTTCTTTATGCTATAGTTATCTGAATAACTGTTCATATGTTACGTTCACATACCAGACACTTACTACAGTTCTGTCTGTGCCTCATGTAGCTGAAGGTGTTAGCGTTAGCATACGTCATGTAGCTGAAGGTGTTAGCGTTGGCATACGTACACCTTCACCATGTTCTCTCATCTGTTATTATTCTAAACTGCATTTACAGATGAAATGTCTTGGATTTTATCAATCAAAAAAAGTGCGACTTATATATGTTTTTTTCTTCTCTATTATGCATTTTATGTTTGAAATACGGTATTCATCTTTCACGAGCACGTCCCCGTACAGCCACTTCGAGGCCACGATATTGAACCACGACTCGGGTCAAGCTAAAAACTGTATTCCACCATTTCCACTAACCCATTTTCCCAACCCCGTCGTTTGAAATTCCCCTCTCGCCGTTCTATTTGTAAGATGACGCCGCCCCCGCCCCCTCACCTCCGCCCCGGCCCCCGCCGTAATGGTGATTGCATAACACCGGCGATCTTCTACCTTCGTGACCACGGCGGCGATCTCGCTTTTAGCCTCAGACGGTTCCGCGCTCGGAAGGGGTCAAGTCACGCTAAAATAGAGCTGTTTGCGAAGCCGGCCGAAAAACCACCTCGCTTTCTGGTCAGGCTCGTTTTTAGTGGCTTCACTTGAGTTTAATTTATGTTGAGTGCGTGGAGCAGGTCTGCGTGTGGGGGCTGGGGATCAGAATGGTCCTCGAGAATGCTATAGCAACCAAACCAGAGCCGGAGAACAACCTTTAGTAAAAAGCCGGCTGCGGTTGTGTAAAACAGGGCTTAGGTAGGCGGGGAAAGATCAGGGGGAATTCAATGCGCATTCTGTTTGATGGAAAAGGAGTTTGTCAGCAGAAATGTCACGGGCGGTTGCTACGAGACGCAGCGCTTTGGGGACGAACATGTCGATCTTTTGTATTTCTTTGTTCTCTTGATGATCGATAATCAGCTGGTTATTTTGGTTATTCCGTCAGAAATGAATTAAATTGTGAATGTTTGTGAGGTCTAAACATTTGTGTTGCACCATAAACCAGGACTAGAACAGGACTAGAACAGGACTTGAACAGGACTAGAACAGGACTAGAACAGGACTAGAACAGGACTTGAACAGGACTAGAACAGGACTAGAACAGGACTTGAACAGGACTAGAACAGGACTTGAACAGGACTAGAACAGGACTAGAACAGGACTAGAACAGGACTAGAACAGGACTAGAACAGGACTTGAACAGGACTAGAACAGGACTAGAACAGGACTAGAACAGGACTAGAATAGAACTAGAACAGGACTTGAACAGGCCTTGAACAGGACTAGAACAGGACTAGAACAGGACTAGAACAGGACTAGAACAGGACTAGAACAGGACTAGAACAGGACTTGAACAGGACTAGAACAGGACTAGAATAGAACTAGAACAGGACTAGAACAGGACTAGAACAGGACTAGAACAGGACTAAAACAGGACTTGAACAGGACTAGAACAGGACTAGAACAGGACTTGAACAGGACTAGAACAGGACTTGAACAGGACTAGAACAGGACTAGAACAGGACTAGAACAGGACTTGAACAGGACTAGAACAGGACTAGAACAGGACTAGAACAGGACTAGAATAGAACTAGAACAGGACTTGAACAGGCCTTGAACAGGACTAGAACAGGACTAGAACAGGACTAGAACAGGACTAGAACAGGACTAGAACAGGACTAGAACAGGACTTGAACAGGACTAGAACAGGACTAGAATAGAACTAGAACAGGACTAGAACAGGACTAGAACAGGACTAGAACAGGACTAAAACAGGACTTGAACAGGACTTGAACAGGACTAGAACAGGACTAGAACAGGACTAGAACAGGACTAGAACAGGACTAGAACAGGACTAAAACAGGACTAGAACAGGACTTGAACAGGACTTGAACAGGACTAGAACAGGACTTGAACAGGACTAGAACAGGACTTGAACAGGACTAGAACATGACTAGAACAGGACTTGAACAGGACTAGAACAGGACTAAAACAGGACTAAAACAGGACTAGAACAGGACTTGAACAGGACTAGAACATGACTTGAACAGGACTAGAACAAGGCTAAAATAGGACTAGACTAGAACAAGACTAAAACAGGACTCGAACAGGACAAAAACAGGACTAGAACAGGACTAGAACAGGACTAAAATGGGACTAGAACGGGACTAGAACAGGACTAGAACAGGACTAGAACAGGACTAGACCGTGACTCACCTGGGACTAGACAGGGACTAGAACCGGACTAGAACCGGACTAGACCGGGACTAGAACGGGACTAGAACGGGACTAAACCGAGACTAAACCAGGACTAGGACAGGACTAAACCAGGACTAGTCCAGGACTAGGACAGTACAAGAACAGGACTAGAACAAGACTAGACCGGGACTAGAACGGGACTAGGACAGGTCCAGACCAAGTCCACGTCAGGACTGGGCTCAACACGTTTCAGTTCTTTTTATCTTTATGCAGCTTTTGTTTTGACATTTTATCTTGGATTCGTCCATGTTTAGTCCTGGTTTAACTCTGGGTTAGCCCCGGTTTAGTCCTGGTTTAGTCCATGTTTAGTTCTGGTTTAGTCCATGTTTAGTCCATGTTTAGTCCTGGTTTAGTCCAGGTTTAGTCCTGGTTTGGATTTGGTTTCATCCTGATTTAGCTAAGTTTCTGGTATAGTCCAGGTGTTAGGCCTTCAGTTGTTGCTGTTTAGTCCTGGTTTAACTCTGGTTTGGCCCTGGTTTAGTCTTAGTTAAATCCTGGTTTAGACCTGGTTTTGGGTGTAGCCCAGATTTAGTAATAGTTTGTGTCTATTTCTTGTTTAGTCCTTACTTAGCCCTGGTTTGGTCCTGCTTTAGTCCATTTTCAGACTTGGTTTAGTCCTGTTTTGGCCTGGTTCCTGGTTTAGTATAAATGTATAGATTCTGTACTGTTCTTCCACCTGTAGTCCGGTCCTTACAGTCTTTCTTGCTTTGTCTTTGAGACGTTGCCATCACATGAACTGTCCTCGTAATGACATTGTGTGTCATCTGGATGTATCTCCTGCCAAACTCATTTCACTTAATTCCTAAAGTCCAAACCCTTTGGCTTTAAACCCGTATCTTGTCCGTTTAAAACCCTCCTCTGCGAGCACAGGCGACCAAACACATTACTTTTAATGAACATGTAATTAATGGAAATAGACTGAACGGTTTCAAAGCAAACAACAATTCACATTGATTTGCATTTCCTTCCCTTTTGGCTTTTCTTCTCCTCTTTGGGCCCAATCCTCTCTTTTGTCCCGGCCCTTTTTTGTATTGATTACCACTGTGTGCATATCGCCGCGCATGTGTTTGCTTCATTAAGAGATAACGCGTTCCTGATTACGCCCATTGCCGGCTCTAATGTCGGTTAATGTCTACTTTGTTCCCGCGCGGCGGCGAGGGGCAGGGCGGATAATGCAGGCTGGGTGGGCCAATGGGGATCAGCGCTCGGGGTTAGGAAAGCAGGACCTGTGGGGGCGACTTGAGCGCAGCATGTGGTCCTCTGGGCTCCATTCACCGCTGCTTTTGGGCTAAACTGCCATTTTAGCAGCGACAGTGGCCCTTTGGTGTGCGGAGGGGATGTGGATTGCAGCAGGGGCCGGCTGAGCTCAGCAGCAAAAGAGAAACTGTTGCATACGTGGTCCTACGTCCTGGTTTGGATCTGGTTTGGCCTTTGTTAAAGTTGACCGCTGCTTTATAGGACGTTTAACAAGTTTGGAAATGAAAACAGATTCATTTCTGGAATGGAGGTAAAAGGTAAAGATACAAACGGGATTAACTGCAGAATATCACAAATTATGAAAAATAGTCCTGGTTTAGTCCTGGTTTAGTCCTGGTTTAGTCCTGATTTAGTCCTGGTTTGGCCCTGGTTTATTCCTGGTTTGGCCCTAGTTTGGCCCTGGTTTGGTTCTGGTTTAGTCCTGGTTTATTCCTGGTTTAGTCCTGGTTTAGTCCTGGTTTGGCCCTGGTCTCGTCCTGGTTTAGTCCTGGTTTGGCCCTGGTTTAGTCCTAGTTTGGCCTTAGTTTAGTCCTGGTTTGGCCCTGGTTTTGCCTTAGTTTAGTCCTTGTTTGGCCTTAGTTTAGTCCTGGTTTGGCCCTGGTTTAGCCCTGGTTTGGCCCTGGTTTAGCCCTGGTTTGGCCCTGGTTTAGCCCTGGTTTAGTCAGTTTAACAAACATACAGCTGCAATAATGAAAAATGAACAGTCAGTTGTGAAAGAACAATTTAACTTCTTCAGACAAACAGTTCAAAACTAACTTAAAGACGCAGAGAACACGTTTTCTCACAATATGAAGAGCCGTGACCTGCTTTCACCCTCCACATACTTTTCATCATCCACGTCTCCAAAACGTCTTTCCCCTCGCCGCTTTCCACCACGACTCTGAACCTCCTCCAGGTCCAAAATATCACGTAGTCATTTCACAACACTAAAAACAACAGTGAGAAGACTCCTCGCTCGTTCATTGACTCTGCGGCGCGATCATCCGCTCGCTCAAACCTTCCTCGTGGTGTTTGTCATCCTCAGGTATTCGCTCTGAAGGACCAGAACGTCGCGCTAATAAAGTGCGTGAAGAGTGGGACGGCGTGCGGGGGTCTGGGACGGCGTACGGGGGGGTCTGGGATGGCGTGCGGGGGTCTGGGACGGCGTGCGGGGGTCTGGGACGGCGTGCGGGGGGGGTCTGGGACGGCGTGCGGGGGGGGTCTGGGACGGCGTGCGGGGGTCGTCAGCTAAAGAGCCTTTCCTCCTGCTCCAGTCACGAGACCAAGAACAAGCAAAATATACTAAATCATCACAGGAATAAACTCAACTCCCAATACACGAGACAACAGACTGACATCCTCAACACAAATAACTACTTTTTACTCTAGTTTATCTTCACAAAAGCTGTTTTTACTGTTGATACTTGTTCAAACAAGTACTTCGTCTAGTATGGATTAGTATCGGTGGATTTTTGATACTCTTGACAAACCTAAACTACTTTTAGATCAGTACTGTCACTTTACGATGAACAAAATGCAAAATACCGTATTTTCCGGACTATAAGTCACACCTTTTTTCATAGTTTTGGCCGGGGTGCGACTTATACTTATATTTATACTTATATACTTATACTCCGGAGCGACTTATATGTGATATTATTTGTTATTTTCACACTTGTAACTGCATTTCATACTCCAGTGCGACTTATATGTGTTTTTTTCTTCTCTATTATGCATTTTTTGGCTGGTGCGACTTCGAAAATACGGTAGTGACACTGGCTTTTTGTGCAAATCGCAGTGTAATTTACAGAGTTTGCTTTACTTCAACAGCGGTTTCTGGTCTATACATTTTCGTAAACTGACGGCAAAGGTCGCGGTTGGTTGCGTCCGGTCCGGTGCGAGCGACCTGAGCGCAGCGTGTGGCCCCCTGAAGCCCCTTCACTCCCGACCCGCTCGCCGCTGTGCGCTAAACTGCCATTTTTCACCATCAGCCTTAAGCAAACACGCCACGGGATCGGAGGAGAAGGGAATAGATGTGTACCGAGATGTGTACCCAGATGTGTACCCAGATGTGTACCCAGATGTGTACCCAGATGTGTACCCAGATGTGTACCCAGATGTGTATCCATATGTGTACCCAGATGTGTACCCAGATGTGTACCCAGATGTGTACCGAGATGTGTACCCAGATGTGTACCCGGATGTGTACCGAGATGTGTACCGAGATGTGTACCCAGATGTGTACCCAGATGTGTACCCAGATGTGTATCCAGATGTGTACCCAGACGTGTACCCAGACGTGTACCCAGATGTGTACCCAGATGTGTACCCAGATGTGTACCCAGATGTGTACCCAGATGTGTACCCAGATGTGTACCCAGATGTGTACCCAGATGTGTACCGAGTCTAGACCCGGCCGGGCTCCGGGTCACGGGGGGAAAAGCGAGAGTCTATTGTGAAAGTGGCGTAAACTCTAATCCCGCGGCTCAGTTGAGGATTAAGCCTGGATTAGTCCCGGTTTTAATCTCGGTGCGTCGTCTTCCTTTTGCCGACGACGCGAGCTTTGAGTTGATCCCGTGTTCAGTCCGAGGTCGGACGGGAATCCACAAGAGGCGATGTACCGGACCTCAGACTGGAGGAATGGAGAGGGTCGGGTTGGGAAGGGCATCTGGTTTAAACGCAGATGCAAAAAGTCATTAGGAACAGACACAAGCTTCGAGATGTTTAAAGCCGCACTGCGTAACCTTTTGTGGTGTCTGGTCTGCCACCTGCGTCTCTATGGAGATGATATTGTTTATTCTCCATTTAATGTTCTACACTACGGCATTAAATATATTTACCAGTGATGGGCCGATCAATACCAAAAATGTATATATTAATTCTGCTTGAGTTATTGAAAAGTATCAAATCTCATGGAGAAACATCTACGCAGATTATGATTTTGGTATAGTTATTATTATTTTTATTATTAGATTATTATTAGACTATTATTGTCAATATTATTATTTTGTATTATTATAACTATTATTATTATTATTAATAGTAGTATTATTATCCATCCCTCCATCCATTTTCTACCGCTTGTTCCCTTTCGGGGTCGCGGGTGACTGGAGCCTATCCCAGTGACTTCAGGCCTTAGGCGGGGTACACCCTGGACAGTGGCCAACTTGTCGCAGGGCCAACACAGAGACATAGACATTACAGACAGTTCACTCTCACATTCATTCACTAGGGCCAATTTAGAGTCACCAATTTTACCTAACACATGCATGTTTGGACAGTGGGAGGAAGCCGGAGAACCCGGAGAGAACCCACGGTAACACGGGGAGAACATGCAGACTCCACCCAGAGAGATCGTGTGATGTTGGTCTGGTCTGGGAATCGAACCCATGATCTCCTTCTTGGGAGGCAAGAGCCTTTGCCTTTGCCACCGTGCACCCGATTTTTATTATTATTATTAATATTATTGTCATTATTATTACTATTACTATTATTATTATTATTATTATTACTATTATTATTATTAATATTATTGTCATTATTATTATTATTATTATTATTATTACTATTATTATTATTAATATTATTGTCATTATTATTACTATACTATTATTATTATTATTATTATTATTATTATTATTATTGCAAACATTTATTCTGGTGGAGGTTTGAGTATTTTAGTACTAATATACTTTATGGTCTTGTATTTAAATGCATAAAGCTGTGTGTTTGGTGACAGTTAAGTGTGGATCAATAAACAATCTGCAGATATGATTTTCATGTCACTTTAAGACGAGGCGTGGCAGCGATAATAGTTCCAACACATTTCAAACCTGAATCATTTGTGTCAGATCGATATCGCGATACTCATTATAGCGTCGCACGGTATCGGATTAAACCTAAAACCACTGGTGTCGCCTTTGGGATGAGAACTGTAAAGAGGCAACTGTTTCTCTCACACGTGAAGTTCAAAAATGAGAAAAGTCTGAGTGGGAGATGAAAGCTCATTCTGAAACATATTTTACACTCACAGTTCAAAATCGGTTCATCTCTTTAAACCGCGGCGGGAAAAGAAGCCGACATTTGGACTAGATCTGAACAAAAGTGAAGTCAAACTGTTTTTATCTGATTGTGCTGGGATTTTAATGCATCTTTCATGTAAAAATTTGTTTCCCACGACATTACTTGGAGAAACTACGTCTTGAGTGGAACTAAAATCTTATCTATTATGACTCAAATTGGACATAAATATTATATACTGTATCTGATGTTACCCCATTTAAAGCAACAGTGCGTCACTTTCTGCACGAGTCAGTGGAAGTAGTACATTAAATACATACTTCAGAACATTCTTGAGGGTTATTGATGCGTTGATATGAATAAAACTGACATGGAAACACACGGGCGGAGCCTTCGCCAGGCCAAATACGAGTCAGGTTTGTGAAAATGCAAGCCTGCTCACGATCAGAACATTTAAGGTGCAATAAAAACACGCTTTTATAGTCTTTATGTGTTGATTTAAAAGTGTAATATCATTGTTCACGTAAAGATTTTGTATTTTTTTTAGAATTATTCACAATGAGAAACCAAAACTTTCACTCACGTACGAGACTTTTAATAGAACTCAAGTAAAAGTGAAAAATACTCTGAAAAGTACAATTTCGAGTACCATATTTGCCGCAGTATAAGTCGCACCAGCCAAAAAATTCATTATGAGAAGAAAAAAAACATATAGAAGTCGCACTGGAGGATGAAATGCAGTTGCAAGTGTGAAAATAACAAACAATATCACATATAAGTCGCTCCGGAGTATAAGTATAAATATAAGTATAAGTCGCACCCCGGCCAAAACTATGAAAAAAGGCCGAAAAACACGGTAAATACAACACATTATCTTGACGAATGAATCCTATTCATACATTTATCTTTGTCTGATGTTTTATTTTGGTTTCGTTCATGGCAGATCTGGCGTCTCGAGCCCGCCGCTTCCCCCGGTCCAAGCGCCGCCTCCCACTCTCCTCCCATCTTCACCCGCCGTCCCCTCATTCCACCCACAATGCCGTTCTGCGGGCTCAGGGCGTCTCACACGCGCCACACAGTACATGGCGACCCACCAAAGCGCGTCGACGGGCGAATCGCGACGAAGCCCGGAGTCGCACGTCGGTTAATTGTTCATTTAAACCGGGCTCCGCAGTGGCTAATTAGGCCGACACAGCCGAGCCATTTGCATGATGGACCCGCCACCTGCCTCACCGCTCTGCCAGGGCAAACTATATAATTACCGAACAGCGGTGGGGCAATTTTTGACTGTCGCCCCCTTTGTGCCGAATGAATTCCTCCTAATGACATATTACATTAGAACGAGGGCTCAAAGGGGCGCAAATATCGTCCCCCCGCTTCCCCCCTTCCCCTTCCCTTCAGCGCTAACAACAGGTCCTAATACGCCGCCGCCTATTTACGTTGGGGGCCGTAGTTAGGCACGAGTTAAATGCTAGTATATAGACACGCCATAAAGAAAGAGTTCAAATGGGCCTTTTGGGACGGTGATTGCCGCCTGAACTCATTACCCAGTCAAACGTCGGGGCTCGCGGCCGTTGATTGCGTATTGTGTGGCAACATTCAAGGAATTTTTTTTTTTTCTTCCTTCTTTCTTTCTCTCCGACCAAAAGAGACCCCCATTCAGAGGGACCGGGGGGGGCGCTTCGGACGAACTCTGCGGAGGAACAGCCGGCGGCGGCTCGTTCACGCCGGTGTCTTTGGTGCGGTAACGATGCGATTGTCGCTGAGGCAAAACGGGTGGTCCGCGGTGGGTTCGGTGGTTTCTCTGAGCGATGTCGAGAGAGAGAGAGTCAAACAGACGAGTTAGAAATGTGCGGTAAGTGCGTGGATGAACTTTAAGCAGTTGTCCGGATTGTTAAAGGCCTAAAAGTGTGAGATTTTCCACCAAAATAAAGCTAAAGATCGAGTCAAAAACATAAATCTTGATGTACCAGTATTTTCCGGAGTATAAGTCGCACCAGCCAAAAGAAATGCATAATAGAGAAGAAAAAAACATATATAAGTCTCACTGGAGTATGAAATGCGGTTGCAAGTGTGAAAATAACAAATAATATCACATATAAACCTCTCCTTGAACCGACACCTTAACGTGGTGGAGGGGTTTGAGTGCCCTGTTGTCGGGGGCTTCATGCCCCTGGTAGGGTCTCCCAAGGCAAACAGGTCCTAGGTGACGGGTCAGACAAAGATCGGTTCAGAAGCCCCCTATGATGACAACACAAACAAGGCAGTTTACGTCGCCGGATCGGCGTCACCAGGGCCCCATCCTGGAGCCAGGCCTGGGATGGGTGCTCCATGGCGAGCGCCTGGTGGCCGGGTCTTACCCCACGGGGCCCGGCCGGGCACAGCCCGAAAGAGCGACGTGGGGCCGCCCTCCCGTGGGCCCACCACCCGCAGGAGGATCCATAAGGGGCTGGTGCAGAGAGATCTGGGCGGCAGTCGACGGCAGGGGCCTCGGCGACCAGATCTCCAGACACAGAGACTAACTCTGGGGACATGGAATGTCACCTCGCTGGGGGGGAAAGAGCCTGAGCTTGTGCGGGAGGTTGAGCGATACCGACTAGATATAGTCGGCCTCACCTCCACGCACAGTTTGGGCTCTGGAACCATCTCCTCGAGAGGGGCTGGACGCTCCACTTCTCTGGGGTTGCCCGCGGGGAGAGGCGGCGGGCTGGTGTGGGCTTGCTGATAGCCCCTCAGCTCAGCCGCCACGTGTTGGAGTTTACCCCGGTGAACGAGAGGGTCGCGTCCCTCCGCCTTCGGGTGGGGGACAGGTCTCTCACTGTTGTGGCGGCCTACGGGCCGAACAGCAGTGCAGAGTACCCGGCCTTCTTGGAGTCCTTGGGAGGGGTACTGGACAGTGCACCGACCGGGGACTCCGTTGTTCTACTGGGGGACTTCAACGCCCACGTGGGCAATGACAGTGACACCTGGAGAGGGGTGATCCGGAAGAACGGCTTCCCCGATCTGAACCCGAGCGGTGTTCAGTTATTGGACTTCTGTGCTAGCCACGGATTGTCCATAACGAACACCATGTTCAAGCACAAGGGTGTCCATCAGTGCACATGGCACCAGGACACCCTAGGCCGGAGGTCGATGATCGACTTTGTTGTCGTGTCATCAGACCTCCGGCCGCGTGTCTTGGACACTCGGGTGAAGAGAGGGGCAGAGTTGTCAACCGATCATCACCTGGTGGTGAGTTGGATCCGCTGGCGGAGGAGGAAGCCGGACAGACTTGGCAGACCCAAGCGCATTGTGAGGGTCTGTTGGGAACGTCTAGTGGAGCCCTCTGTCAGTAGGGTATTCAACTCGCACCTCCGGGAGAGCTTCTCCCATGTCCCGGGGGAGGCTGGGGACATTGAGTCCGAGTGGACCATGTTCTCCGCCTCCATTGTTGATGCGGCTGCTCGGAGCTGTGGTCGCAAGGTCTCCGGTGCCTGTCGTGGCGGCAACCCCCAAACCCGGTGGTGGACACCGGAAGTAAGGGATGCCGTCAGACTGAAGAAGGAGGCCTATCAGGCCACTCTGGCTTGTAGGTCTCCGGAGGTCATCGAGGGGTATCGGCAGGCCAAGCGAGCCGCGGCTCGTGCTGTCGCTGAGGCAAAAACCCGGGCCTGGGAGGAGTTCGGGGAGGCCATGGAGGAGGACTATCGGTCGGCACCAAAGAAATTCTGGTCAACCGCCCTTTGTCACCGGTTCTGTTCATAATTTTTATGGACAGAATTTCTAGGCGCAGTCGGGGGTCGGAGGGTGTCCGGTTTGGGGACCACAGGATCTCATCTCTGCTGTTTGCAGACGATGTTGTCCTGATGGCTCCATCAAACCCGGACCTGCAACATGCACTGGGACGGTTTGCAGCCGAGTGTGAAGCGGCTGGGATGAGAATCAGCACCTCCAAATCCGAGGTCATGGTTCTCGACCGGAAAAAGGTGGCTTGCCCTCTCCGGTTGGTTGGGGAGTCCTTGCCCCAAGTGGAGGAGTTCAAGTATCTCGGGGTCTTGTTCACGAGTGAGGGAAGGATGGAGCGTGAGATCGACAGGCGGATCGGTGCAGCGGCTGCAGTGATGCAGTCGCTGCATCGGACCGTTGTGGTAAAGAGGGAGCTGAGCCGAAAGGCAAAGCTCTCTATTTACCGGTCGGTCTACGTTCCTACCCTCACCTATGGTCATGAGCTTTGGGTAGTGACCGAAAGAACAAGATCGCGGATACAAGCGGTCGAAATGAGTTTCCTCCGCCGTGTGGCTGGGCGCTCCCTTAGAGATAAGGTGAGGAGCTCGGCCACACGGGGGGAGCTCGGAGTAGAGCCGCTGCTCCTCCACGTCGAGAGGAGCCAGCTGAGGTGGCTCGGGCATCTGTTCCGGATGCCTCCCTCGGGAGGTGTTTCAGGCATGTCCCACCGGGAAGAGGCCCCGGGGAAGACCCAGGACACGCTAGAGAGACTGTGTCTCTCGGCTGGCCTGGGAACGCCTCGGGATCCCCCCGGAGGAGTTAGAGGAAGTGTCTGGGGAGAAGGAAGTCTGGGAGTCCCTGCTCAGACTGCTGCCCCCGCAACCCGGCCCCGGATAAAGCGGCAGAAGATGGATGGATGGATGGATCACATATAAGTCGCTCCGGAGTATAAGTATATAAGTATAAATATAAGTATAAGTCGCACCCCGGCCAAAACTATGAAAAAAGGTGCGACTTATAGTCCGGACAATACAGTAATTCCTACTCCGCTTGAGCCATAAAACCTCTTGACATGTTTCAGTGAGTCTCAGACATCAATCATTTGACGAGTTCATTTCAATCATCGAAAGGTGCGATGAATCGACTTGTGGCTAGAATAATCACGTGACCCAATAGTTAAGACGTTCTTTCACCGTCGCATTCAGAAGGCAAAAAACGCGTCTGTTTTCTTTGCTTTCCTCGTCAAAAGTGCGAATCATCCGAAAGAAATTAGACTCTTCGCATCCGTTCTCGTGGCGCTTCTGCCCAGGGTGGCAGGTCGCCGAGAATGAAGAAGGAATGGTTTGTTCGGTGACCCCGGAGAGTGCTGTGCTGCCGAAGGTGGAGAGGAGCTTTTGTGGCGCAAGTAGCCGTAGCAACAGGTGGAAGAGCGGGTTAAGGCCTCTCGAGAGGTGGAATCGGCCTTCGCGCTCGAGTTTTCCCTTGAGCGCCGCATTCACCAACGACGATGCAAGAAGCGCTCCGGCTCTTTGTGACCGATGCAAAGTAACGTCATGTGAAGTATCAAAGGCGTCCGGACGTCTTTCCTTCTAAAACAAGATGATACACTTTTTAGAAAACTGTGGACGCCATGAGTTCGGATGGAGAGCGTGTTCCGTGTCGTGATGGTCCCGTGTCGTGATGGTCCCGTGTCGTGATAGTCCTGTGTCGTGATCGTCCTGTGTCGTGATCGTCCCGTGTCATGTTCGTCCCGTGTCAGGTTTGTCCCGTGTCATGATCGTCCTGTGTCGTGATCGTCCTGTGTCGTGATCGTCCCGTGTCATGTTCGTCCCGTGTCATGTTTGTCCCGTGTCATGATCGTCCTGTGTCATGATCGTCCTGTGTCATGATCGTCCCGTGTCATGATCGTCCCGTGTCATGTTCGTCCCGTGTCAGGTTTGTCCCGTGTCATGATCGTCCTGTGTCATGATCGTCCCGTGTCATGATTGTCCCCTGTAGTGATCGTCCCATGTCATGTTTGTCCTATGTCATGTTCGTCCCGTGTCATTTTTGTCCCGTGTCATGATCGTCCTGTGTCATGATCGTCCCGTGTCGTGATCGTCCCGTGTCGTGATTGTCCCGTGTCATAATCATCCCGTGTCATGATCGTCCCGTGTCATGATCGTCCCGTGTCATGATCGTCCCCTGTCGTGATTGTCCAGTGTCATGATCGTCCCGTGTCATGATCGTCCCGTGTCATGATCGTCCCGTGTCATGATCGTCCCCTGTCGTGATTGTCCAGTGTCATGATCGTCCCGTGTTATGTCTGTCCCGTGTCATGATCGTCCTGTGTCATGATTGTCCTGTGTCATGATCGTCCCGTGTCATGATCGTCCCGTGTCATGTTCGTCCCGTGTCATGATCGTCCCGTGTCATGTTCGTCCCATGTCAGGTTTGTCCCGTGTCATGATTGTCCTGTGTCATGATCGTCCCCTGTGGTGATTGTCGCGTGTCATGATCGTCCCCTGTCGTGATTGTCCCGTGTCATGATCGTCCTGTGTCATGATCGTCCCGTGTCATGATCGTCCTGTGTCATAATCGGCCCGTGTCATGATCGTCCTGTGTCATGATCGTCCCCTGTGGTGATTGTCGCGTGTCATGATCGTCCCGTGTCATGATCGTCCCGTGTCATGATTGTCCTGTGTCATGATCGTCCCGTGTCATGATCGTCCTGTGTCATAATCGGCCCGTGTCATGATCGTCCCGTGTCATGATCGTCCCGTGTCATGATCGTCCCCTGTCATTATCGTCCCGTGTCATGATTGTTCTGTCTCCCGTGTCATGATCCCATGTTTTTGTTATTGACATGTTTGTCGTCTGTTGTTGACATGTTTGTCGTCTGTTGTTGACATGTTTGTTGTCTGTTGTTGACATGTTTGTCGTCTGTTGTTGACATGTTTGTTGTCTGTTGTTGACATGTTTGTCGTCTGTTGTTGACATGTTTGTCGTCTGTTGTTGACATGTTTGTCGTCTGTTGTTGACATGTTTGTTGTCTGTTGTTGACATGTTTGTCGTCTGTTGTGAACATGTTTGTTGTCTGTTGTTGACATGTTTGTCGTCTGTTGTTGACATGTTTGTCATCTGTTGTTGACATGTTTGTCGTCTGTTGTTGACATGTTTGTTGTCTGTTGTTGACATGTTTGTCGTCTGTTGTTGACATGTTTGCCATCTGTTGTTGACATGTTTGTTGACTGTTGTCGCTGGCGTGTCACACCTCACACGGGACGACAGTATGAAACTAGATAAACTCCAGCTAAAAGAAGCTAATAACAGGCACATTTACAGAAACGTGGATAAATGTGCCCCGTCCCAGATCAAACAAACTAATGATAAACAAATATCCAAATTTATGATGCACAAATGTTGAACCTCATCAATAATTTGCATAGATCGGGACCAAAAACCTGCAATAACAATCGTACGGCGAAATACCGTGCAAACTGACAATCGTGTGATAAAAATGATTTCAAGTCAGTTTTTGTTTCATGAGAAGAGGCCGAGTGACGACAACAAATCTACAATCTGACCATCTTCTGACCCGCCCCCTTCTCAGTTTTTGGGACACTCAACCGCTGCGATGTCACGTGACGTTCCCCCGGCAGCCGTCGCAGTCGCTTCAGGTCGGTGGAGGAATGACATCACACGTTTGCCGCCCCGGCCCCTCGGCGGGACCTCCCGTGCTGCGCAAACCTGTCACACTAATGCCCCCGTCTCAGCGCGCTCTATACAAACGCACATGACTTTATGACTTTGCACTTGTCACGCGTGAACGTCCCCATAAAGACCCCCCCCGGGGCCCCCATTGAGACGAGCTGTCCCGGGGCACTGAGCAGTTCATTAAGTGTGTCCGCGGGTCTTTGGGGAGGAGAGGGCGGGGCGGGGGGGGAGTGCAAAGGCCTGTCCCGGTTTGTGACGCCTGGTTAAGCCCCAAAAGGCCCCCCGCTGCTACAGTACACATACACCACACTGGGGCCGGCCCTGGCAGCTTTAATTGGGACGTTTAGGCCGAGGAGGATTAGGGCGAAGGCAGCGGGAGAAAGAGCCGTGTCAGGGCCATGTCAGGGTCGTTATTAAGACGTCCTGTCAATTAAAAACACTGACAATAAAGCCTACATAGAGAATATGACAGCGTAATAACTCTGTGTCTGACTAAGATATTATATAAAGTGAATTATAACAACTTTGGGATTGAAAAGTTTTAGTTTAGCGGAAAAAATCAAACTCTTTGTCAATTCATGGGTTTCAAGGACGCCATTTTGAGGACTTTTTACCAGCAATGTTTTGAAATGTATTGCAGTTTATTTTACAGTATATCATAAATACAAGTTATATTTATTCTTGGTCCGTATGTGCATTAATAGTTAACAATGAAGAATGAATGAGATCAAACTTTAAACTATTTTAACGTAAAGAAAGTGGCATTTTATCCTCTTTGATTATGAGGTTCGATCTGACAATTTGGAGTCATTATTATACACTTGATACTTCTTTTAATAATCTGTTTAATGTCAAATGTTTAGGTTTCCATGAGCCAGAATCTGTGTCCTCCTTTTACTTCGAGTTACAAGTGGTCAGAACTCACCGGGACGTCGAGGGGCCCCGTGAGTGGATGGAGAACAGGTTTGGTCTGGACGCTGTTCGAAATCATTTCCATCAGACCGAAAATGACTTTTGGATGGAAGTTGAAACGTTTCGATGTATAAAAGAGTGTCCAGATGATGACCTCTGAAACCTCTCGTACCGTAACCTCTCCTGGACCACTCCTGGACCACTCCTGGACCACTCCTGGACCACTCCTGGACCAACGAGGGATTGCACCGTCTCCATGGCGATGTTATTGTACATCGTAACCGACATACGAAAAATAACCACTGGACTCAATTTGAAAATTCAAATTCAATAAACACTGGACAAATTGGACACTTTTTTATGCCTTAACTCCATTGGATGACACCACCTTATTTTCAAATTTTATTCTTTACTTATCTTGGTCACGCCCAGCTATGTTTATTAAAATGTTTAAAACCTTTTTTTTTTTTTTTTTGAAACATTTTTAAAATACAGATACAAATAATTACAAAAAAGTTATTGTTATTGTGTGGCCTGGAATGTTCCACCTTATGGCATTTCTCTCTAGCTTTATTCATCAGTGTACCATGTTAAAAATGTAACAACGTGAGAACAGGCTCATTTGACTTATTTTTATTCATTTTAATGCCTTTTATCCATCAAATTGTGCTGTTGTCCTTTGGTAAGACCCACGTGGCCTGTGCATGAACGTGTCGGTGCTGGTGCTGCTGCTGGTGTCAGTGTTGGTGTTGGTGCTGGTGTTGAAGCTGGTGCTGCTGCTGTTGTCAGTGCTGGTGCTGGTGCTGCTGGTGTCGGTGCTGGTGCTGGTGTCAGTGTTGGTGTTGGTGCTGGTGCTGGTGTTGGTGTTGGTGTTGGTGTTGGTGCTGGTGTCGGTGTTAGTGCTAGTGTTGGTGCTGGTGTTGGTGTTGGTGTCGGTGTTGGTGCTGGTGTTGGTGTTGGTGCTGGTGTCGGTGTTAGTGCTGGTGTTGGAGCTGGTGTCGGTGTTGGTGCTGGTGTTGGTGTTGGTGCTGGTGTTGGAACTGGTGTCGGTGTCTTGGTGCTGGTGTTGGTGCTGGTGTTGGAGCTGGTGCTGGTGTCTGTGTTGGTGCTGGTGTTGGTGTCGGTGCTGGTGTTGGTGCTGGTGCTGGTGTTGGTGTTGGTGCTGGTGTTTGTGTTGGAGCTGGTGTCGGTGCTGATGTTGGTGCTGGTGTTGGTGTTGGTGTTGGTGCTGGTGTCGGTGCTGGTGTCGGTGTTGGTGCTAATGTTGGTGCTGGTGTTGGAGCTGGTGTTGGAGCTGGTGTTGGTGTTGGTGTTGTTGCTGGTGTTGGAACTGGTGTCGGTGCTGGTGTCGGTGTTGATGCTGGTGCTGGTGTTAGAGCTGGTGTCGGTGCTAGTGCTGGTGCTGGTGTCGGTGTTGGTGCTGGTGTTGGAGCTGGTGTCGGTGCTGGTGCTGGTGCTGTTGTCGGTGCTGGTGTTGGTGCTGGGGTGCTGGTGCTGCTGGTGTCGGTGCTGGTGCTGGTGTCAGTGCCGGTGTTGGTGTTGGTGCTGGTGTCGGTGTCTTGGTGCTGGTGTCAGTGCTGGTGTTGGTGTCAGTGCCGGTGCTGGTGCTGGTGTTGGTGCTGGTGCTGATGCTGGTGTTGGTGCTGGTGCTGGTGTTGGTGCTGGTGTCGGTGCTGGTGCTGGTGTCAGTGCCGGTGCTGGTGTCGGTGTTGGTGCTGGTGTTGGTGCTGGTTTCGGTGCTGGTGTTGGTGCTGGGGTGTTGGTGTTGGTGCTGCTGCTGGTGTCAGTGTTGATGCTGATGCTGGTGTTGGTGCTGGTGTCGGTGTCTTGGTGCTGGTGCTGATGCTGGTGCTGGTGTCTTGGTGCTGGTGTTGGTGCTGGTATCTTGGTGCTGGTGTGGACGTACCAGGACGTACACATAGACCCCATAGAAGTGGTAAAAGTAGTTGCAGTTTATTGTCTCCTCCACGAAACACTGACCTTGACTTTAAAAGCGCAGAGTCCCACTGGGGAGGGGAGGAGCCTACGCTGCACACAGAGAGGCCCGTGCGGGAGTCGAACCCGGGACCCTCTTGCCGTGAGGTGCCGTTTACAGCCGCCCGAAACACATTCCACAGAACTCTATTTGAAACGCTTTATACGTTTAGAACACATAACGAACGAGCACAAGAATTAACAATAAACTCGGTAAACTTGCACTGTTGACGTAAACCGAAGCGAAACAGTTCAATTAGCGAGTCTCTGTAATGATCTGAAACTTTTGATTTGAACACGACTGTAATTACATGTCGTCGTCTAACTTCCTCCCGTGTGGAACTTCACTCGGCTTTAATCACACGCCTCTCTCTCTCTCTCTCTCTTTCTATGATCCCGTTCTCTCTTTCTCTCTTTTCTCCGGCGTTCCCGTGTGTTCTGCCGTGTAAATTGTAGCTTGCGGCAGCAGGAAGGCACTTCATTAGTTTTTAGAGGAACAGAGTCTGATTGAAAAGCGTCATATATACGCCGCACAGCCAGACGCCGGCGCTCGTGAAGCTATAGAAGGCGCGGCGAGGCGTTTACATCTCCTCAGCATTAATAAGGAACGATTGAAACGGGAAACGATGGGTTCTGTTCGGCGCCGCCGGCTTCTTTTCCACGTGAAACGACTTTGTCTGGGTCATGAATTAGATACAGTGCGTACTCAGAATGTGTCTACTGTAATGTGAGACTGATCGATATTAAAATGAGTATGAAAACTAGATATTAATGTGAACAAGGGTCAATAAAAATAGGACAAAGTTGGACTTTCTCTGATAGTTTTACAATGGACCAAGGAACCTGGACCTTGGACCAAGGATGCTGCACCAAGGACCCTGGACCAAGGACCCTGGACCAAGGACCCTGGACCTTGGACCAAGGATGCTGCACCAAGGACCCTGGACCAAGGACCCTGGACCAAGGACGCTGCACCAAGGACCCTGGACCAAGGACCCTGGATCTTGGACCAAGGATGCTGCACCAAGGACCCTGGACCAAGGACGCTGCACCAAGAACCCTGGACCAAGGACCCGGGACCAAGGACGCTGCACCAAGGACTCTGGACCAAGGACGCTGCACCAAGAACCCTGGACCAAGGACGCTGCACCAAGGACCCTGCACCAAGGACCCTGGACCTTGGACCAAGGACGCTGCACCAAGAACTCTGGACCAAGGACGCTGCACCAAGGACCCTGGACCAAGGACCTTGGACCAAGGACGCTGCACCAAGGACCCTGCACCAAGGACCCTGGACCTTGGACCAAGGACGCTGCACCAAGGACCCTGGACCAAGGACCCTGGACCTTGGACCAAGGACGCTGCACCAAGGACTCTGGACCAAGGACGCTGCACCAAGGACCCTGGACCAAGGACCCTGGACCTTGGACCAAGGACGCTGCACCAAGGACTCTGGACCAAGGACCCTGGACCAAGGATACAGTTGGAAACTAGCTTTACTACAGCTAAAAATGGCACATTTACAGAAATGTCCCACATACACTGTCGCAGTTCAAATAAACTATCCATCCATCCATCCATCCATCTTCTGCCGCTTTATCCGGGGCCGGGTCGCGGGGGCAGCAGTCTGAGCAGGGACTCCCAGACTTCCTTCTCCCCAGACACTTCCTCTAACTCCTCCGGGGGGATCCCGAGGCGTTCCCAGGCCAGCCGAGAGACATAGTCTCTCCAGCGTGTCCTGGGTCTTCCCCGGGGCCTCTTCCCGGTGGGACATGCCTGAAACACCTCCCGAGGGAGGCGCCCAGGAGGCATCCGGAACAGATGCCCGAGCCACCTCAGCTGGCTCCTCTCGACGTGGAGGAGCAGCAGCTCTACTCCGAGCTCCCCCCGTGTGGCCGAGCTCCTCACCTTATCTCTAAGGGAGCGCCCAGCCACACGGCGGAGGAAACTCATTTCGAGCGCTTGTATCCGCGATCTTGTTCTTTCGGTCACTACCCAAAGCTCATGACCATAGGTGAGGGTAGGAACGTAGACCGACCGGTAAATAGAGAGCTTTGCCTTTTCGGCTCAGCTCCCTCTTCACCACAACGGTCCGATGCAGCGACTGCATCACTGCAGCCGCTGCACCGATCCGCCTGTCGATCTCACGCTCCATCCTTCCCTCACTCGTGAACAAGACCCCGAGATACTTGAACTCCTCCACTTGGGGCAAGGACTCCCCACCCACCTGGAGAGGGCAAGCCACCTTTTTCCGGTCGAGAACCATGGCCTCGGATTTGGAGGTGCTGATTCTCATCCCAGCCGCTTCACACTCGGCTGCAAACCGTCCCAGTGCATGTTGCAGGTCCGGGTTTGATGGAGCCATCAGGACAACATCGTCTGCAAACAGCAGAGATGGAATCCTGTGGTCCCCAAACTGGACACCCTCCGACCCCTGACTGCGCCTAGAAATTCTGTCCATAAAAATTATGAACAGAACCGGTGACAAAGGGCAGCCCTGGCGGAGTCCAACATGCACTGGGAACAGGTCTGACTTACTGCCGGCAATGCGAACACAGCTCCTGCTCCGGTCATACAGGGACCGGACAGCCCTGAGCAAAGGGCCCCGGACCCCGTACTCCCGGAGCACCCCCCAAAGGACACCCCGAGGGACACGGTCGAAAGCCTTCTCCAGATCCACAAAGCATCTAATGATAAATAAATAGATAAATAAGGATGCTGTACCAAGGATGCTGGACCAAGGACTCTGAACCAAGGACCCTGGACCAAGGACCCTGGACCAAGGACCCTGGACCAAGGACCCTGGACCAAGGACCCTGGACCAAGGTTCTTGAGACAGGATGTTGGTCACAGAAAAACCCAGTGGAAGGATTCTTTTTCTAAACACTATAAACACTCACAATAAAACACACTGAACAGATTAACAACATGAAACGACTAAAACATTGTTAATTTACATATATTGAAGATTTTGACCAAAATTGTTTTCTCTAGTTTGACGACTTTGATTGGACAAAACTGTCCTTGTTCAGTTCAGTTCAGTTTATTTTTGTAACGCCCAAAATCACAACAGCAGTTTCCTCAAAAAACAGATGTTCATAGGGACTCGGCAATGTCCCAGCGTCCTGTGTCCTTAGACAAATGTCCCAGCGTCCTGTGTCCTTAGACAAATGTCCCAGCGTCCTGTGTCCTTAGACAAATGTCCCAGCGTCCTGTGTCCTTAGACAAATGTCCCGGCATCCTGTGCCCTTAGACAAATGTCCCAGCGTCCTGTGTCCTTAGACAAATGTCCCAGCGTCCTGTGTCCTTAGACAAATGTCCCAGCATCCTGTGCCCTTAGACAAATGTCCCGGCATCCTGTGCCCTTAGACAAATGTCCCAGCGTCCTGTGTCCTTAGACAAATGACCCAGCGTCCTGTGTCCTTAGACAAATGTCCCGGCGTCCTGTGTCCTTAGACAAATGTCCCAGCGTCCTGTATCCTTAGACAAATGTCCCGGCGTCCTGTGTCCTTAGACAAATGTCCCGGCGTCCTGTGTCCTTAGACAAATGTCCCGGCGTCCTGTGTCCTTAGACAAATGTCCCAGCGTCCTGTATCCTTAGACAAATGTCCCGGCGTCCTGTGTCCTTAGACAAATGTCCCGGCGTCCTGTGTTCTTAGACAAATGTCCCAGCGTCCTGTGTCCTTAGACAAATGTCCCAGCGTCCTGTGCCCTTACACAAATGTCCCGGCGTCCTGTGTCCTTAGACAAATGTCCTTAGACCCTCCTTCTACAGGAAAAACTACAAAACCTCCTTGGGAACTGTTCTTATGGAGTAGAGACCGTTTCTCCAGGGACTCGAGTAGCATCTGGATCCACAGTTTAGCATGTGGCTAACCTGTGGCTAACCTTAGCATGTGGCTAACCTGTGGACCTAGCAACCAAACTGTAACCAAGGGCCAAAGCTTCCACAAGGGATATTATTTGAGTGGTTAAAGTTTGTGATGACCCTTTTGTTGTCTTTAAGTAATCTTTAATCGGTCATAAAACTAGACGGCAGTGACATGTGTGCAGGTCTGTTCAGAACGCTGTCATTTTTCTAAATTCTTCCAACTTTTCTCCACAAAGTGCGACTCGACTGATGTAAAACTGCGATAAACACTGACCACGTAATCGTTAGAAAACATGAAAAGCTTGTGCAGGTTCACGGCCTCTTCAGCACTTCACATTTAGAAAGACCCTTGACATCTTAAACTGCAACAATAAAAAATAGAAATAAAAATCTCCAAAATTCCCGTGTTGTTTTGATTTTTTTACTCTAAGCGTCGTTTCCATTTGGCAAAAACGTTCAGGCTGATTTGTGGAAATTGCCGTGGTACATTTTTGGGCTCAACAAACTTCAGCCACAATCACAACCGATCCACGGCGTCGTTACTCACTCCGGCCACAGGGGGACGAGCGGAATCTGATTCACTTTTTTGGGAGGCCAGGGCTCAGGTTATTGCTCTTCTCACTACGTTCTCCAGTAAACGTGTGGAAATTGCTGTTTTTAATGAAATATAGATGTAAACAGGCGAAACACATTGAAGTGTTGGATATTTTGTAGACGTGGAGCAGGACTATTCAACTTCACTTTCCTGAGAGCCAGATTTCTGAGGGGGATGGTCGGAACCCAGAATCAAACCAGGTCTAAACCAGGTCCAAACCAGGTCTAAAGCATAAATAAATAAGGACTGAACCAGCAAAACCCGTTTAAACTTGTACCAACCCAGAATTAAACCAGAAAATTAGAAAGAAAACTAATAATAATAATATTTGGGAGATGGGTTGTGGGCCGGATCAGATCGTTTGGCGGGCCTGATCTGGCCCCCGGGCCTTAAGTTGAATAGCCCTCATGTAAAGAGTTAATTAAAAAGAATGCAGACGGCTAACAATTTACTCTTTGTTTAAGTGTTTTCAATCGGCATCAATTCTGTGGTTAATAATGATGATAAGATGGAATCAAAGAGAACTGAACCGACCGACTTCTTTCCTCCGCAGACTCCACAAGAGATGTTTTGGTCCAGTGTCGGATGTCGCTCCAGCTCTCCTCCTCTTGCCTTCTTTAACCTTACAGGAAATGGAAGTACAGCTAAAGTACTGCAGTTTAATCGTTTTGCACAGTTGGTATTAATTGTCGCTCCTTTGACTCGTTTGTTCTGCGGGTTTAGTCCAGAGGAGTCGCTCAGAGTGTCCGGCCCGAGGTTCCGAACGCTGCCGATGTCTGCGGCGCGTAATTATTTTAGGAAACCAAGTACGGCAATGGTCCCTTAAAGGTGCCATAACATGCTTTTTTTCACGCTTCGTAGTCTATCCTAAGTGTATAATTGATAATAATAAGGGATGTGCAACACCCTTAACATAATAGTTAAGAAATATCACCCAGACCTTGGACCCCCTCACCAACCCGGAAATGCAAACGGCTTGGTTTGATATTCACCCCCACCCTTGCGAAGAGCGATCTGGCTCCCCCGCCCAACCCGTGACGTAGTCTCAGAGCGCGTGTGTGCCCCGCCCACCCGTGACGTAGTGTTTGCCCCACAGCTGTCAGCTCCGCGATACACAGCTCCGCGCGAGTGATTGAGAAACGATAGAACTTCAGATCAACATTACTTTGAGACTAAATAAATCTGGTGTTTTCTACAGCGTGCGCAGAACAGATATATCTATAGATCTATATATGTATATAAAAGTCTTATGTCCATCGCGCTCTTATTTCCTGGTTTTTCGGTATCGGATAGAACTTCTCTCCGTTTATTTTCCCGGTTGCTGCATCAACTGCCACATAAACCTTCACCATTGTGATAATAGTAAAGAGTGCGATATCATTAATGAAGTTTTGGGCCTCTTTGAGCTGTGTTTTGTCGTAAATTGAAGCAGAAAAACTCTGGGCTTGTAGGGTGACACGAGCAGCGCGGAGCCGGGGGGAAGGGGGAGGGGGGATGATGACGCCTGCTTGCCCTTATGACACGTCTTGCCCCACCGCCCGTCAGTTTGGAGATTCGAGGAAAGGAGATAGTCTGTACTATAGCTAAACACTGCGGGAATCAATCAAAAAACACTCTGGGTACATATATGAAGCACAAATAGCAATGTAAGAAGGTTAAAAGCTCTGAAAAGTCGATTTTGCATGTTATGGGACCTTTAAACTTTTCACGGCGAGTAATACCGGCTTATACGTGTCTTTCTATGTATCGCCGGACCAAAACCGGGATTTGATGTGACCAGTAATCAAATCACAGAGCGCTGACCAGTAAGTTTTGTTGCTAGCGTCTTTTTTCCAAAGCTAAATGTTAGCGTTTTACTTTAGCACGCTACATCTTAATTGATTAAACAATTGCAATGGGTCTTTTTGTACTAAATCTGTCGCTCGACAGTAAACCCTGAAATGGACTAACATTTAGTTAAAGCGCTCCCGAGTTGTTGTCCCGACCTGCTGTCCCGACCTGCTCCTAATGTACGACAGGGAGTAGCGTTATGAACGTCGCCAAATCTGTTAAACCGGGTACAAATTGGCAACATTTTTCATACATTTTAAATATAATCATTCACAACATTTTAGAGAAACGTATATTCTGATCAAACTTGTCACGTTAAGTTGAGGCGTAAACTCCACTTTTCTGTCGCTCTAAGCCAATCACCTCTCAAGCCTCCGTATGACCCGCCTCAACCCTCGTCTGGACCGATATCGCCAGGGCAGCAGAACCACCGCCACCTCAGTCGACTAAAGAAACGCTTAGTTGGTTTGACGACCAATTCTGACCACGAATATGACCGGAACTGAACGCGATTAAGATTCTTCATGCTGTGAAAATCAAGATGACTGAACACATTTCCAATAAAGTATACATCTATCTGTATATTTATCTGTATCTTTGTAACGGCGTTGAGTTCAAGCAAAAACGACGTTAAAAAAAAGGCAGTTTAACCTCACGATTTGCTCTAAATCTTCAGCTAACTCACACAATACCTTCATCGTTTTGCCGTTTCCCCAGTTTAAATCCTCATATTAGAAATGAAAAAGTGAGTCGACAAACATATTTTGGGACGCCGCAGACCGATTAATCGACCAAACGACTCCAACCGCGGCCTTGCCATCTTCCTTTCTCCCCACACAGCGGCGTACGTCACAAGTAATTACGCCTAAATATTGTGTTCCTAAACCTATCAATATTGCTGTCATTCAAACACCCAATTTCCTCTTTTAAAACTTTAAACACATCGCCAACGTTTCAAAGTCGCCCAAAGGTGTGATTATAGCGGCTCCTTTCTGCTTCTGAATCGTAACAACCGAGCCGAATTACACCTGACCCCGGTGCGATGTTATGCACCACATGAAAAAAAGGAAACAAAGCTATGAAAATCAAAGCGTTTTGTGATGTGGAAAGAAACGCTTTTGTTTGGCGAAAAGGAAGACGGCGAACTGAATCCACTCCACGCACCGCCGCTCGTGAATGCCGCCGGCGTTGCGCGGTTATGCCGGAACAATTATCGCTCGCGGGAAAAGGTCAAGTATCGGCCGCGTCTTGTGCCGCGTTTTGCATGCAAAGTATTCCCAGTTGCACGAATGACCCTCGTTTTTCCGCTCTTCGCACAATGGCTTGAACAGGCGGATAAACGGCGGACAATTAAATATCCTTTTTTGCTTCCACCCGCCGCTGTCTCTGCCCGTCTTGACAACAGCATTGAGGCGAAATGCAGTGATTGCGAGTTGCCGCGTAATTGTGAGGGTTTCGTGCATCACAACTAATGTTTAGGAACTTGAGAGAACAAAACGGGGGTAAAAAAATAAAAAAAAAAAAGTGGAAATCATTTAAACAAGGCTTTTATGGACCTCTCTGTTCATGCTAAGTTCCTTTGTACAAGTTTGGACACAATTACAGTCCTACTTTGAAGGGAAAAAAATAGTTTGAGTCATTTCAGGACCTTGGACAGAGGCAGAAGTCTATTACTTCTTGTTGTTGCTTTGAAATGGGTTTTGGATTAATTGTGCGAAAGAGTTTATGCAATTTAACAATACAAAATGCAACTGTGACGTCGAGTAGTTCATGAATAACTAGTAATTAATGGGAGACAGATGATTATTTTCCTATTTTTACATAAAGATAAAGTAATAACTAATATTGATAATACGATTTGTTCAGATTCAAAACCGTGCAAAAATTGGAATTATTGGCTACTTATTAATTCAGTTGTTTGTTGTCAGCGCTTCAACCATTATTTTCGAAGTAATTTGAAATTATTTGTACTAATTTGTAGACTTTTAAACACATTATCAACCAAATAAAGGTTGAAATATGACTGACGGCTTCTACATAGAGAATATTTACGAACAAAGTGTATTTTGTTTTTATTTAAATCTTTTGTAGTTACAATAATAATAATAAAAAGTGATGTGGCTTAAAGTCCAGATAATGATTATGATCCTACACAAGTAACCATGATATTTCATCCATTGTTGCAGCCCTATTGTCCGTGGCGCTTATATTTACATTAATTTCATTCTTTTTCATTTGTTGTCGTGGTTGTGAAGTGTTTATTGGCCGGTAATCGATTATACATGTGCATGTTTATGTACCGTTCTTTCCGTTGTGATTTTAATGCCTCTCTCTTGTTGTGTAAAGCATTCTGAATTACTTTGTGTACAAATTGTGATGTACAAATAACCGTGCCTGGCATTACAAGGTTATTATATTACTTATAGTAGTTATATATTCATACTGACCTTCCTTTTTGAGTTTGAATTCAAGCTTGACTTGTTGCTATGACTTCAAACAAATACAAAAATGAACTGAGCTGATGCTGATCGGGTCTGTTTGATGATAAAGCAAAGATTTAAGTTTATTTTAACAGTTATTGGGTATATCTTGATTTTTTTAAATTGCATTGTTTCTTTTCTCCTGCTGAACTTTGCATTTCAACACTGTAATTTCCCCTTTACGGACCATATAACGACTATCTTATCTTAAAATGCTTCTATTTGACATAATATTACGTAAAATATACATCCATTTTCTACCGCTTGATCCCTTTCGGGGTCGCGGGTGACTGGAGCCTATCCCAGTGACTTTGGGCCTTAGGCGGGGTACACCCTGGACAGTGGCCAACTCGTCGCAGGACTAACACAGAGTCTAAGGAATAAAGTCTGGCGGTAATGCAACACTCGGATGTCAACCGCCATAAAACAACAACAACAACAACAACAACAACAACAACATTACAGACAGTTCACTCTCACATTCATTCACTAGGGCCAATTTAGAGTTGCCAATTTTGCCTAAACCTACGTAAAATATATGGTTGAAAATACTATTCATTCAAACATTCAAATTCATTCCCCGAATAAGGTTCATTTCGAGCATTGCACTTGCGTTTTGAGGGATCAGACGCTGTCCACCGCGCGTGACAAAAAAAAGTCCCTGACAGAAATATGATGAGCGCGAGGAGCCGCTAATTGTCACGCTCGAATCCCCGCCACAAAGACCACACACGGCGCCACAGACATGTTAATGTGATCCCGGCTCCTCAAACTTTCAGCCCGCGCGGGAAACAAAACGGCGCCGCGGCTCGTGAGAAGGAGACGCGTATTCGAGCCGCGAGATGAGAAAGAAGAAGAAGGAGGAGGAGGAGGAGGAGGAGGAGGAGGAGGAGGAGGAGGAGGAGGAAACAAAGTGGTAGAATGAGTTATTTGGCTGGTGCGTCGCGGGGGCTCGCGCGCGACAAATGTGAGCAGAGTTTGATGCGCAGAAAGTGGCACGAGATTAAAGTAGTTTGGCATAAATGTGGCGGGATGATCAAAGTGGGGGAACGCGAAGGCTGTGAGTGGATTAATGATTAACTTGAGTTTAGAAAAAAATAACTATTACGATCACTAAACAGTAGAAAAATGGGACGATGACCAATAATGGTGTAACACTGCAGGTTAATGAGGTTAATGTTAATTTTTTAGGAATATCAAATTGTGGGGAACTGGTGACTCCAATAAATGTGTAAAAAAAAGAAGAAGAAAAAAAAAACACTGAATGTATAGGTTTTTTATCATGTTTTGTTCATATATGAGGCATTTTGTGTGTAAAATGGCCAAAATTGAAAACTCATTTGGGCCATGAATCTGAAGTGGAAAGATTCAGGTTTAAATGTGTTTTTTGTCATTTTGTTGACATAGAAACGAAGGCATCAAAGAGATTTTTAATATTAATATTTAAGTGTGGCGTTAAACCTCAAATGTTGCCTCATTGTTAAAAAGCTCGAATAAATCAGACTTAGAATAAGATATGAACAAATCCTTCTGCATGAGCATGAAGTGGATTAAATGAACTAGAATAAAACATCTTTAGTGTAAGTCAGATACTGTTGTTTCCAGGTGAAAGCTTAAAAACATAAATAATAGTAATAAATGAATTAATAGAATAAAAGAGTAAAAATGAGTTTTGCTTGTAATAACACTGGAATTGTCAGGTCTTACAAGTGAATTAATTGAATAAATTGATCATCTTTTGTTATGTTGCTTCAAAACTAGCCCCCGAAAAAAAGTTCTCAATGAAAAAAAAATATTCTCAATGAAACACTGACACAAAGACGTCATCTGAGCATATCAAAGTGTTCAAAGTGTTGGTCACGTGCTTTCTTATGTAAATATTCTCTCATCAAATCAGGACTAAATGAACGACGGGCAAAGGGCGCGCGGCGTGTGACGTGGCGCGTGATAACGGGAAGAGAATAACGAGGCCGGCACTAACCCGCGTGCTCCACTGGAAGACGCGATGATGGAGAGAAGAAGGGAGGGAGAGAAGGGAGGAAGAGAAGGGAGGAAGAGAGAGTCAGGTGGATGGAGAGGAGAAGGGAGAGAAGGGAGGGAGAGAGTCAGGTGGATGGAGAGAAGAGAAGGGAAAGAAGGGAGGGAGAGTGTCAGGTGGATGGAGAGAAGAGAAGGGGAAGAAGGGAGGGAGAGTGTCAGGTGGATGGAGAGAAGAGAAGGGAAAGAAGGGAGGGAGAGTGTCAGGTGGATGGAGAGAAGAGAAGGGAAAGAAGGGAGGGAGAGTGTCAGGTGGATGGAGAGAAGAGAAGGGAAAGAAGGGAGGGAGAGTGTCAGGTGGATGGAGAGAAGAGAAGGGAAAGAAGGGAGGGAGAGTGTCAGGTGGATGGAGAGAAGAGAAGGGAAAGAAGGGAGGGAGAGTGTCAGGTGGATGGAGAGAAGAGAAGGGAAAGAAGGGAGGGAGAGTGTCAGGTGGATGGAGAGAAGAGAAGGGAAAGAAGGGAGGAAGAGAGAGTCAGGTGGATGGAGAGAAGAGAAGGGAAAGAAGGGAGGGAGAGTGTCAGGTGGATGGAGAGAAGAGAAGGGAAAGAAGGGAGGGAGAGTGTCAGGTGGATGGAGAGAAGAGAAGGGAAAGAAGGGAGGGAGAGTGTCAGGTGGATGGAGAGAAGAGAAGGGAAAGAAGGGAGGGAGAGTGTCAGGTGGATGGAGAGAAGAGAAGGGAAAGAAGGGAGGGAGAGTGTCAGGTGGATGGAGAGAAGAGAAGGGAAAGAAGGGAGGGAGAGTGTCAGGTGGATGGAGAGAAGAGAAGGGAGGAAGAGAGAGTCAGGTGGATGGAGAGAAGAGAAGGGGAAGAAGGGAGGGAGAGTGTCAGGTGGATGGAGAGAAGAGAAGGGAGGAAGAGAGTGTCAGGTGGATGGAGAGAAGAGAAGGGAGGAAGAGAGAGTCAGGTGCGGCGGTGGCGGAGGAGGCCTTGCAGCTGCGTGCACGACAGTCCGCGCCGCCTTACGGCACCTGCACCTGCGCGCCGAACGTGAGCGCGTGCGTGAAACGTTGGCCCGCGGGAGCACGTGAAGTGAAGAGCCTGTCAGAGTGAAGTTTGTACGTGGAAAATGTTGAGTTAAAGTTGAAGAGTTCATTAGCAAAAACAAAAATAAATAAATGTACTCTTTGTCTAACAGTGTTTGGATAAACCAGAACAATTTAGAGCCATAAAAATGTTATTCCATCTGTTCTTGAGCAAAAGCCCTTGAGTAGATGGTTTAAAAAATAATAATCATAATAGTAATAACATTAATATTATGTTTATATATATATCAATCCGACAAAATCAAAACGTTGTAACATTATTATTTTTTTTACAAATTAACTCTTCAAGTTTTAATTAAAAAACAATGCAAAAAAAAAAGAAAAATATTGGGAATACATAGAAATACGCAGATCATGCATACGTTGTACTCAAAGTATGCAGTATATATTGAACAAAGCTTGAAATTGAATGTAAAAAGCCATTGAAAGACGAACTCACATAATCATAAACTTAAACCTTTAAAGTCTTTTAAAACCCGCTCAGACCCGCGCCTCAAACTCTGCCTTTGTTTGTGGACGTGTTTGCTCCAATAACTCACTGTCCCGCACGCGGCAAAGCAAACAACAACACGAGCTGGAATTCAGTTTTTTGGGGCTACTCCGATTTCCCCCTGCACCAAACACACGCGCCATCCTGAGCCACTCAGAGGCCGGAGAACGCCCCTAAAACACGCGCGCGAGCCTCTGAACCGCAGATCATAAACTGTTGCGTGTTCAGAGCCGCATTCGATATCAATAAAGATCACGTCCGCGGCGCCGTAACCCGCGGATTTTATTGGGACAATTTAAAGCGGCGCGTCGGGTTCTCGGTGACCCCGCCCCCTTCGCAGAGCGCGCGCGCCGCCACGAGGGCTTCGAGCACCCTTCACGACACAGAAACACGGTCCATTTCAAACGCAGTGACTCACGGCTGCGCGGACATCCTTTTCAAAGCAATGATGGCCGTATCTGACGAGTCCGAATCAGAATTGATGGAGATGTGTCACCTTTTGTCCACGTTTCACTCCCAAAACACAGCCCCGCGGTCACGATAACACTAATAATACTCATAATGCTAATAATAATATCAGTGGCATGTGTCAAAGTGCTGTTGTATAAGGCGCGCTGAATCCCTTTGTCGCGTAATAAGCCGCAATTTCCGATGACGCGCGCGCTACACAATTACGATCACGAGCCTGTGCGTTGTTTTTTTTTCACACACGCGGGGCCCGTACAACCTGCACTTAAGGCACCGGCCCGTTGTGTGGGACGTGTATGGGCGGCTTGTTGACGCGCTGTCACGGTTGATCGATTATTGATAAGGTCGTGTTTGGTCGTCGATAAGGTTCGTTTGAAGTCGAAAGCGTTTGTGACTCACGCGGCGGTTGAAACGGTCGCGAATGCAAACACTGCAGAGGGTTCATAAAAGGGTTGGGCTCGCGGCAGAGATAAGGGAGTCATTATGTCGTGCGTAAAAGGCCGCGCGGGGGAGGACAGAGGCGTGGACGTGGCGTCACGCGCGTCGCCCCCCCAAAAAAAGAGTTTGGATCGTGTTCAGGCCACGAACTGAAGTGGGACAGAGTAGTGAAGGATGTTAACACTGGGTTTTACTCTCTATTATTAGATTATCATTATTTTATGCTGTATTTTTGTGTCATTTTGTTGGAAATGCTCTTTTTTCTGGGATTTGTAACACTTTATAGCAACTACACTTTTAAAAATCTTGAATCAACCTGATTCATAGTTTATCAAGAATTATCCAGGCTTATTTACTACTTCATTTATATGGAGTCGTTACTAAGATTGAATCATTCTTAATAATTGTTTGTTCATCATGAATTAAGTATTTTTTCATGCTTTATAAACGATAAAAATAGATCAAATAAGTGCAGTTACCTAGGATTTATTTTAATTTGCTGCTGTGAAGCTTGATTTAGCTCTGAAATCCATATTTATCCCTTATTATTAAAAAAGTAAAAAATGATGGTGGGCCTCGTTTTATCCAAACTATTTGGGGGGTAAAAAAAAAGAAAAAAAAAGCCATTGAAAACCAGACCACGTGACCAGTCCCCCATTGAATCAAATCACGACATATTCGACAGAAAAAAGGATCCTGTATCGTTCCCATAATTTATTATTAATAGGAGGAGTGTTTTTAGTCAAATATCTATATAAGTTACAAAGAAATCCAAACGTACAAATACCATTAGAACGACAGAAAGGAACAAAGCGCAAACGAGCGTCCAAAAAACTGCTGTACAACAGAGAAGTAGAAGAGGGAGAGAGAGAGGAGCAAAAGTCCAGGCGTTTGACAGAAATATACAGCTATAACCTACACGCTTCACATTAAATTCTATATAAATCACAGTTTGGGGGGTTTCGTTTCACAGCAGTTGTCTCCGCGGCGACTCGTTGGGGCCTTTTCACTGTCCAATATAATTTACATATAAATAATCCGCAGTTTGTCACACTGTCCATTTTTAAATCCACACCGCGCGTGCCTGTCGCGTTCACCATCATCATCATCATCATCATCATCATCATCATCGTCGTCGTCGTCGTGGTAAAAATCCGTTTCCCCCCGCGCACGTGCCGCAGTGTCTCCGTCCCGTAAGTTCAGAGTTTTGAAATCGTGCAGTTCGTTTTCTTCCGTGCGGCGCGTTCGTTCACTCGGTGCACGCGCGCGGATGTCACCACGTCCGGCCGTAAAGCAGCGCGTACTCGGCCCCGGGGGAGTTCAGGTGCGACAGGCCGGACACGGGCGGACTCGAGCCGGCCAAGTCTGGAGAGTGGCCCGTGCTGGACACCTGCTGCTGGTTCTGGTGCTGCGCCAGGACGTTGGACATGATCATCACGGCGCCTTGTTGCTGCTGCTGCTGCTGCTGCTGCTGCTGCTGCTGCTGCTGCTGTTGTTGTTGTTGTTGTTGTTGACTTTGCGTCTGTTGCACGTGCTGCTGTTGTTGTTGCTGCTGTTGTTGGTGGTGGTGGTGGTTTTGCACGGCGGCGTTGGGCCCGTGCGCGCCGCCCTGCTGACACGGTTTGCCGTCCTTCACGAGCACGGGCACGGCGACGCGGCGCGGTGACTGCTGGGAGCCCTGCGTCTGCTGCTGGCACGAGCCGCCGTCCTGGAGCTGCTGCTGGGACGCTTTGTCTTTGGCCTGGCGCTTCATCTTGTAGCGGTGGTTCTGGAACCAGATCTTCACCTGCGACACGAGGGTCAGACACCGCGGGACACATGAGACTCAGGCTCTCTATTTACATTGATTTCTGCTGTTATCAGTGTTTTCATTTTTATTTTATTTTATTTAACCTTTTGATGTATGTTATGTTGCATTATGTGACTCTGAAATGCACAATAAGTACTTAATAATAAATACAGAAAGAAATATTAAAATTCAGTTTATATGGTTCATTAAATAAGTTCTCTCTATAATGTATTTTATTTATTTATTTATATTTAATTACATTTTTTTTACAAAATCTTAATTTTTATCTTATTTATTTTAAATTCTTTTTTTTTTACAAAATCTTATTCATTTATTTACTTTTAATTATTTATTTTTTATTTATCTCAATTTTAATCTTATTTATTTATTTTCTATATTTTTTTTAGTTCTCTTTTTAATGAAATTTAATTTTGTACACATTTTCTGTTCTAAATCACACATAACAGCCATTTGAATGCAAAAGAATAAACATACAACATTCAAACTCTAAAGTGCATCCAGTTTAAACTTGAGTGTCCACACACAAAAATGACCCAAATATACAAACACAAACCAGCAAAACATATCGACAATAAATTATTGTGACTGCGACAAGCCTGAATTTTAGCCCTAGATTTGGGCACAAACAGTTTTTTTTATATTCCTACATATTTTTAGTGCAATCATTATTCCATAAACGCCATTCCCAAACTAAATGACTCCAAATTGGCCCTATCTTAGTGAACAGATTTCAATAATGCATTTAATTCACCGCACGAGCTATTTACACACGAAGGATTGTATTATTCCATTAGAACGCGTTAACCTTTAGCCTTGAAATCCACAGTATGATCAGGTCTCGCTCTCAAGTGGATGTAGATTTATAATTGTCAAACATTCAAGCAAATAACAATACAATAGAAGACGTAAAGTGGAGGGTAAACAGTGCGGGGGAAAAAGTGTGTCAAGCGGGAAATAAACACGTCTAGTCTCAGTGAAATATGATGAAACTATAGTAGATGTGAGCTTGCTGTGGATTGACCAATTAGGAGCTGCTTGTTGTGGAGCTCTGTGATGTTTCCCAATGAGGTATGTCTGGTATTTTCCACTCCACTGGAACAGAACTGCCTTCTCCAGCTTCGAGAGACCGGGATTAGCCAAGAAATAATCCAGTCAAGAGGGTCGGGCGAATAATAAATGGAGAAAAATGGACTGAGCGTGCTGTAGTGAAGATTGTACGAAACGCTGCTGCGACTTTTACTTGAAAACGACAGTAGATTTAGATAGATTTTCAACAATTTTAAAGATTAAACTAAGCGAGCGATGCAAGCGATGGGACGATTGCACGTTGGAGTCTCTGAATAGTGAAATATTTGTGGAGAACGGGCGTGTTTCACAGTCACAACAGAGTCAGAGGTAAAAACGCACAAAATAAAGAGGTTTAATTCATTGTTTAGCTCATGAAAATAGGGTTGAATATAGAGGAAGTCCCTGAATTCATTATTTATACTGCTTTTATCACTTTTCATCCTGCAACATGACTTTTCCCCATTGAAAATACATCATATTTTGTTTTAAAATGTTAAAATGTTCACCCTATATACCTCCTCATTCTGAAAAACGTGGATGAAGTTTTGCATTTGAAATTAATTCTACTGCTGCATTATTTATTATTTATTAGTTGGAGAGACAACAAAGTATTTACTGTAGGAAAAAAGCTAAATAGGAAAATCTGGCTATTCGTTTTTTGTTTGTCATTTGCCATTGTTTTTATTACGATAGGGCCATTTTACGCTGGTATTTTGGTTTAATCTCAGTTATTAATAGATTTATGGACAGAATACAGGACTTTCCCTGGATACGTACCTGTAACAAAGCATTTTCTGTGGAATAAAATATAAATTATAGGAAAAAGCTGGCTATTCATTTGTTATTTGCCCTATTTTTATCATGACGAGGCCATTTTAGGCTGTTATTTTAGTTTAACCTCAGTTATTAATACATCTATGGACAGAATACAGGACTTTCCCTGGATAAGTACATGTAACAAAGCATTTACTGTAGAAAAAAGATCAATTATAGGAAAAAGCTGGCTATTTGTTTTACATTTTATTATTGCAATCAGGCCATTTCATGTTGTTATTTTAGTTTAACCTCAGTTATTAATACATTTATGGACAGAATACACTGATTTTCCCTGGACGTGAACCTATAACAAAGCATTTACTGTAGAAAAAAGCAAAATTCTAGGAAAAAGCTGGCTATTTGTTTGTCATTTGCCATATTTTTATTATGATGAGGCCATTTTACGCTGTTATTTTAGTTTGATTTGTTATGAATACATTTATGAACAGAATACAGGACATTGGCTGGACATGTACCTGTAACAAAGTATTTACTGTAGAAAAAAGGATAATTTATAGGAAAAAGCTGCTATTCGTTTGTCATTTTCCATTTTATTATTATGACGAGGCCATTTTATACTGTTATTTTAGTTTAACCTCAGTTATTAATACATTTATGAACAGAATACAGGACTTTCACTGAATTTGTACATGTAACAACGTATTTACTATTGAAAAAATATAAATTATTGGAACAAGCTGGCTATTCGTTTGTCATTTGCCATTTATTATTATGACGAGGCCATTTTAGGCTGTTATTTTAGTTTAACCTCAGTTATTAGCACATTTATGGACAGAATACAGGACTTTCTCTGGATTCATACATGTAACAAAGCATTTACTATAGAAAAAAAGATAAATTATAGGAAAAAGCTGGCTATTCATTTGTCATTTTGCCATTTTCGATCACGATGAGGCCATTTTACGCTGTTATTTTAGTTTAACCTGAGTTATTAACACATTTATGGACATAACACTGGACATTGGCCGGACGTGTACCTGTGTCGGGGTCAGGTGGATCATGCTGGCCAGGTGCTCGCGCTCCGGGGCCGACAGGTACTTCTGCTGCTTGAAGCGCCGCTCGAGCTCGTACACCTGCGCCTGGGAGAAGAGCACGCGCCTCTTCCGCCGCGGCGCGCTGGACAGGCCGCCCATGCCCTTGCCCACGTCCGCCAGCGAGCTCAGGCTGCCCATGCTGCCCATGTTCATGCCCGAGGACGAGCCCATGAAGCGGGAGACTGCGGGGGAACGGGACGAGAACCGGGAATGAGACGAGGCGTTTGCGCACGAGGGGGAAAAACACACACACTGCGCGGTTTGATTATGGCACGAGGGAAATGTCAGGGTGTTCATGGTTTTATTCTATATTTAACGCGTTCAAATACCTTACAAAAAAACAAAAAGCAATTAAATAGGTCGTTAAACAGAAAATGTAGATTTTTTACGCACAAGGTCAAAATAAGTAAGAGAATATGGATGTAATTATAAAACAGTTTATCAGTGCAAAATGAATACACAATTGGTATGTACTTAAAGAATTATATTTAAATGATGGTAAATTAATATAAAATCTGATAGAATTGATAAATATTGCATTACTATTGCACAAAGAAGTGACTGAATTAAAACAAATGTCGGTTTGGTCATAAATACTCGATATTCAACAGGTTTATTTGCTGTGCACTGTATTATTTATGCTCTATAAAGACACAAAAAGCCAGTTCAAAAACACATCCATCATATTGTGATAAACGGGGAATGACGTAGAGCTGTTATCAAGCCTCGCAGTTGACATTTTGCACCTCTGATATGAATTAGTCACGCAAAACGCACGTCACGTCGCACATTTACACTCAGAGAACGACCAAACCGGAACAAACCGAGATCCTGAACTTAACTGTTTGACCCTTGACACCGCCAACGACCCCTAAAAACCCTCAAGTCTCCTCGTGCCGTAACGCGCCGCCCCGCGCCGCGCCGCACTCCCTTCCCACATCCATACTCACTCGTGGAGAAGCGCGGGTCCGGATTGGCCCCGTACCAGCCCGTGGCCGCGGCGCTGCCCCTCATCCCGTCCTGGTACGGCGGCAGCTCGCCCATGTTGCCCAGGTTGCCGTTGCAGTAGCCCCCCATGGCGGAGTGCGACAGCTGCGAGACGCCCGCCGCCGTCATGTGGTACGCGGCCGCCGACACCGCGCCGTTGTGGCCCATGTGCTGGTGCTGCATGGCCGCCTGGGACACCTGCGGCTGCCGGTAGGACGCGAGCGGAGCCCCCAAGTTGCCGTTGTCCATACTTACTTTCTTATAGCTCTCTTCGAGGGGACTCAAGATATCGGAAACAGAAAAAGGAGTCGTATGCTTAGGGCTCATCGACATTGTTCTGTAGCGGGATGGAGAGGGAGAAATTAGGCAAGGCAATCTCTCCCGAGCTTTTTTTCCCCTTCTTCTTCTTCTTCTTCTTTTTTTTCTTCTACTTCTTCTTTTTTGTGTGTGTGTGTGGCCAAAGCCCCTCTCTCCTCGTCTCGGTTCCTGTTGTCGACCCCGGTAAGATGAAGAAGACGTAGGAGAGCGCCTCAAGTCCGCCTTAATTGGATGGAGTGGGAGCTTGGTACTGGCTTTGGTTTGTTTTAGCCCGGCGCCAGGTTTAAGGCTCCCATCAGAGGCGGGGCGTCGTGGCAACAATACGAGAGAGAAAAAACAGAAAAAAAAAACAGGAAAAAAACTGAAAAAAAAAAAAAAAACACGCAAGCGCCTTCCTCCTCCCGAGCAGCCGCCGCGTGCGTGATCCCACTCCCCTCCCACTCGTGACAATAACGCGCGCGGGGAATAAACGGTCCCCCCCCAAAAAAAAAGAATCCCTCCGCGTCCGTGTCCGTCCGCCCCGCGTGCGTCCCGCTCTCTCCCGCGGCCGCACTGGAGGAGCGCACCTCGGCTCGCGGCGCGCGCACCGGCCACACAATGCACTTTATTAACTGTAGTATGTTTACGAGGGCCCTCTTGATAAAAAAAGAAGGGCCTATATGGACTTGAGAGTTGGAGAAGCACTCCTCGATTGAACTAGTGACTTTTAATGGCCACGAGAGGCCTCCAGTGATTGCGGGATTGTTTGTGTTGTGCCTTATCGTACTCAGACATGCAAAAGTGCACTTGCGACGAGGGGGGAATTGACTGAACCTGATAAGTAAATAAATACACATCCCGCGCGTTAAGTGGCTGCGTAAATCGTTCATTAAGCGCCCGCCCGTATCTCGGTTTCACCTTTTTATTTTTTTTTTGGGGGGGGGGGCGTTTGTTCACGGGAGTTAATGCAGGAGCTCCCGGTGTCCCAGGTGGAGAGGTGTGTGTCCCCCCCCCCCCACACGCACAAATGCTCAGATTACACCGCGCGTGTGGGGGATTTGGACACGCGGCAGTCTCCAGATCCACTGGATATGTCGTTATTACATGTAACAAAGACAGTACTTACATAGTTTACAGTAAAGCGCGTGGTCGTTTGTGTTTGGGACCAGCAGAGGAGAGTAACGCACCCTGTGAGGACCAAATATCATCAAATTCAAAATGTAGTGCTATTTATAGGGCTGCAACTAACAACTGTTATAGTAATCCCAGTTATTATTCTTATTCTTATTTCATTCTTATTATTATTATCATTATCATTATTATTATTATTATTATTAGGCCCGAGCGCCACAAGCTGGCGAGAGGCCTATTAATCTCGTAAGGCCGTGCGAAGCACGGCTGCGAAAGTGCGCACGAAGTGCGCACGAAATCGAGCGCGAAGCGCTCGCCCACTTCCAAACACTCACTAACGCACTCCTTCACTCACGCACGCCCCGTGCATACTAATTAGTAGTAGGAAAATGGAACTTTACCGTTGTAAACGGGCGAAGCCCGTGCAAAAGTACGCACTAAACGAGCACTTTACATTGGGATGACGACCGCGAAGCGGTTGTCATCCCAATATAAAGCACTCATTTGCGCTAAGTAGCTCACGAATACGTTCCCCATCTCTTGCATGTTCCGTGCATATAAGCATGTAATGCAAAAATTGAACATTATTACTGTATAGAGGGCCAAAAACACAAAGTGGGCGGAGCCCACTCAAAATCAACGAAAGTACCCGTCAGTGACCAGGGACCCACACCATGAGGTAGGAAAGCGCGAGCGCTTTCCGAAAATGTATAGTTCATGATATTTGAAAAATGGGAAACATTGTTTTCGCATCGGAATATTATTCTTTCTTTCTTTCTTTCTTTCTTTCTTCTTCTTCTTCTCGGGACCAACCCCCCTATTTTTCACCCAGTGAACATTGACGAAAAGTCACAAAAATTAGCACACCTCTAAAAATCGTGCCTCTCTACATTCTGGCTATTTCCTTTTTCTAAAATTAAAAAAATTGGCGCGTCAGCGCCCCCAAATGTACCAAAAATGCATTAAGAGGTGGGAAATGACCCAAAAAAAATCTGATCGTAGAATCATGAAATTTGGCGCAGAGGTAGATGGTGACAAGAGAAGTAAAAAATATTTTTACGGCAACGCCGTCCGCCCAACCAAATGTCGGCCATATTGCTTCAAAAATGGCTAAACATGACTTCGGAGTTTTTCCAAACGTCGTACTTTTACGAACTCCTCCCAGGGCGTTGGCCCTAAAAAGCTGAAATTTGGTGAAAATGCTACTGAGGAGTGGGACATCAAAAGTTATCCAAATTACATTGATACCTGTCACGGTCTCTGAGCGGCGAAGCCACAAACTGTAGCAAGAATTTCAGAAATCTCCCAAATTTAACATTTCTGCCGTTTGCGCCGATAAAGTCCGAATTGCGTCAAATTAGAATCAGTTGTTAAACTCTTTGCCCTAAACCTACTTGAAGTGAAATAAATTAATTTGGAGCCACAGTGCCCCCTACAGATTTTATATGGGGGTTAAATATTTAGTTTTGCGAAATTATATGAAATTTGACACACAACTCAATTTTGGCATCCCCATCAAAAAAGTCAATGAGACCCATGTCATAATTGTTATGGCTTTGCCGTAGCGATGACCAAAACCTTCCATGTTATTCCAATGGGGAAATCGCCAGAACATGTTTACACTTTAGACTTTCACAAACTCCTCCCAGGGCGTTAGCCCTATTAACCTGAAATTTGGTGAGACTCATCTTCAGGGGTGGACCATCAAAAGTTATCCACATTTTTATTCTAAGAGTCACGGTGTCTGTGCGGCAAAGCCGCACATTTTGCCAAGAATTCAAAATAAAATTGCTTTTTGATGGTAAAACAAAGGGGAGAAGATGTGACAGCGTCACAGATTCAGCAGTAGATGTAATAAAAGGACAATTGGGGCGCGTTAGCGCCCCCTCCTCTTGCGGCGTGGCGGCGGCGTGGCGAGGGCCGATCATTGCCGCTTGCGGCTATATTTATTATTATTATTATTATTATTATTATTATTATTATTAGTAGTAGTAGTAGTAGTAGTAGTAGTAGTAGTAGTAGTAGTAGTAGTAGTAGTATGTCTATAAAAACACTGAGACTTTTAAAATACTCTATCAACCAAATGAATGTAGGCTAATACAAAAAGGTTTTAAAATGCTGAGATTATTTATGAATAAAGTGTATTATTAATCAGAATCAGTTTATTGCCATTTATCAATGAACAGGATTCACGGACATAGGAACTTGTCCTGGTGGTTCAACACAAACATAACACTGAACTATAAATACAAAACCAATGGACAATAAACAACTACCGGGTATTAAAATGAGTAAGTAGAGTTAAAAATATACATGATATGTACATGAAATAAAATATGTAGTGCAATAAAAGTGGACAGTGCAGTGAGTGCAAAGTGAAAGTAATATGTGTTTTAGTGTCTATATGTCCAGATTGTTGAAATATATGACAGAGCTTATATTCCCTTTTCACGATTGGTCAATTAATTGTTTCTGCTTTATAGTTGTGTTCACATTTTACAATAATATAACAAAACTTTGAATTATTATTATTTTTTTCGATTTTTTTATTTTATTTTATTTTTTTCGATTTTCCCACAGATTTTTTTAAAAGCACTATCTATGTGAACATGATGTTACAAGAACAAGCACAATTTGACCTTATTGCACTGTAAGTGAAAAGTAAATAGATACAAGTTTTATTGTGGGTCCACTTACACCTACAACATGTTCTCACTGTCACTGCCATAATGTTCACCGTGTTTCCGTGTTACTCGAGTATTACAAATATGTCTCCATGACTCTCCTCCATTTTCACATTAGACGACTTTAAATGACACAACTGCACGTACATCCGGTGTGTGTTTTGTGTGTGTTGTGTTTGGTTCAGTGTGCGTCCATTTGAGTCTTAATAACACAACGTGCTCAGTCCACTTGAGTTATTATGTCTTTAGATGTGACATTTTCTCATCCTGTTGTGGAAAGTGCTCTATATTAATGAGATGTTGTTATAGAAGATGAACGTTCACATTATTCAACCCGATCAGATCATTTAGGCTCAAATACAAATAATAAAATATGTTATAGCGACAAACATGATGCGACAAATGCACATTCGCTGCATCAAAACCTGGACTAAATCTAGACTAAACCTGGACCAGAGCAGGACCAGACCTGGACCAGAGCAGGACCAGACCTGGACCAGAGCAGGACCAGACCTGGACCAGAGCAGGACTAAAC
>NW_027315846.1:3484486-3499486 GCF_026437365.1 Eucyclogobius newberryi
GTTTTTGCAGCACGCACCGTTAAAGCGCCCCCTACAGGCCGGACCACTCGCTGAATTAAAACGCAGTTGAGATGAATATATTCAGAATTTATCTAGAAACTTATACAAATGTTTTCACAGAATAACTAATTTAGGGTTTATAATGTCACTTCCTGTTTGTAATTGATGACATCACACTGGGAAATTACCCAGCAAACACTGGGCCAAAACTCATCTGATGTCACACTTATTTTATTTGACAAATAAAAATATACGAGAACGACTTTATTTTGTTGAATTAATGTTTAAAGAGTCAAAAAAGTTGTTTCTTTTGTGTAAATTCTGCATAAACTTTGACTGGAATGAGTGTCCCTGGTGTGATGTCACTTCCTGTCATTTTCTACAGATTTTTAAACATTTTCTCCACAAATACCTGCTCGATTGGAGTAAAACTATAATTTATATGTACAACAGGTATAAAAACACCAAATAAAATCAAAATAAGACAATGATACAGAAGAATAAAGATGACTTGCGAGAATCACTCAATAAAAACAACTATTAGAACATTAAAAGCTCTTATAAGTTGATGCTTCCTGTCAATTCTAACACTTTACTGAATGTCCTGCCCGCTCTTCGCCCCCATTTCACACTGTCCAGTCTAACAAAGAAACTAAAGACTATTTAATGACGTGTCTCAGATTGTTATATATTTGTGATATATACTTTAGTCGTTAAGTTAGCGTTAAGGCTGCTACTTAAAGGTTTTATGTAAAGAGAAGATGAGATAAACTTTATTTGTACAATCCAAGAAGAAGACATTAAAGAAATATAGAGTTCTGAGTGACTTACACTGGAATAAACATAAAAGTGTGATTCTTCTCAAGTCTTTTCCTGATCCCTGTGCTTTGAGCTGAACTCTGAACGCTCGGGTGACGCGCCGCTCCGGAGACCTGACCTATAAGACCGGGGCTCAGGGCTCGGGGGGGTAAAGTGCTAATGTTGTTTGCTCAGCCATTAGCGTTCTCACAGTAAAAACCTATAAACTAAAACAGGGGAGGACGCACTCACAAGGGAAAGAGGCTGTGATCAGTCTGGAATTAGATAAGATAATGAGCTCGAGACAACAAAAGATGCAATAATATTCATGCGTCTAAGTATTTATGTTTTTAAACTATTTAAAGTGCCTATGACAGGTTTTTACGAGTTTCTAATTTTGTCTTTATTTGGTGATTTGTACCGTTTGTAAATATAAATGATAGTTTTACGTCAATCGAGCAGGTATTTGTGGAGACAATGTTTCACACCAGGGGCACTCATTCCAGACAAAGTTTATGCAAAATTGACACAAAGAAACAAGTTTTTGGACTTTCTAAAAGAAAAAAAAAAAAAAAGCCGCTCTCATATATTTCAATTTGTGAAAAAAAAGGGACATTGAATGAGTTTTTACCCAGTGTTTGCAAAAAAAATTGTAAATTCTTAGTGTGATGTCATCCATTTTAAACAGGAAGTGAAATTATAAACCTAAAAAATTGCTATTCGGTGATAACATTTTTTTTTATCATTTTTAACTGCATTTTAATTTTGTACCACTTTGTTTGTTTTGCTCATGCATCACTACCACAATAGGTTAAGTTTATTTTGAACATTAAAAACATTGATAAAAATGTGTCTAGAATTGCACTTTAGGAATCTACAAGAAAACTGTGCAACCGTTTCAATAGCGCCTCAAAATCATATTCATATTTCTACAATATATTTTTACAACACAGTCTTACAGTCTCTGGTCATTACTTATTTGTCTTTAAAAGCCCTGCTCAGCCCTGTACCGTAAAGTCTCAGCCGCAGATGCCCTTCTCGCAATGAGGGAACATTTCTTTGGACACTATTCTGTATTATTTTTATTTTTTTTACTTTAAACATTATTATTAGAGTTTGATAATTAAGTAAATACTCTAATTTAAGATTTCTTGGACAATAACAAGTGTCTTTGTTGCATTGCTAAAGTTATTACCCCAAACTCCAATACAATATAATGTTTGTGGTAACTCTAGAGCACAATATAAAGTGTGTTTGAAGTAAATAATCAAGTGAACTTTACTTTATTTATTCTTAAAATGCTTTGACAAATTTTAGTTTACAGTTATTAATACCCCAAAGAATTGAATATTGTCAACCTTTTCTATAATGACCTTATTGATTGTAATTTTACTCTCTCTAGTAATGTTATTGTTACTGAAGCATATTTAGTTTTTCTTAGTTTGAGCCATAATTTGTTGTGATCAAGCCACAGTTTTAGTCACAATTTCAAATAATCGATCTGCACTCTTCTCCAAACAGAAATGATTTGTGTCATCAGCAACATTTTGGACACTTTGGTTAAGTAATAGATGTGTAAAATCAACAACTTTGGACCCAGTACCGGCCCTTGGGGGACTCCACATTTAATATTAGGCCTTCAGATTTCAGCTCACCCAAACTTTGATATAGTTTTCAGTTACCTAAATAGTTTTAAACCCAATAAAGCACCTCCCCTGGTCCTAAACATCTCCAATGTATCAAGTATTTTGTGATTGATGGTAATAAATGATTTTTTTTAAGATTCATGAATAAACCAAGAGGATCTTTTTTTTTAAATTGTCAATGGATTTCTTCAATTGCCTCGGTTATAATTGTTTGTTGTTGATCTGTTTGTGCTAAAGTCATATTGATTATCAGGGTTAAAACATTTTTTTTCTCCAATCTGATGATTTTCCCCCTAATATCTCTGAAAATTGTGGTCAGGAAACGGCTCAATAATTTGTAAATTGTTTTTTATCCTCATTTTTTTCAGTTTGGAATGAAAGATCGCAGAGGAACGTAATAAAGGTTAATAGAATGAAATGAAATCAGTGCTTTACATGATTTATAGTTGGTGTCACTGTTTAGAATGTTTGTGGTAAGATTTGGACTTAAAGCCACACATTATTTATTAAAATATTTTGCCAGAATCACTGGGTTAAAAATACTGTCAGTGTCTTTTATAAAACAGTCTGGATAATTTCCCTTTTTTGCTCTTGTTTTAATTATTATGTTTAATATGTTCCATGTTCCTTTTGTTTCTTTTATTGTCATTTACAATTCTGCCGTAGAATTCTTTCTTGCATTAAATCGATGTGTTGAAACTAATCAATTAAATAAATACTATACAAATATTATAGATATCTTGAATAAATATAAAGTTATTTTCTGGGGAGTGTGCAGCCATAATATCGTCCCTCACCTGTTCACCTCTCTTTTCAAACTGAACCACCCGTTTATTTGTGTTCAAACTGAAAACTTATGAACAGTTTTAAAACTATTTCTCATTCACGCTGTAATAATCATTTTAAAAGTTTGTTGAACAATCATTTTTTCTTTTTTTTAGGCTTTACAATCAAAATAGGTCAAACTTTTATGCTCCTCTTTTTCTTTTTTTAGTTGTGTTTTCATATTTACAATGTTTGTCTGTGGTTTTGTTTCTTACAAAGTTTACAGGACACATTTCTGCATAACCAACTTTTCTAGAAACTTTTTTTTCTAGAAACCTAAAACAAGAATTTAATGCATCCAACAAATATATTTTTGTATACATATATATTTATGTATTTATATTGTAGTTTTTAGTTTTTCTCAGGATAAATAAGCTTCATTAAATCATTTTAAACACACTCAACACATTTGGGCCAAAATAATTCTCTATCTTGTCCCAATAGAACAATATCAACAAAAATGTAGTTTTTATCTGCCCGGTGAGAACAATTTGGATCAACATTTGAAAATTTTACCCATAATTTTTGCTGATTAAAGGACACATATTACTATTGTGCGTTAAACCTGCTCCGGCTTTGACCTTTGACATCTCATGTTTTAGCTCAATAATAAAAGCGTGCACTACTTCCAGTCAGGCATTCCCTCGTTGTCATTTGTGTTAGCGCTCCATCTACTGGCAGCAGGGGAAATCACCACGTGGAAACAAAAACAAAAGCTAGCTTCTCTGGCACGCTCACAGTGGTAACGACATAAATGCTCCGGACGACTCCGCTAACGATTTACGGACTCGGAAACAGCAGGAGACGTCACAAATCTGGGCAATTTGGCGTCGAGTTCCTTCTGAGCCTCCGACATTCGACAAACAAGAGCGAATAAACACAAACGCAATGCCACAAACGTTTTTAAAGAGGGAACAAAGCTCAAAAAACGTACACATTGCCTCCTTTTCACAGCTCGAGTCGTGTTCAGCTCTGGTTTCCACCTCGCTCATCCCTCTCTTATCTCTAAGTCTCCACCTGCTCCATTCAAGACTTTAAAGATCCAGAAGCAGATTTCCTCCCCTCAGCTCTTCCACTGTCCCGTCCCGTCCCCCCCTGCTACAGTACACATCCAGGGCCCGGGCTCCCCTCACCGCCGCCGGGCATAACAAAGCTCCAGACAGCGGTGGGGTGCCACTGCGGAGGCCCCGTATGTTTACTCGCCATTCTCATGCTTAAGCAAATCCGACTCTTTCCCTTTCGCTCTAAGTGATGTTTGCACAGCTTTCCGGCGCATAATTAGTTTTTAACATCAGAAAAGGCTTAGGGCCCCGATGAGCGGCCATAACTGGGGGGACCAGGCCACAAAAGGAGGGATCAGATCCGAGTTTAGAGTGGACGCGTTTCCACAAATACTTTCACTTCAGCTCAACAGCTTCGGCAAGCACTGTAAGTCAAAGTGCGAGAGCGGAATCGAGACGCGCCGGTCGTGTTTCCAGAGGCGTAATTAACGATTATTACGCACTTCATTAATTCATGGGTTTTTGCGGCCGGTTTGAGGATGTTTCCCCACTCAAAAGATGTAATATTGTGGTTTTAAATATGTTAATCGCTCTGTGTCAACGGTCTAATTTATCGTTCTAAAACCCATGGAAAAAGAGAATAAAATGCATCCAATCATTTTAAAGTATGAGGAAATTTATAAGAACTATTTGTTGGGATTTCTTGTGTTATTATAGAGACAATTTATTACACAATTAATCAATAAAAGTTAATTTACAAATAACCTTCCTCGATTATTTATTGATGTATTTTTCTTGTATTTATTATTATTATTATGTATCCATTTATTAGGGACAGTGCATAGTAATAAACATTTCTGTAAATCTAAACTGAAATTAATTTAAAATAAATTAGAAAATTGAGTAAATAGAATCAATAATAATCTAAATTAATTAATCAACAAATATATAGGCCAAAATTCCTTGAAGTTACGATACATTTTAATCTAATACAAATAAAATAAGAGTAAAAGTCCCATAAGTGTTGACTCTGTAAGTGCCCTGACCACACAAGGCTCTTCACATCACTCACTCTGAGCTCGTTTGCGGCGCTTTAATATATTTGCAGAAAAGATCATTCAGATTTGCTCGGGCTATTTCTTATCTGTTAAAGCCGTGAATTGGTCACTTGAAACAGACTTGATTTTAAGAGTAGATCAAACATGACCTGTTCAGCCGCCGCTTCAGTCAAGATGGAAACTTTTGTACAGTTTCTGTCTCAAACGTTTGGAGTACATTTTGTTTACGTTTCCCTGTCGTGGAAATGCCCAGTTTTTTAATGAATCATTGAATAAAGCTGAACATTGGCTTTAATTATCTTGTGCCATTATCTTTAGATCAAATAAAACGTTTTTAAAAGTGTTTTATAAGTTATAAGATAAGATGATCTTTTATTGTCCACACATGGGGAAATTTCATTGTTGCAACGCCGTAGATACAGAGGAAATGGACAGATAACTTATAGGAAGTTTAAAAAACACTCTTAATAGAAGAACTCTTATAAACAAAACTCTTATAAACAATAAGAGTTTTGTCAAATCATTATCTGCTCTTTATTGTTGTTATTATTATAATTATTATTATTATTATTATTTACTTCTCTACCTATTTTGTGTTGCAACTCTGGAATTTCCCCATTGTGGGACAAATAAAGGCTTATCTTATCTTAAAGTTTGATAATCCAACTTTGCAAGAAATATGCAAAAAACATATAGAATGTACCAAAATATTGAATATAATCAATAAAGTAAAGGCCTAAATACATTGGTGCAGATTAGAAAAGTTATAATTCAGTTTTTTTAAGATGGTAAAGTCTGGATTGTCTCATCTTCATATGTTAAAATAGAATATCATTATATATATATCATCTTCTGCAAGCAATTCATATTATATCTTGGATTCTAAAAGAGTAAAAGTTTTTACTTTTTAAATGTATTTTCTTATTTGTAGTTGTGTTTGTATTATTACTATTATTACTATTGTTATTATCACTATTATTATCATGTTGATGTGTTTTTTGTTGTTGTCTTCTTTAATCCCAAACCTGATCATATTAAATGGTGAATGCAACTTCCATGAGAAATTTTAATTAAGCTCTTAATTTGTGAAAATACAGTATATCAAGAAAACAAAGCAGTGCAACATAATGTTTGTACAAAATAAGAAATTCTTTATTCATAACAGTTTGTTCATTCACACACAAATCTTACATTCATTTAAAATCTCATAGAAATCTGTCTATTGCTTCCGGGTTTCACACAGCACACATTTCTATTCCCTAAAGTCTATTTCCAAACGAAACGATTTAAACAATTTACAGTTTCAACACAAATACATAATAATCACGTTGTAATTCAAAAATAATACGCGCCAAAATTGCCATTCAACACCGACCTGCACCAAAGAGAAGTGGTTTGTTGGACAACGAAATTATTACATATAGAATAAAGTAAAAATGTGCAAAATATAAAGTTGCGTAAAATCTGGTTTAAGTTGCTTGGGGAACTGCGTTAAAATAAAAATATACATAACGCCATGTTTTAAATGTGCGTTCAGAGTCTGTGGAGAGTTAAAGCTGTTAAAGCTGTTAAAGTTGGCCGCTCCAGAAGTCTCTGAAAGACGCAAACGCGTACCGGGACGCGGAGGCCGTGCCGGGGAAGTGCTGGTACCGCGGATGGTGCAGCGCCGCCGGGGACTGATGCTGCATCGCGGGGTACCCCAGCGGAAAGGCCTGGGACGCGGGGAGATAGCTCGGCTTGTCCGTGTCCAGCAGGTGGAACGGTTTCCCATCGCGCACCAAAATCGGAACCACGACGCGGCGCAAGAGCGACGGGTGCGGCTGCGGGGAATGTAGCTCCAGCCCGTGGATCCCCCCGTCCGCGGACCGGCCCCTCTTCATCTTGTAGCGGTGATTCTGGAACCAGATCTTGACCTGGGTCGGGGTGAGGCTGAGGAGGCGCGCGAGCTGCTCCCGCTCCGGGCCGGACAGGTAGCGCTGCTGGCGGAAGCGGCGCTCCAGCTCCAGCGTCTGCGCCTTGGAGAAGAGGACGCGGCGCTTCTTGGGCTTCTTGGACTTGTCCGGCTCCGAACACGCCTCGTCCTGTGAGGAGTCGTCCGGCTTGGTCGAGTCCGGGGAAGCCTCGAAACCGCCTTCATCGGACGCTGCAAAAGAGAAACGGGACGTGCGCGTTAAAGTTTGTCGGCGTGCGTAAAAACGTGCGTAAAAACGTGCGTAAAACGAGACGATTTCGAACACTGCGGTCCAAACGCGGATACTCACACACGCAGGGGCTTCTGTCAGAGTCCACGCTCCACGACGCGACGGGAGAAGAGGACGAGCACGAGGAGGAGTAGACGGGCGAGGCGCGCGGCGTGGTGACCTCCGCGTCGGGCAAATCCAAAATGCTCCGCACGGAAAAGCTGAACCTGCTGCTGGCACCGGACGCTGCCATCGCGACACCGGGGACGTGTTCGTGGTCGAAGAACGCAACAAAAAAAAACACACACACAAACCAAATAAACAACACGATATCCTCCAAAAAAACAAACAAACAAACAAACACTGCGTTAGATCTTTGGAAACAGGGATGAGTGTTGGTCAAACAGCGCGGGACGAGACGCAAACACGCGGACGCTGCGGGGCCTTTATACGCCGCGGGCACCTGAATGGATGACGCGGGAGGGCGGGAGTGGAAGAAGGGTCCCGGGGCAGAAAAGAAAGAATCCGCCGCGTTGACAAAGCGACAAGGAAGCACTCGTGATCATTACACATTCGAGGCGTATCGTCGACCCGCGTGGAAACAGATAATAGTGATTGTTGCGAGGGGTCCTGAATCACGTCTTGGGTGGCAAGTGACAACAAGGAGCCCATCTCCCCCGTCCCGGACCCCACCCCCGCGCGCACCCCCCCCCCCCCCCCCCGCCCCCGCCATGCCTCCCCACCCCTGAAAGCGCCGCGCTCATAGGCCGAACGCCGTGGCCCGCGCCGCCCTCGACACACAGCTCCACCGCCGTGTCGACATTTGCATACAAAGTGAGCAATTAGCGCGGAGTTGGTTTTACTAATCAGGCCATTAGGCGCGGCGTGAGAAGCCCGGGACAAGTGACCGGTGAAGGACACTCGAGCAGAAGGATATATTCATGACAACGACCCGGGATGGGAGATGGCAGGGCGTGGACGGGCCTTTAAACCAAGTAAATACATGAATAAAACAAGGGCAATTTGACTTTTTTTACATTAATCTGCAATTTGTCATAAAACTGTGTCTTACAAATGCCACTCAAAGGTTAAAGGGGACATACAAAGCAAAATCAACGTGTTTTGAGTGATTCCTGCACGTTTGAGTTGATCCGCGTTTTGTCCTGCAACTGAGGCTCGAGTGCTCAGGCGATAGGGGGTAGGTGAAACGGACAATTTCCGTTTCACCTACCCCCTATCACCGCCCACATCCCAGAGTTGGGATTATTTGGAGAGAGAAAAAAAAGAAGATTCAGAACGATACATGTGGGTTCTGAAATGTCACGTGACCATTTTCCCAACAATAAAAACATGTAAATGCCACTTAGAGATACAGTTTTGGAGTTTTTTCCATTCCTGCGCCATGTTACATAAATATTGCGCTTTAAACTGAACAAAGTCATATCTTATTCTGTTCTAGAGTCACTGAGCAGCACATTTTGACCTCTGACCCCATGTCAAACAATCAGAGTGTAACAACCAGCCCCGGCCCGCCTCGTCTCAACTCACGCACGTTACAGACGCACGTCCTAATTACAGGCATAACTTTCCCTTTTAGAATGACATCAGTTACTTTTTGAAAAATGAGACAATCGCCACATCAACATGGAAACTAAATCAGCACAAAACATGAAACCAAACCGACCCGGACTCAAATTGATTCGATTAAGAACCGAATAACGCGTCGAGAACGAACGCGCACTTGTCTGAACAGGTGATTTTGGATCTATTTCCCGAACATTTGACTCCGCCCTTCACGCGCTGGGATATGATGTGACGTCTTGTGTCTTTTTGTGTTGTTTTTGCGTGTGTTTTTTGGCACATCTTGTCCGCGGGCACCAGATGAGAGCTCTGACAGCCGCGGTGATGAAGACGAATGGGGGACTCGTTTGTCAGTGTCTCGCGGAGGAAGCGTTTCTAGTGCTCCGGCGCCTCACGTGATTGTGTTCTGGAGCGACGCGTCACCGCCGGTTTTGTCCCGCGCCCACGCGTTACACGGACACGCGCGGTTCAGCTCAAGCACCGATGAAGTCTTCTTCCTGTTTATTATTTAATCAACCTGGAAATGGCTGAACAACAGGGTTAGAAATGCCTGTGACGTTTTATTTGTGAATAAATTAATAATGATGAATACCTGAATATTTATGATGATGTTATGATTAAACTGTAATTTTTCCTTTAACGAAGATTGCAAACTCCAAATATGATCTAAACATGTGAACTTTCAAGAAATAATTGACAGCAAAAACAGCAAAATTATTCCAAAAAATGTGCCTGTGAATGTGCCATTTCTGCATGTTTTTTATATATGATTTTAAATATATATAATTGTGATATATAATTATAATGTTAGTGTTTAAATACGCACAGCACGGTTTGTCTGATGTATCCAAGACAACGTACTTATATATTTTACGCAGGAGAAAATGACAAGGTTCTAATTACCATCACCATCAATATTAATTCAATCAATCAGATAAAACATAGTTAATTGTCATACTTGTAATATAATACAGTCGTAATTGTAAATCATAATGGTGAATTCATATGGGCCTCCAGAACATCAACTCTGCACTTATGTCAAAATGAATGAGTGACACTTTATTTAAGCTCAATTATCCTTAAGCGTGAACTTAGACTTAACTCATAATAATCATATGTTCTAAAGAAATGAACGATTAAGGAGTTATATAGATGACAAAGCCTTGTGTGTTATTATAAAGTCTTTGTTCATGTTACAAGGCTAATAATATGTATAAAATGTTAATGTTGTTAAGGGCTTGGGTTGCATTGAATTGCTCTGTAAAAAATGTCAGAAAGTCAGACCACGCCCCGTAACTTAAAGGGGACATATTCTTCTAAATCAACCTTTACGATACGATATTCCTCATCATAATTTGACTCAAAGTTGTATTTTTGATTGATTCATGCATGTTAGGGTCATCCTGTTTGCATCTGAGGCTTGAGTGCTCAGTCTGTTTTCACCTACCCCCTATCCCCGCCCGCACACCGACTTGTGTTTGTTTAGTTTATTCAAAATGTTTGGCCTCCGGGCGTGCGCTTCAGGAACGTCACGCAACCAATAACACCAAATAAATTATGCAAATCCACGACTTGAGGCTAAAAAGCATTTATATAAAAGGCGGGGCTTGTCAAGTCTTCCCGTTTTAACAGGAAGTCAATGTTCCCAGCTTTATAACCGCGCCGTTTTCGACAAATTTGGCAGTTTAATTATGCCCAAAATATACAAGAATAACCCACGTATGATACAGTTTTTTACAAAGTACCAGGAAAAAAGCATGATACGTCTCCTTTAATGTCCGTGTTCATGCGTGATTATGATTATTATTATTATATCCAAGTGACCACGTGACTGCCTGGAGTTTCAATATCAACTTCATCGGACGCGTTGCTATGGGCGTCACCTATGCTTTGATATTTACTCTTCTTCTCTCGTTCTTTGCACTGAAAGAGCAGAGCTTTCACCCACACAGACGCTTTTCAGCAGTGTTTCCCAACCTGGGGGGGCCGGACCGCCTGTGGGGAGCGCTAATGAGTCCCCAACTCTGTCCGGTCAGAAGGTCAAGATGTTCATAGAATAATTTCACTTTCCGTAGCCAAAAAGACAAACTAAATGGAGTTTTTATGGTGTAAATGTGTAAATGTTTTTGCACTTTGCCTGATGTCGCCCTGGGAAAAGAGGTCTCATCTCAACGGTCAATAATAATTAAAAAATTAAAGCCGCAAGCGGCATCCAACGGCCCTCGCGGGCCGCCGGCCTTCCGACTCTGCGCTTTTGACTTGATAAAGATGGCGCCCTTATTGTGTGTTGAATAAAAAAAGAACTTGACAGACGGCGACACATTGGACATGGCCAATCCAGTGCAAATGAACACAAGTGTCAGTCAAATTTGCTGCGCCGCCGCACAGAGACCGTAGCACTTGGAATAAAAATATGGATAACTTTTGATGCCGCGCTTGTGTAGATGATTTTTCCCAAAGTAAAGCTTGATCGAGCTATTGCCCACGGAGGAGTTTGTTAAAGTGTGAAGCGTAAATGTGAACATTTCAAGGATTTGGCGTTTTTCCCATTTGTGACAGTATATTTGCAGCTCCACGGCACAGAGACCGTACCACTTAAAATCAAAATATGGATAACTTTTGATGCCCCGTTTGTGTAGATGATTTTCCCCAAATATGAGCTTGATCGGGCAATCGCCCTAGGAGGAGTTCGTTAAAGTGTGAAGCGTAAAAATGTGGTGATTTTAGAGATTTCGCTGTTTTCCCATTTCTGACATATATTTGCGGGTCCGCCACACAGAGACCGTAGCACTTAGAATCAAAATATGGGTAAGTTTTGATGCCCCGCTTGTGTAGATGATATTCTCCAAATATGAACTTGATCGGGCTATCGCCCTAGGAGGAGTTCATTAAAGTGTGAAGCGTAAAAATGTGGTGATTTGAGCGATTCTACGATTTTCCCATAAGGATAACATGGGATGTTTCTGTCAACGCTACGGTTACGCCGTACAAAATATGACTTTGGCTCTCATACTTTTATGATCAGGATGGCAAATTAGAATTTTGTTCAAAATATCATGTCATTTGGAAAAACTCTATTGTTTATAGGCCACTCTGAAGGCCAAATAGTCAGAATTCTGGGAAACGTTTGCGGCTCCGTCGCACAAAGACCGTAAAAGTTATCCTTAAAATTTGGATAACTTTAGATACACCACTTGTCTAGAGGACGTACACCGATTTTGAGGTTGGTGGGCAAAACGCACTAGGAGGACTTCGTTAAAGTGTAAAACATAAAAATGTGGTAATTTGAGAGATTTTGTGGTTTTCCCATAGGGATAACATGGGAGGTTTCTGTCATCGCTACGACTACGGCGTAAAAATTTAGGCATTTTTGTGATTGGCTTTTGTGATCGGGACGGCAAAATAGAATTTTGGGTAAAGTTTAGACAATTTTGGTAAAACTAATTTTTGACCTTCAATGTTAATTTAAAGGTCACTCTGTAGGGGGCGCTATCACTGCCATTTCAATTTTGTCAGCCTAAACTGGTCCAAACTAGAAAGTTTAACAACTGATTCAAATTTGGTCCTAATCGGACTGGTTTTGATCAAATGGGAGCAATTTTTAGACCTGCAATATTCCAAAATAAGTTGTCCAACTTTGCGGCTGCGCCGCACACAGACCGTTAAAGGTATCTCAAAAAATTGAATAACTTTAGATGCCCCACTTGTCCAGAGGACGTACGCCGATTTTGAAGTCGGTGGGCAAAACGCCCTAGGAGGAGTTCGTCAAAGTTTGACGTAAACAAAATGGCTAACTCAGCTTGTTTTCATTTTCAAAGGAAGATGGCGGCCATAGGGTAAGTTTGGGGGCGTGGCCACAATGATTTTTTTTGTTTATCCTCACGAGAGGAATGCGTGTCCCGAATTTCGTAGCTTTACGCCAAAGTTGACCTCGGGGCGTCTCCCATAGGCGCAATGTATTTTGACTTTTGTCGGTGGCGCTGTCGCGCCATTTTTTAACGAAAAAAAAAATGGCCCAGAAAAAATAAAATTTTTCGCCGATTCTGAATTTTGGGCAAAGTTTGGTGAGTTTTTGAGCATGTTCAGGGGGTCAAATTAGAGATCAAAGCGCTGAAGAAGAACAAGAAAAATTAAAGCCGCAAGCGGCATCCAACGGCCCTCGCGGGCCGCCGGTCTTCCGACTCTGCTCTCTGCATTTTACAGAGTTGGCGCTAACGCAATTGTCTAAGAACTAAGACAGTGACACATTGGACATGTACAATGCTGTGCTTAACCAGTGCAAATGAACACAAATGTCGGTCAAATGTGCAGCTCCAGCGCACAGAGACCGTGACACTTGGAATAAAAATATGGATAACTTTTGATGCTCCGCTTGTGTAGATTATTTTCCCCAAATATGAGCTTGATCGAGCTATTGCCCACAGAGGAGTTCATTAAAGTGTGAAGCATAAATGTGAACATTTCAAGGATTTGGCGTTTTTCCCATTTGTGACAGTATATTTGCAGCTCCACGGCACAGAGACCGTAGCACTTAAAATCAAAATATGGATAACTTTTGATGCCCCATTTGTGTAGATGATTTCCCCAAATATGAGTTTGATCGGACAATCGCCCTGGGAGGAGTTTGTTAAAGTGTGAAGCGTAAAAATGTGGTGATTTGAGCGATGTTGCGATTTTCCCATAAGGATAACATGGGATGTTTCTGTCATCGCTACGGTTACGCCGTACAAAATATGACTTTGGCTCTCATACTTGTATGATCAGGATGGCAAATTAGAATTTAGTGCAAAATGTCATGTCATTTGGAAAAACTCTATTGTTTATAGGCCACTCTGAAGGCCAAATAGTCAGAATTCTGGGAAACGTTTGCGGCTCCGTCGCACAGAGACCGTAAAAGCTATCCTTAAAATTTGGATAACTTTAGATGCCCCACTTGTCTAGAGGACGTACACCGATTTTGAGGTTGGTGGGCAAAACGCACTAGGAGGAGTTCGTTGAAGTGTAAAACATAAAAATGTGGTAATTTGAGAGATTTTGCGGTTTTCCCATAGGGATAACATGGGAGGTTTCTGTCATCGCTACGACTACGCCGTAAATATTTAGGCATTTTTGTGATTGGCTTTTGTGATCGGGACGGCAAAATAGAATTTTGGGTAAAGTTTAGACAATTTTGGTAAAACTAATTTTTGACCTTCAATGTTAATTTAAAGGTCACTCTGTAGGGGGCGCTATCGCGGCCATTTCAATTTTGTCAGCCTAAACTGGTCCAAACTAGAAAGTTTAACAACTGATTCAAATTTGGTCCTAATCGGACTGGTTTTGATCAAATGGGAGCAATTTTTAGATCTGCAATATTCCAAAATAAGTTGTCCAACTTTGCGGCTGCGCCGCACACAGACCGTAAAAGGTATCTCAAAAAATTGAATAACTTTAGATGCCCCACTTGCCCAGAGGACGTACGCCGATTTTGAAGTCGGTGGGCAAAACGCCCTAGGAGGAGTTCGTCAAAGTTTGACGTGAACAAAATGACTAACACAGCGTATTTTCACTTTCAAAGGAAGATGGCGGCCATAGGGTAAGTCTGGGGGCGTGGCCACAATGATTTTTTTTGTTCGTCCTCACGAGAGGAATGCGTGTCCCGAATTTCGTAGCTTTACGCCAAAGTTGACCTCGGGGCGTCTCCCATAGGCGCAATGTATTTTGACTTTTGTCGGTGGCGCTGTCGCGCCATTTTTTAACGCAAAAAAAAATGGCCCAGAAAAAACAAAATTTTTCGCCGATTCTGAATTTTGGGCAAAGTTTGGTGAGTTTTTGAGCATGTTCAGGGGGTCAAATTAGAGATCAAAGCGCTGAAGAAGAACAAGAAAAATAATAATAATAATAATAATAATAATATTTTTAGCAAAAACAA
>NW_027315846.1:3504486-3568562 GCF_026437365.1 Eucyclogobius newberryi
CTGACTGCGCACTAGAAATTCTGTCCATAAAAACAATGAACAGAACCGGTGACAAAGCACAGCCCTGAGGAGTCCCTAAGCACTGGGAACAGGTCTGACTTACTGCAATGAACACAGCTCCTGCTCCTCATACAGGGACCGGACAGCCCTGAGCAAAGGGCCCCGGACCCCGTACTCCCGGAGCACCTCCCAAAGGACACCCCGAGGGACACGATCCACAAAGCACATGTGGACTGGACAAACTCCCATGAACCCTCGAGCACCCGAGGGAGGGTATAGAGCTGGTCCAGTGTTCCACGACCAGGACAAAAAACACTCTGCTCCTCCTGAATCTGAGGTTCCACTATCGGTGGGATTCTCCTCTCCAGGACCTGGAATAGACCTTATGGGAGGCTGAGGAGTGCGATCCCTCTGTAGTTGGAACACACCCTCTGGTCCCCCTTCTTAAACAGAGGGACCACCAGAGACGTCTCAGCCAAGACAGTCCTACAACATCCAGAGACTTTAGGTCCTCAGGGCGGGTCTCATCCACGCCCGGAGCCACTGAGGAGCCAACAACCTCAGTGACTTCAGCTTGGGTAATGGACGAGTCAGCCTCCGAGTCCCCGGTCTCTGCTTCCTCTTCGGAAGACGTGACGGTGGGATTAAGGAGGTCCTCCATCCCCAGTGGAGGTCAGCAGGCCTCCACCCGCACCATAAACAGTGTCGGTGAAGCACTTCTTCCCCCTCCCGAGGCGTCGGACGGTTTGCCTGAATGTCTTTGGGTCTGACCGATAGTCCTCCTCTAAGTCCTCCCCAAATTTTCATTGGTCATTTTAGTTTAGTTTTAGTTTTATCCACTGCAGGTGATTATATTTTATTTTAGACAGTTTATAGTATTGCTCTGTTGTTTTTGTTGTTCTGTGTTTAAATAAAATAATAAAATATCAAAGCCTGTTGGTGTCAGCGAGGGCCCTGCAGCTGCTCGGAGCCTGAGGGGGCTTCACATAATCACACTGACACTTACACACACTTAGTCCCATTCACTCACTGTCAAGACGCCGTTTAGGCCCCTCCCCCCGCGCCATACCACACCACGCCCTTTGTGCTCGTCCCAAACTCGGACAAAACCCTACACGAGTGAGGAGATTGTCTGATTGTGGTTCAAAAGCTGCTCTGGTTTCTCATTTGATACTGATCCTCCTGCAATGGAAATAATATAGAGATAATTCTAGTCAAGTTTAAAATTGAAGTAACAAAATAAAAGCTGTGCAGAATTATTCTTTCCTGGTTCAATAAAAAGTAATGCGCTCATTCAAGTTTGTGCACAAAACATATTCCAGCTCCTCCCCGTTTCTAAAATGACTTTAAAATGCCCATGAAATGCATTTATTTATATACAAATTATAGTTTTGCACCAATCGAGCAGGTATTTGTGGAGAAAACGTTGAAACATTTGTAGAAAATGACAGGAAGTGACATCACACTGGGGATAATCACTCCATCAAAAGTTTATGCATAATTTACGCAAAATAAACTACTTTGGACCAAACTACTATTTTCATTCGTCAAATAAGTTTTGGCCCAGTGTTTTCTGGGTAGTGTCCTACTGTGATGTAATCAATTACAAACAGGAAGTAAAATCATAAACCTAAAAAAATTGCTTTTCTGGGATAAAATTGGTGCATTTCCTCCAGGATCAATAAAGTCCATATCTTTATCTGTTACATTTGTTACGTTTTTATATTTGTTGTATTCGTTGTATTTGTTGTATTTGTTGTATCTGTTGTATTAGTTGTATTTGTTACATTTGTTGTATTTGTTGTATTTGTTTGCATTTGTTGTATTTGTTGTATTTTTTGTAATTGTTATATTTGTTGCATTTGTTGTATTTGTTTGTATTTGTTATAGTTGTTATAGTTGTTACATTTGTTACATTTGTTATATTTGTTATATTTGTTGTATTTGTTGTATTTGTTGTATTTGTTGTATCTGTTGTATTAGTTGTATTTGTTACATTTGTTGTATTTGTTGTATTTGTTTGCATTTGTTGTATTTGTTGTATTTTTTGTAATTGTTATATTTGTTGCATTTGTTGTATTTGTTTGTATTTGTTATAGTTGTTATAGTTGTTACATTTGTTACATTTGTTATATTTGTTGTATTTGTTATATCTGTTATATCTGTTATATTTGTTATATCTCTTGTATTTGTTATTTTTGTTATAGTTGTTACATTTGTTACATTTGTTATATTTGTTGTATTTGTTGTATTTGTTGTATTTGTTATTTATTCTCCTTTTCTCTGTCTTTCTTCAGTGAAATCGCTTCAACGACTGACAAGAAGTTGATCTGATTCAGGGTTAAATAACCGTCCATCACGAGCTGCTCCACAAAGACCTTTGCACCTGCCTCTCCTCCCCTCCTCCCCCCTTCCTCCCCTCTTCCTCCTCATCTCCTCCCCCTTCCTCCCCCCTTCCTCCTCATCTCCTCCTCCCCTCCTCCCCCCTTCCTCCCCTCTTCCTCCTCATCTCCCCCCCTTCCTCCCCCCTCCCTCCTCATCTTCTCCCCCCTTCCTCCTCATCTCCTCCCCCTTCCTCCTCACCTCCTCCCCCTTCCTCCTCCCCTTCTCCCTCCTCATCTCCTCCCCCTTCCTCCTCACCTCCTCCCCCCTTCCTCCTCCCCTACTCCCTCCTCATCTCCTCCCCCCTCCCTCCTCATCTTCTCCCCCCTTCCTCCTCCCCTACTCCCTCCTCATCTCCTCCCCCCTTCCTCCTCACCTCCTCCCCCCTTCCTCCTCACCTTCTCCCTCCTCCCCCCTCACCTCCACCTCACCTCCTCCCCCTTGCCCCTTCCTCCTCCCCTCCTCCCCTCCTCACCTTCTCCTCACCTCCTCCCCCTTTCCTCCTCCCCTCCTCCTCACCTCTTCCCCCTTTCATCCTCCCCTCCTCCCTCCTCACCTCCTCCCCCATTCCTCATCTCCTCCCCCTTCCTCCTCACCTCCTCCCTCCTCACCTCCTCCCCCTTCCTCCTCCCTCTCTCGTCTCTCTGTCCATTTCCTCCTCCTTTCCAGAGCTGCAACCACGGTAACCATCATGTTTTACTGTCACCTCTCTCTCCCTCCTCTCTCTTACACTCTTATTTACTCTCCTGCTCTCTTTTTTCTTCACCCTCCTCTCTCTCTCTCTCTCTCTCTCTCTCTCTCTCTCTCTCTCTCTCTTTCCGCCTCCCCTTCTATCATCTCTTTCTCTCTCACCCCTTACCCCCTCCATCTCTCTTTTACCCCGGCTCGTATCTCCCTCTTCATCTCTCCCCTCCTTCTCCTTCCTCGTCTCTCACTCGCTCTCACTTCCATCTTTCTCCCACACAAACCTCCCTCTCTCTCTCTCCCTCCTCCCCCTTCTTCTCCTCACCTTGTCCTTTCACTCCTTGCTCCCCTCTCTAGTCAAACTCTCTTCTGTCTTCCTTTATCTTTCTCCACGTTTTCTCTCCATCCACTGTTCCCCCCTCTCTCCCTCTCTTACCCCTCTCTCCCCTCCCTCCTCTCTCGTTCCTGCACTCCCCTCTCCCCCTCTCTCTCTCTCTCTCCTCTCTCGTTCCTGCACTCCCCTCTCCCCCTCTCTCTCTCTCCTCTCTCGTTCCTGCACTCCCCTCTCCCCCTCTCTCTCTCTCTCTCTCTCCTCTCTCGTTCCTGCACTCCCCTCTCCCCCTCTCTCTCTCTCCTCCTCTCTCGTTCCTGCACTCCCCTCTCCCCCTCTCTCTCTCCTCTCTCGTTCCTGCACTCCCCTCTCCCCCTCTCTCTCTCGTCTCTTGTCTCCAGAGGATTCACACTTCTGTAAATATGAAAGACGATCACGTGGCTGCTGTAGACGGTAATGAGACAATGCTGCTGTGGACGGTAATGAGACAATGCTGCTGTGGACGGTAATGAGACAATGCTGCTGTGGACGGTAATCAGACAATGCTGCTGTGGACGGTAATCAGACAATGCTGCTGTGGACGGTAAATCAGACAACACTTGAGGTTTGAGGGCTCATTTGTTGCAACTAAAGTGACTCTCGGCCAAATGTGATCATGATCTGATTTCAGGAGTGATGAGATTATCGAAATGTCGTATAAACAGTTCCTTCTGGCGCGAGTAATCTGATTTCAGTCCGACAGTTCAGACCTGCAGCTTTTAACAAGGAAATGATGAAAACGAACGTGACAAAGACAAAAATGAAGAAAATAGTTATTTCTAAATGAATTCTACTTTGTCTTCCAAATGCAACAGAAAATCCACAGGTGTCAAGATGTTTTTGATGGTCAGATTTCTCACACCAAAGAGTGACCACGAGCACACACATGACCACGAGCACACGCATGACCACGAGCACACACATGACCACGAGCACACACATGACCACGAGCACACACATGACCACGAGCACACACATGACCACGAGCGCACACATTACCACGCGCACACACATGACCACGAGCACACACATGACCACGAGCACACACATGACCACGAGCACACACATGACCACAAGCACACACATGACCACGAGCACACACATGACCACGATCACACATATGACCACGACACATGACCACGGGCACACACATGACCACTGGCATCTCCATGAAGACGAGCACATATATGACCATGAGCACACACACATGACCACTAACTCACACATGACCACAAGCTCACACATGACCACGGGCACCTCCATGACCACGGGCACACACATGACCACGAGCACACATATGACCATGACACATGACTACGAGCACACACATGACTACGAGCACACACATGACCACTAACACACACATGACAACGAGCTCACACATGACCACGGGCACACACATGACCACGAGCACACATATGACCACAACACATGACCACGAGCACACATATGACCACGAGCACACACATGACCACGAGCACACATATGACGACGACACATGACCACGAGCACACACATGACCACGAGCACACATATGACCACGAGCACACATATGATCACGAGCACACACATGACCACGAGGACCTCCATGACTACGAGCACACACATGACCATGAGCACACACATGACCACGGGCACACACATGACCACGAGCACACATATGACCACGCGCACACATATGACCACGAGCACACATATGACCACGAGCACACACATGACCACGAGTACACATATGACCACGCGCACACATATGACCACGAGCACACATATGACCACGAGCACACACATGACTACGAGCACACACATGACCACGAGCACACATATGACCACGCGCACACATATGACCACGAGCACACATATGACCACGAGCACACACATGACCACGAGCACACACATGACCACGAGCACACATATGACCACGAGCACACATATGACCACGAGCACACACATGACCACGAGCACACATATGACCACGAGCACACATATGACCACGAGCACACACATGACCACGCGCTAACACATGACCACGAGCACACATATGACCACGAGCACACATATGACCACGAGCACACACATGACCATGGGACACACATGACTACGAGCACACACATGACCATGAGCACACACATGACCACGGGCACACACATGACCACGAGCACACGCATGACCACGAGCACACACATGACCACGCGCACACACATGACCACGTGCACACACATGACCACGAGCACACACATGACCACGCGCACACACATGACCACGCATACACACATGACCACGAGCACACACATGACCACGCGCACACACATGACCACGCACACACATATGACCACGAGCACACACATGACCGCGCGCACACATATGACCACGCGCACACACATGACCACGAGCACACACATGACCATGGGCACACATATGACCACGAGCACACACATGACCACGGGCACACACATGACCATGGGTACACACATGACCACGAGCACACACATGACCACGCGCACACACATGACCACACGCACATATGACCACGAGCACACACATGACCACGAGCACACACATGACCACGCGCACACATGACCACGCGCACACATATGACCACGAGCAGACACATGACCACGCTCACACACATGACCACACGCACACATATGAACACGAGCACACACATGACCACGCTCACACACATGACCACGCGCACACACATGACCACACGCACACATATGACCACGAGCACTCACATGACCACGAGCACACACATGACCACGACACATGACCACGCTCACACACATGACCACGACACATGACCACACGCACACATATGACCACGAGCACACATATGACCACGCGCACACATATGACCACGAGCACACATATGACCACGCGCACACATATGACCACGAGCACACATATGACCACGAGCACACACATGACCACGAGCACACATATGACCACGCTCACACACATGACCACGACACATGACCACACGCACACATATGACCACGCGCACACATATGACCACGAGCACACACATGACCACGAGCACACATATGACCACACGCACACATATGACCACGGGCACACACATTACCACGAGCACACACATGACCACGACACATGACCACGGGCACACACATGACCACGAGCACACACATGACCACGACACATGACCACGCACACACACATGACCACACGCACACATATGACCACGAGCACACATATGACCACGAGCACACACATGACCACGAGCACACATATGACCACGCTCACACACATGACCACGACACATGACCACACGCACACATATGACCACGCGCACACATATGACCACGAGCACACATATGACCACACGCACACACATGACCACGACACATGACCACGGGCACACACATGACCACGAGCACACACATGACCACGACACATGACCACGGGCACACACATGACCACGACACATGACCACGGGCACACACATGACCACGACACATGACCACGGGCACACACATGACCACGAGCACACACATGACCACGACACATGACCACGGGCACACACATGACCACGAGCACACACATGACCACGGCACATGACCACGGGCACACACATGACCACGAGCACACACATGACCACGACACATGACCACGGGCACACACATGACCACGACACATGACCACGGGCACACACATGACCACGAGCACACACATGACCACGACACATGACCACGGGCACACACATGTCCACGAGCACACACATGACCACGACACATGACCACGGGCACACACATGACCACGAGCACACACATGACCACGACACATGACCACGAGCACACACATGACCACGACACATGACCACGGGCACACACATGTCCACGAGCACACACATGACCACGACACATGACCACGGGCACACACATGACCACGAGCACACACATGACCACGACACATGACCACGAGCACACACATGACCACGACACATGACCACGGGCACACACATGACCACGAGCACACACATGACCACGACACATGACCACGAGCACACACATGACCACGACACATGACCACGGGCACACACATGACCACGGGCACACACATGACCACGAGCACACACATGACCACGACACATGACCACGGGCACACACATGACCACGAGCACACACATGACCACGAGCACACACATGACCACGAGCACACACATGACCACGAGCACACACATGACCACGGGCACACACATGACCACGAGCACACACATGACCACGACACATGACCACGGGCACACACATGACCACGACACATGACCACGGGCACACACATGACCACGACACATGACCACGGGCACACACATGACCACGAGCACACACATGACCACGACACATGACCACGGGCACACACATGACCACGAGCACACACATGACCACGGCACATGACCACGGGCACACACATGACCACGAGCACACACATGACCACGACACATGACCACGGGCACACACATGACCACGACACATGACCACGGGCACACACATGACCACGAGCACACACATGACCACGACACATGACCACGGGCACACACATGTCCACGAGCACACACATGACCACGACACATGACCACGGGCACACACATGACCACGAGCACACACATGACCACGACACATGACCACGAGCACACACATGACCACGACACATGACCACGGGCACACACATGTCCACGAGCACACACATGACCACGACACATGACCACGGGCACACACATGACCACGAGCACACACATGACCACGACACATGACCACGAGCACACACATGACCACGACACATGACCACGGGCACACACATGACCACGAGCACACACATGACCACGACACATGACCACGAGCACACACATGACCACGACACATGACCACGGGCACACACATGACCACGGGCACACACATGACCACGAGCACACACATGACCACGACACATGACCACGGGCACACACATGACCACGAGCACACACATGACCACGAGCACACACATGACCACGAGCACACACATCACCACGAGCACACACATGACCACGGGCACACACATGACCACGAGCACACACATGACCATGCCCACACCTCTGGCCTTCACCTTCTCCAGCTCTTCTCTGAACATGTTGCCACGTCAACCACCACCACAGTTTTCCTCTGCAGTTCATCCACCACAATGTGTGTTTGACCGCTCTGTCAGTCATGTGTCGGGACGTCCCACAGGATCTTGTAAATGTACTTGGTGAATATATAAATATACACACAAATACACACACATATATATATGTATATATATATATATATATATATATATATATGTATATATATACACATTCCGCTTCATTACTATATCATTCACACATTTCCTTTTAGATGTCTCTCTGTCTCTCTGTCTCTCTCTCTGCAGGATGAGAGGCTCGTGAGGGCAGTGGACACGCCCCCTTGTCCCCCTGGTCCTCCTCTTGTCCCGGTCACATGGTCATAGGGCGCCCTCTACTGGAGGCACTACTTTTCATGTATTAAATATTATTTTAAAAGAGGCGGGACCTAAACACAACTTTTGTCATCTTTATCATTAGAATTTACAGAATAGTATCCATAATAATTATAATATATATAATAATAACTCATGAGAGAGGGAACTTTTCATTCATTTGAAAAAAAAAAAAAACACATGAAATATTAATGGAGAAAATCTGCTATTTTCAAAGGACAGAAACAAAAATGTGAAAAATTAAAGCTTTTTTCACATTTTACTCACAATGGAAGAGGAACCAAAACATGTACTCAAGTAAACAACTGTTCAACTAAAAGTATTGTATCAAAAAGTATCATAAAAGTATTTTCACCTCTGCTTAAAATACATGAGTTGTGGTTATGATTTTAAACTTTATTAAATATTAATGGTACAATTCATTTACTATTTTCTCCCTTATTTATGATGCGTTCAGCTCAAGCCCCGCCCCCACAGTCTACAGTCCCATCAGATGCATCATGGGTAACGTGGGGTGGAGCCAAACCTGAACACGTCACGCTCTGTTCTGTCATTCCCCTTTTCTCTAGTTTAGTTTTTAATTGCATTTCGGTCACTCTCGATGGATTTAATCGATTAAACTGGATTTTGAACCTGCAATTTCAATATTAAATGTGTATATTACATTTTGTAATTCTATGCGACAAAAGCTTTACGTTTCTTGCACCGCTCCGTCAGATACGATTTTGTTTGTTAAATTCTAGTTTTTATCCCTTGAAAACACCAGATTTAGTTTGTTACATCATGTTTATGCTTCAGATTTACTCCCTGGACAAACACTCGCTCCTTCTGCTTATTTTGAGGTGATGTCACTCACACTTATGCACAGTTTTGGCTCCTCTGATCATGAGTTAGTCAAATGTGTTCTTGTTTTAGAGACTTTCCTCTTTCTTGTGTTTCCTTCAGGCCTCTTCTTTGACGTGGCGTTCATAAATTGTCCAGCAGATGGCGCAAAGTGACCGCGTGGCAGCAGCACGAGCCCCGCAGAGCAACAAGAACATGGGATGAACTGGAATCTCACGCAAACTCTGCGCGTTTTGCACCAACTGCTGTGATTTATACAACATTTTCATCATTTCAAAATCGTATTTTATCAGTATTTGCACTAAATGTGTTCAGAAACCTTGGTCAATTTCATTAACCTTAACAAAGTATGAACAGAAAATAACAACAGCAAATAATTCATCCCCTGACTCTCATAATTAAGTAGTTATCAAGCCTGAATCCTTCTTAATAATCTATTTGTTGATTATGTATTAAGTCTTTGTTCATGCATTAGGATAAAGGTTTTATACCAGGACATTTACTGCCATAAGTGAACAAAATGTACATAAAACAAACGCATAAATAACGAAATGCGCAAAATAATGTGTTAAAACATAAGATAAAAATACACTTTGACTGAATATTTACTTATGCTTTACTGCTCGACTGGTAAAGTAATGATTTTTTTATTTTTTAACTTTTAATTCTGGTTCTAGGATTTTACTCACAGTGAGAAGAGGAGTTGACTTAAGGGTATTGTAACTTCAATTAAAATATGATGCAAGTAGAAGTACAAGTATGGATCCAGAAACATAATATTCCTCCTTTAAATCAACTCAGATGATGTTCTTTTGCACAGATCCTCCATCGTCACATAAATGTTCCTAAAACTGCCACAATACGTCCCATAAACTAGACTTATAGTCGTTTCCCCAAATACTTTTATTCTCTTATTTGGTACACATTCTGGCTGTAGTGTCCTGACCTCTGCCCATGTCTGACTGAAATACTCGTCTGACTGAAGTACTCGTCTGACTGAAATACTGAAGCTTCAGGTGTAAATATGTCGCGTTCTGCTCAAGTGGAACATCTTTGGAGTGGATTTATAGACACGAAAGTCGTTTATTTTAGATTTAAGCGCAACAGAAGTCAAGGTTTAGTCCAGGTTTAGTCCAAGTTTAGGCCAACGGTAGTCCTGGTGTAGTCCTGGTGTAGTCCTGGTGTAGTCCTGGTGTAGTCCTGGTGTAGTCCTGGTTTAGACCTGGTTTAGTCTAAGTTTGGTCCACGTTTAGTCCAAGTTTGTTCCATGTATAGTCTTGGTTTAGTCCAAGTTTAGTCCAAGTTTAGGCTAGGTAGAGTCCAGGTATAGTCCTGGTTTAGTCCAAGTTTGGTCCAGATTCAGTCCAGGTATAGTCCTGGTTTAGTCCAGGTTTGGTCCAGATTCAGTCCAGGTATAGTCCTGGTTTAGTCCAGGTTTACTCCAGGTCTAGTCCAGGCTCTAGGTTGTGCTTCTTTGACGTTGTCGCGGTTTAAATCCTCTTTTATTCTACTTTAAACACTGTATAATTCATACATTTACTTTCACAGATTCAGAACGGAACATTGTGTCTCGGTTTTAAACACATGGCGCATCCACAGCTCGAGGACACGCGCGTCACACACACAAGTCCCCAAGACCCCCGCGTCCCGTAGGTGTCCTCTAAATCAGAGCCGGACCCTGAGCACGTAATGCGGTCCAGGTGCCGCGTGCGTCAGGAGTGATCTACGCCTCCGAGCGCCATAAATATTGTCGCTTTTTATTATTTCTTTTTTTTTTTTTTTGCTTGGAAGGCCACGAGACACGGGCTTTTGAAACAGAGGTCGTTAACCCGCGCGCGTCCTCATTACGCGCGCGCTAAAGTTACCAAAGGCCGCTCAAGTGTGACGCGAGCGGCGCGGGCACGGTCCAATGGCGCGGAGGCGAGAGACGGCGGCGCGCGGCCCGTTAATGGCGCTAATACGCACGCGGTCACGTACCCCCCCCCCCCCCCCCCCCCGTCCCGGTTTGTGCAAAGAGAGCGCGGCGCGTGGACGGTGGCGCGGCGGTGACAAACACAGGAGCATTGATGGAGCGGCGGATGCTGCGGCGGTTTGTGCCAAGTCGGATTTCCCTCCGAGAAATGCGTGTGAAATGGGATTAAGAGTGACTCGCGTTTCCCGGGGAGGAAAACAGAGACGTTACAGGAGCAGATTTATGGACCGTTTTAGGATTTACACTCGCGGGTTTAAGATTGAGAAGCTGTGAATGTGTTAAAGGAGTTCAAGGACACGACGTTCTGTTCGTGACGAGGAGAGGAAAATAGAACAGGGTTTATTTGGTTTATTTTTTAACTAAATTGAGATAATTCTGTCCGTTGAGATTGAGAAAAGCAATAATTAAAACAACCAAGAACAGTTCATCCAATTTGATCAACTTTTTCCATAAAATAAAGAATTGTGTGTGTGTTTTTTTTTACTTCAAACGTAGCTTCTGCTGTTATTATATTTAAGATTATAACTTATCACACTCTCCCAAACAAAGTAAATATTATAGTAATCGTGAAAAACGGTTTTATTTGAGGAAAAAAACAATTTACAATTTGAAATTTCCCAACATTCATCCTGCTCAGAACGACACTGGGGGAAAGAGTGTATTTTATGTTCAATTAATTCCAAAAAACACTGATAATGAGCTTTAGTTTCCTGATGCTGGAGAACACGTGGTGTGAGAAGGTGTCCAGAAAGTGTCCAGAAAGTGTCCAGAAAGTGTCCAGAAAGTGTCCAGAAAGTGTCCAGAAAGTCTCCAGAAAGTGTCCAGAAAGTGTCCAGAAAGTGTCCAGAAAGTGTCCAGAAAGTCTCCAGAAAGTCTCCAGAAAGTCTCCAGAAAGTGTCCAGAAAGTGTCCAGAAAGTGTCCAGAAAGTGTCCAGAAAGTCTCCAGAAAGTGTCCAGAAAGTGTCCAGAAAGTGTCCAGAAAGTGTCCAGAAAGTGTCCAGAAAGTGTCCAGAAAGTGTCCAGAAAGTCTCCAGAACTGAAGACAAAGGCTCAACACGGCGCTTTGTATAAGAGTGTAATCTTTTAGTTTGATCCAAAAGACAAACATCTGCTTAACTCTGAGCCTAAACAACAAGAAATATAATAACATTTACCTCATCACGGTCTGGAGTGGATTTTATTAAAATATACTATATTTTAAAAAAAAAAAAAGCAACTAAACATAGTACCACTATTATTATTATTATCATTATTATACTCAAGGTTATTTAGACCAAATCTGTTATTCAAATACATGAAAGATGATCAAATAAATAATGGATTGTGTAATATTTGGATGTTGTTGTTAATAATAAAAGCAGAGACATGATCATAATTCACAGGTGAAAAGAGCTTTTATAACATCTGGAGAGAGAACGACGTCCAAGAATATTGTTGTTCAAACTAAATCCTCTTAATCTGGATTCTGTTTGTAAATGTTATGAAAGTGAAAAAAGAACCACCAGAATCCAAACTGTAGATCTGTTTAGACCAAGAGACAACAACAGAGTTGAGCAGCACGCGCTCATGGGCCGTGGGCCTCTGGGCCTGTGAAGTGGGCCGCCGCTGCAGAGATGATCACGGGACGAGTGATCATCTCTGCATATATATATATATATATATATATATATATATATATATATATATATATATATATATATATATATATATATATATATATATATATATATATACATTCTATAGTTGTTGTGGACAAACTCGTGGATTTAGGGTTAGGGTTAGGGTTAGGGTTAAATAAAACTCGCGTTTATAGGGTTTTGGTTCGTCACGAGTGAAATGACTGAACAGTTTATACGTTTTTCATTCTATTTCTTTGTCTGGTTAAACTTTAATTTCTATTAAATTCTGCCTCAAATGTGGATCTTTTGTCCAGTTTATGCAGTTTCCCTTTAACCTGTTTGTTTTTCTGCATCAAATCCTCTTTATTAAATGTCACACTGTCATTATGACACTTTTATAAGCCTCGTGGCATTTTCCTTTAAACTGTAACATTGTTAATATAGAATAAATACAAGATTTATAATTTAATCATTTATTTTTATTTCAAACAATTGATCAAGATAAATTCAAACATTCCTTGTAATTTACATGAAGCATTTTAACTTGATAAATACAAATAAAGTCATCTTGAATGTATCATTTACACAAAAGAGAAGTCTTATTTATATTTATAGTCACATTTATAAGTTTTTAAAGGGGATAACGTCATGCTGAACCCCATCACGTGCTCAGATGTACATTTTGGATTAATTCTGTTTATATTAAATTCACTATATTTTAAACACAAACCTGAAATATTCACTAAAATACAATAAAATAAAAGTAAATAAATAAAATACATATTCATGCTCAGTTTAATGTGAGGATATTATGTGTTTGTACTGTTTATGTTTGAAATATGTTTTTGCTGCTCACACACACACACACACACACACACACACACACACTTATGGTTTTTACAGTTCTTATGTCACTTTCATTCAGCTTTTGTCATTTGAACTGTAAGAATATGTTCTGAATATCCAGAGCTCTTATTGCTCTGTTCTGAAGTGTATTTATTGCTGTTTGAAGTTATTGTCCCAAAGGTCACGTGCTCTTTGTGATGTGTTTGCTTCAGAACACAAATAGCTGCAGAGTCAAAGAGTCTAAACATATCCTGGATTTGTTTATGATTTAAATACTTATCTATTTTGTTTAACTCACTTATTCTTTTATGTGCTATTTAACAGTGTTATTAAAATATTGAAACACTTTTCATAATATTCACAATGTTTATCATCCTCATCATCATTATTTGTATTGTTCTGACACGGAGTTAATAGAGATACAGATTCATAGATTTGTATTTTATTTCTGACAGTAAAAGACCATAAGTTTCCTCCTGATGATTGTTCCAGACTCACTACTAAATGTATTTCCCGCCGCGTGTTTTTGTTTCATTCAGAAAACGGCTCGTGTCAAGATTCAAACGTGACGGTGAAAAGCGTGAGCGCGCGCGGGATCCACCTGCAGCAGACACGGGGTCACGTGTTGGGTTAATGTCTGCCGCGCGCGTGAGCCCCCGAGGACCAGTGCGCGTGGACACGGTGACAGCTGACGCGTCACGGCACGCGAGGCTCCCGCTTCACGTTTCTGGCCCAAAGCGCGTGAAAAAGCTCCAAATCACGCGGGGAGCATCATGGGAAATGTGTTTCTAAAATACTTGTGTCTGAAACGATTTTGCTTGTTTTACGCATTTGTTGAAAATGTGTCACGTCCACAAGCCCCGCGCGTCTGTGGAGCCCGCGCGTCTGTGGAGCCCCCGTGTCCGTGGAGTCCTCGTGAGGAGTCCTCGTGAGGAGCCCTCGTGAGGAGCCCTCGTGAGGAGCCCTCGTGAGGAGCCCTCGTGTCCGTGGAGCCCGCGTGTCTTTTACCTTTGGCTGATTGAGAGAAACAATCTGAAATCTGACTCAGAAACGCGGTTTGGACATTGTGCCACGGACTTCCAGGTCGATCAGGTCGAATCTTTATGGAATTGTTTCTAATAAATGGAATATTATTTTTTACAGAGTGAATTCCAGTTGTCTTCATGAACGTGACACTCGCGTGGGCCCATGGCCTTTTCAAAACGACAGATTCATGATATATTCGGCTGATAATTATAATTATAGCAATAAAAACAGCTCCATTTTCGCTGTAATAATCACATCATCTGCAGCTGGAGATTCTGACGTAATGTTATTGTGATGGGGCCGTAATGTGTGCGTAATGCAGCTAAAGCGGGGCTAAAGCGGGGCTAAAGCGGGGCTAAAGCGGGGCTAAAGCGGGGCTAAAGCGGCACTAAAGCGGGGCTAAAGCGGGGCTAAAGCGGCACTAAAGCGGGGCTAAAGCGGGGCTAAAGCGGGGCTAAAGCGGGGCTAAAGCGGGGCTAAAGCGGGGCTAAAGCGGGGCTAAAGCGGGGCTAAAGCGGCACTAAAGTGGGGCTAAAGCGGCACTAAAGCGGGGCTAAAGCGGGGCTAAAGCGGCACTAAAGTGGGGCTAAAGCGGGGCTAAAGCGGGGCTAAAGCGGCACTAAAGCGGGGCTAAAGCGGGGCTAAAGCGGGGCTAAAGCGGGGCTAAAGCGGGGCTAAAGCGGCACTAAAGCGGGGCTAAAGCGGGGCTAAAGCGGGGCTAAAGCGGGGCTAAAGTGGGGCTAAAGCGGGGCTAAAGCGGGGCTAAAGCGGGGCTAAAGCGGCACTAAAGTGGGGCTAAAGCGGCACTAAAGCGGGGCTAAAGCGGGGCTAAAGCGGGGCTAAAGCGGGGCTAAAGCGGCACTAAAGTGGGGCTAAAGCGGCACTAAAGTGGGGCTAAAGCGGCACTAAAGTGGCTCTAAAGTGGCTCTAAAGTGGCGCTCTCTTGATGCGCGGGGGATAAACTGTCAAAGTAAAATAAATTTTTAGACCAAAGAAATGTAAGAAAAGCGTTGCCATGACAGCAGCATGTATGATGTGTATATACATATATACAATATAAATATAATATACTATACTATAATATAATATGTAATACAGGTAAGTTATGTTCTTAGTTTAAACACGAGTGAAGAATAAATATTCAGATGGATGTTTGACATAAGTCAACAGAATGATATTATAACATATAATACTATAAGAGTCTAAAAGAACAGATGAGTTCAGCCTCATCTTAAAAGTGTTATTATTATTGTTGCTCTTGATCATTCTGATGATAATTATGACCCATAATAGTTTGTATTAATAATAAGCTAAGTCAACTTGAGGAATGTTCTTCCCTTTGAGAGAGAAACATTTGCATCGACTCAATCCATTAAAGCATGAAATGTTATTAGAGCGTGACATAGAATTATAGAGAAATGTCATATTTCTGCCACAAAAGACACTTTCACCAGGGATTAGTTTATTTTTATCACCGGTAAATAACACGATGTGATTTCATGTTTGATTAAATTATCTCTAAAAGTAAAGCAGAGATATATAATTATGGAAGTAAACAGTAAAAGGACAAAGCACTGATCACGTGACTGAAGCACGAGAGTAAATACACAAACACACATTAAACTAAAGTATAATAATGTCAATCACTGCAGAGCCACTAAAGTGCATTATTCATAAAGTCTCCACTCATCAAACCCACAGTTTGAAAATATCTTCTCACAGCCAGTTATTTAGTGAAAAAGAAAGAAAAATTATAGCTCCATAACAAACTTAGCATCTAATTTATCACGATAATATCATAATATAATATCCACAAACACAACCAAACCAACAACAACAAACACGCTGACTTCAAATGATTGTCTTTTTATCCACATTAAAAGGCAAACGCGGGGCCACGCGTCACAATCCCGCGTTTAGTGTGAAAACTGAACCTCTTTTTGCTCAAGAAAAATAAAAAAGCTTAATTATGTTTCATCCCGAGAGAGACAAGTTACGGGCCAAAGCGGCGCGCGGTCTCCCGACAGATCCACGCTCCCGTCCACTCTCTCACCCACAAACACGACCTAAACAATCACGAATTCACTTAAAAGTTTGGCGTGAGCTCGCGATTCACGTTTGAAAAGTCTGTGCGTAAAATGTGGGTAAAATGTGCGTCATTTATCGCTAAAAACAAAGCGCGAGTAAAGCTCAGACAGAAGCACGTGATTGTGGTTTAGACAGTCATTGTTGATGGGTAATAATAGACTTTAAAATAAATGTAAAAAATATAATTACAATAAAACACTATCCAAATGTAGGCCCGGCGGTTCCGTTTTGGCGCGCGCCTCCAAACCGCTCCTCGATCACAATTACGCGGGAGTGAGTGACGCGCGTGATGCTGCGCTTCAGCCGCGTCGCGCTGACACTGATGGACACCACACAAATATCACGCGGCGAGTCCCATCAGTCAAAAGCAGTGGCTCGTGTCCCATTTCACTAATGACGCCGTTCGCGGGGTGAAAAGGCCCGCGGCGGCGGCGGCGGCGCGCGCGGAGCGGACGCGTCCACTCTTAAAGCTGCACTTCAGAAGGTGAAAATCGGCCCGTTTGCAGGTGGAAGAAGCACTTAGAAGCACGTGAAGTGGTGCGGTGGGGTTCCCGTGTGTGTGGACTGACTGTGAGGGACAGTTTTGTCACGTGTGCTGCGTCGTGATAAACGTCGTGATGCGCGTTTTCGCCTTTGCCGCGGCGCAAAACAACAAAAACAACACCCCCCCCTCCCCCAAAGACACCGGGGACGACATGGAACCGGGAGGTGAAAGAAAGAGGAGGCTCGGCTCTCTCGTGTCACGTCAAACTTCCCCACCAATGGCGCCGGCGCGTTGCGTAAACCGCGGACGCGATTGGCCCCGGCGCGTCCCCGGGCCCCGCCCCCGCGCTTCCCCTCAGATTGAAACGTTAAGTCTGTCTCCGCCGCGTCAGGCAGCGCACACACACCGACCATTCTAGTTCCTCTTGTTCCTCCACACGGCGCGCGCTCTCCCAGTCTCGGTCGGACGGTGCCCCGGACTTCGGACACGCTGGACGCGGAGCAGGACGCGCGGCGGCGGCACTCAGCGGACATCGCGCTCTTGGTCTGCGGCTTTAACACGATGGGTGAGTGCGCGCGCGTCTGGAGCAGGGCTTTCTTTTTCTTTTTTACTTTTTTTCCCTTCTTCTTTCTTCTTGTTTTTATGGGATGGAGTGAGCGGTGTAACGCGGCAGCTTGTTTCAATTCGCGAGTGAAACAAACGTTTGAATATGTTTTTCGGCCTCGTTTGACGCACGGACTGAGCAGAAAAACACGCAATGGTTTTAAAAGTGTCATTTAGACTCGCGCGTGCAAAACAGGAAATCTAAAAAACCCCAAACGCTTTAGGAACCTTTTCAGAAAAACACAGGAAAAGTGACGCAAAGTGCCCGAGATTTTACGTCTAATGCCGCGCGATCTGAACATAACAGTTGTATTTTTACTTTTGATGCGAATCCAAAATGTTAAAAGTCCAGATTCCTCCGCCGCGCGCGCGTCCTGGACTGTTGTGCAGCAGTTTGGTCTGATTTGACAAACGATTATGTGAATGCTAATAATTGACACATGGAATGGCCCGCGGCGTCGTGACTTCCCTTTTACACATAACAAATAGAGCAAATCACAGAGGATTATCTGAGTGGATTAGCTGGTTGATGGAATAACTAAATTGATCTGAACTGGAGTTTTATGAGTCTTTTCTGCACGTCACACACAGAGTCCGGGGCAGTGCAGGCCTCAAACACTCACAGGGGACAAAGTATTTATGCAGATTTATATTTCATTACACTTAGTTTAGAGTTCATTCCACAGAACAGTTTTACTGCTAGATATTTTCCTTCAATTCAGTTTGTGCAGTGTCTGTTTGACAGACATTACTCCCACAATAAGTGTTTCATTGCCATTTTACGTCGCGTTTTCCAGAATTTGACAGAGAAAAATCCAAATCCAAATCCAACTTGGAACGAGTTTGGGAAGAAAGTTTTCCTCATGACAGACTTTAATTAAAGTTTAGTCCCAAATGACACTCATATTGTTCCACTCTTTTTGAGAACAAACTGTTGTTGTGTTTCATCTCTGCTGTTCCGTGACCAGAGTATACAGTGGCCACTACAGGGCCACTATAGGGCCACTATAGGGCCACTATAGGGCCACTCAGACTGCAGGCGTGTGTCTAAGTCATCACAGGAGCTGGAGTGTGCTTGAGCCGATAACTATCAGTGTCTAATAATAATTAGGATTATTAAAGGCCTCAAACAGCGCGTGTGTTCACGTGGAGCACGAGCTCGTGTCTTTAACAGTGTGTGAATATTGACACTTCACATTGTCCCTTTGTCCTCCAGAGCCAGCCTTCGGGGAGGTGAACCAGCTCGGTGGTGTGTTCGTGAACGGCCGGCCTCTGCCCAACGCGATCCGGCTGCGGATCGTGGAGCTGGCGCAGCTCGGGATCCGCCCGTGTGACATCAGCCGCCAGCTGCGCGTGTCCCACGGCTGCGTCAGTAAGATCCTGGCGCGGTACAACGAGACGGGCTCGATCCTGCCCGGGGCCATCGGGGGCAGCAAGCCCCGCGTGACCACGCCCACTGTGGTCAAACACATACGGACGTACAAGCAGCGGGACCCCGGTATTTTCGCCTGGGAGATCCGGGACCGGCTGCTCGCGGACGGTGTTTGTGACAAGTTCAACCTCCCGTCCGTGAGCTCCATCAGCCGCATCCTGCGCAACAAGATCGGGAACCTGTCCCAGCAGAGTCACTACGAGTCTGGGAAGCCGTCCCACGCGCCCCCGCAGCCGCTGCAATACAACCACTTGTACTCGTACCCCAGCTCCAAAGTGCCCACGCCCCCGGGCATGGCCGGGCTGCCCGGACACATGGCCATGCACCGGATATGGCCTTCATCGCACTCGGTCACTGACATTCTGGGCATCCGCTCCATCACCGAGCAGCAAAGTAAGCACCGCACCGCACCCATGTGTCCCCCCCCCCCGAGCCACCCGGGGCCCGGGGCCCGGGGCCCTGTCCTGTGTGGACTCAGGCACTTCAGGATTCTAGATTTGGTCTAAAAACATCTCTAATTTAGCTTTGATGACCCATGACGTGCGTTAGGCATTATTTTATGCATTAAACATTCTTGTACATTTAAGAGAATATTATTTTTCAAACAAACGTAAACGTTAAGAAATAACTAAGATGAATTACATAATTGCTTGTGCCAATGTTACAGTCATTTCTGTTTATTAGACTTTAACTTAAGTTATGGATTTAATTTCGAGCAGTTTTATTATTTATAATATAATTCAGACAGATATGATTTAATCATTTGTTTTATTTTTTAAATAGTTGTTTTTTTTGGTGGTGGTTGTTGTTGTTGTTGTGGTGGTGGATTTATTTAGCAGAATTAGCTTCTTGTTGGATGTTTTCCCGCTAAAGCTGAGGCCATGTTTACAGTAGATCTGACGTCACGTGACAGTCTTTAGCCCTGTCCCGGGCTGATATAAACGGCCCCAGTAAAGAGTCCATTTGGGAGCTGCTTAAGTCAGGGGCCCGCTCAGAGTTAAGTGCCATTTGACCCGCGCCGCTGATAGTGGCGCAGGGGTTAGGAGGTTAGCACAGAAACAGATGCGGCGGATGTTCCCAACGCGTCAAACTGGATCTGATCACGCGGGATTTGCATTCGATTTTGAGGCTTTTTGTCACGCGCGGTGCATCACGGAACCGAGGAAGAGCCACGTTTATTATTACATTAAATACATAAACACATTTCAACTAAAGCTAAACCAAACCAGAAGCATTATTCATATAATAATGGCACATTTTACACACTCTGTATTTACATTTGTACTCAAGTAAAAATGTTTTATGGATACAAAAATATCTATATATAATAAGCTACAAGTACTGCTGTCAAAAATATTAAATCTACCATAAAAAAACAAAAAACATATGCAAGAAAAATAGTATTTATTAGTTACATTTGACACATCGATGTTCGCGCACAGCTCGATTCAAACGCTGATTTAAGTTATTTAAAAAGAGTTTGTCGGTGTAAAAAGGAGCAGATCCAGCAGTGAACAGAAACAACTGGGACTCGTGCTGCACCGTGCAACTCCTGCAACTTCAGCTGTGACTATTGGCACAAGAACAGGTTTAAAAACACAGTCAATCACATTAAAAGTCGCCTCAATTACGGCCCAGCGCGAGTATTTGTAGACACTTTCCACGTCTTTGTATTTAGCAGAGGACGGTGCAGTTGTGCGACCTGTGAAGGGTTAAGTGATGGTCTTTTGCCAGAGCTTTTCGTGAGTGACTGATGCTGGGACCGGGCCAGAGGAACAAGCTACATTTCACAATAAGAGCCGCGGCATTTGTGCGTCAAACGGCAAAACAAATCGAGTGTTTTAGTGCAAATGGCTGCGGACTGTGGACGTCCCAGACACGCACCGGGCCGTGTTCGGAGCGCGGGCGGGGAATGGCGGCTCGTGCGTCAGTGCTCGGACCAGTGGCAAAGGAATAATCCCCAATTTGACTGCGCGTTTACATTATAAAAGGGAGCCTCATCGCAAAGCGGAAATACTTTGACTATGAATAAGACAACAGTATATTTCAGCTGGCACAACCATCGCAATGTTATATATATATTTTCTTTTGTGTGTGTTAGTTAAATAGACACGTGGGGAATGGTAGAAAGAGTAAAACCGTGTATTGGACGCGTCGTGGATGTGAAATCCCGCTCTGAGAAGCTAAAACAAACTCATTTGGAGGCATTTATTTTCAGTGCAATTATTATTTCTGGACCCCTCAGCTCAGTGGAGGTTTGACTGAGGCGGTGCGGCCCGCAAAGGTCGTCACGCGCGTCCATCCCGCGTGACGTGTCGCTCTGGGAGAAAATGCGCGAAATGTACGGAACAACAGAAAATATATTTATATACATTAAAAAAAAAAAAAAATAATATAAAAGGCACTTATTGAAAATTCAGCTTCTTTGTTATTTTTTTTATTTTATTATTTATATTGTTTTTGTTAGTTTTGAATGAAAGGCCAATGTCTCAGATTATACTATACTATTTATTTTATTTTCTAGATGTTTATTTTACATCAGAAAAAAGAAAAAAAAGTATAAATACATAATAGAAAATAGTAATGATACTCACAGAAGTTTGTTTTCTTTGTGAAGGCGTTTGGAAGCTGCTGTTGGGAAAGTGGGACACTAAATATGTTCATTGTTTGTTGTGAAAACACTAAAAACGTAGAAGAGACAAGTTTATTATTTATCCTGCTGTTGACTCAATGTAACGTTTGAAAAGTGTGTGATCTGAAAATGCTGTTGTTGAGCTATAATAATGTGTCACATTTTCCAATATAATAGACATTTTTAATTTTAACTCACACGTCAATGCAGAGGTTATAGAAGTGTATTGATCTGAAAATGCAAAGTAACAAACATAAGCGTAAGATCAAATACATTAAAAAAACAACCCTCTGATGATACGTTTTCTTCATTTGGGGAAATAAATAATAAGCACATTTTTGAGGCGACACGTGACACTCGTTTACACTTGTGACTTTTCTGTATTTCAGAAAATAATCCCCAAACTCTTTCTTATAGAGATATGAGATAAATTGCAAGTTATATAAATATGGATTTTAAAATACAAAGGCTAAAACTTTCACTTTAACCAGATTCAACATAATAATCCAAATAGTCAAAAAAATAGGAATAAAATAAAACCAAGCTTTAAAACTCTTTCTTCGACCATAAAAGTAACATAATAGGTGATATATGAAGTTTTGTTTTCAGGCTGAATTTTTCACTGATAAATTTCATAAAATAATTTGCCAAATTTCAGAAAATAATCCACGTTTTATTTAAATAAATTACTATTATTCTGCACACGTCAATGATTAGAACAGTAAAATACAGAAGTGTAGAAATCAATTGTCCCACTTTATCTCACCGTGTTAGCTGCAATTTGAAAGCAACACGCCTCCAAATGAACGTGGGTGAAAACAGGGTGCAGAGTGGGTGAAAACAGGGTGCAGAGTGGGTGAATACAGGGTGCAGAGTGGGTGACAGAGTGGGTGAAAACAGGGTGCAGAGTGGGTGAAAACAGGGTGCAGAGTGGGTGAAAACAGGGTGCAGAGTGGGTGAAAACAGGGTGCAGAGTGGGTGACAGAGTGGGTGAAAACAGGGTGCAGAGTGGGTGAAAACAGGGTACAGAGTGGGTGAAAACAGGGTGCAGAGTGGGTGAAAACAGGGTGCAGAGTGGGTGAAAACAGGGTGCAGAGTGGGTGAAAACAGGGTGCAGAGTGGGTGAAAACAGGGTGCAGAGTGGGTGAATACAGGGTGCAGAGTGGGTGACAGAGTGGGTGAAAACAGGGTGCAGAGTGGGTGAAAACAGGGTGCAGAGTGGGTGAAAACAGGGTGCAGAGTGGGTGAAAACAGGGTGCAGAGTGGGTGAATACAGGGTGCAGAGTGGGTGACAGAGTGGGTGAAAACAGGGTGCAGAGTGGGTGAAAACAGGGTGCAGAGTGGGTGAAAACAGGGTGCAGAGTGGGTGACAGAGTGGGTGAAAACAGGGTGCAGAGTGGGTGAAAACAGGGTGCAGAGTGGGTGACAGAGTGGGTGAATACAGGGTGCAGAGTGGGTGCAGAGTGGGTGAATACAGAGTGGGTGAATACAGGGTGCAGAGTGGGTGAAAACAGGGTGCAGAGTGGGTGAAAACAGGGTGCAGAGTGGGTGACAGAGTGGGTGAAAACAGGGTGCAGAGTGGGTGAAAACAGGGTGCAGAGTGGGTGAAAACAGGGTGCAGAGTGGGTGACAGAGTGGGTGAAAACAGGGTGCAGAGTGGGTGAAAACAGGGTGCAGAGTGGGTGACAGAGTGGGTGAATACAGGGTGCAGAGTGGGTGACAGAGTGGGTGAATACAGGGTGCAGAGTGGGTGCAGAGTGGGTGAATACAGAGTGGGTGAATACAGGGTGCAGAGTGGGTGAATACAGGGTGCAGAGTGGGTGCAGAGTGGGTGAATACAGGGTGGGTGAATACAGGGTGGGTGAATACAGAGTGGGTGAATACAGAGTGGGTGAATACAGAGTGGGTGAATACAGAGTGGGTGAATACAGGGTGCAGAGTGGGTGCAGAGTGGGTGAATACAGGGTGGGTGAATACAGAGTGGGTGAATACAGGGTGCAGAGTGGGTGACATGAGCCGTGTTTGGTGTTTGCAGCTGCAGTTTGCGTGTCGCGCGCGTGTTTACAGAGGCAGGTGAAGGCCGCGGCGGAGGCGCGAGCTCGCCCCGCGCTCTGTTTTGGAAACAGTGTAACCAGAGCCGGTATAAATCTGTGTTAATGGCCGCCCTGGTGTTGTGAGAGGATTTGGAGGCGGCTCGTGGGTCCGCGCGGGTCCAACACGGCCGCCGCAGCCGCGAACTCGTCCTAAAAAACACAAAGATGGAAATGTGCCGCGCTTCCAAACAATTTATGCATAACCAGATGATTAGCAGATGTTTTGTCCTCAAGTAACGCGAGAATTCATTTGCTCCGTGGCGCGCGGGGGAAGACTGGACCCGGGCCGATGATGACGATGATGGGCCCCGCGAAAATAAATGTGGGGATTAATGCAGATTGACAGGGGACAGGGGAATGGAAACGCGACGCACGTGCGCATTAGACACGCCTCGGTCACTGCGCCGTGGAGCGGGACGCGCGCGCGGCCCGGTTTCACGCACGGACAGAAGCGCGTGGTGCAGTGTTCTGGTGCAGATGACACAACATGCACGTTCACAACTAAACTGTCCTTTTATAAGTGGTCATGGGTTTAGATTTGGTGGCACGTGCGTACTCGAGTTAAAACTGCAGTTACATGGCCCAAAAAAGTACTGTTGCCTGTAGTGAAATTAAAAACTCAGTTTGTTGCTTTTAACCACAGTTTTAGTGTAAATTTAGAGCATTTTTTCCCCCACAAAACCTAAAAAAAACAAACTGTCTGAAGCTAAATCAAGTTGTTTTAAACCGTGCGTGTAACTAAATACAATTATGGCAAAAAATGTAGAGTTTACGCAATTACGCACTAATCTACAGGAGAAGTCCAATCATCCAAAAGGTCTAATTAGTCTAATTATAGTAACGTGACTTGAGTGTTTGTACTAAACTCCACTCACTCTGGAACTCGACACAAAAGGACACAAAAGTAAAGCCAGTTGTTGAGTGACGAGTTTGTTAATAGAGGAATTTTGAAATAAATAAATAAATACAGACAATACAATAAATAAAAAAAATACGAAAAAAACAATAAAACGTTAAAATGAAGTTTGATGTCATTACGAAATAAACACAATGTTATATACTGTTTTAAATAGTCTAGAAAATGATCCAACTTGGCCTTTATCGCGGGGCTTTTGTTTCCACGCTCAGTTACATCAGTCTAACCAACCAATCACTTATTCTATACGAGTTCATTATGATCCAGCCGCTCCAGGAACAGTCAGAACAATAACAAGCTTATTATACATAAAAAAAAAAAAAGCAGCCAATTTCCCCTGAAGTTAAACAAAGCAGGGCCTTAATCCCATCATGCATCACTTGTCACGCTGATCCGGGTGATATTTCACAAACGGGGGAGTGCGCGCGCGCCCTGCTCAGTTTCCACGCAGACCCCACAGCCCGCGTCAGACGTCACGTGACTGCAGCCCATGCGTAAAGTGACAAATGACCTGTCACGTCCCGTGCGCCGCCGCGGCCGCGTCTGAAGGCGGCTTTTGTGACGGACGCGCGGGGGCCCAAAGTTTTACGCCGCAGAGTTCTGACCACGTCTCCTCTGTCCTCTGTCCCCTCCTCTGTCCTCTGTCACCTCCTCTGTCCTCTGCCCTTCCCAGTTTGCGACAGCGCATCCTTTCCCTGCCCCAAACTGGAAGCCTGGAGCGCGGTTAGCAGGACTTATTCCCCCGCGGCCGCCGCCGGGTCGCCGCTAGTCAGTGGCGTGGATAGAGCGCGTTTAGAGCCCAAATACGCACAGGTAAAGAACTGAGCATTTACGATCTTTACACAGCAATTTCAGGCTCATTTCTTTTTTTTGACTTCGTTGGCTCACATTATTGCACGTTTTAATGTATTTTGAAGGCGTCCTGGCCCGGGGATGTGCGCTTTACCGCGTCCAGGCCGACATATTGTATTTAGTAACACTTTTTTTTTTCATTTGAGCTCTGAGGCAGATTATACACTGAAGGCTTGTGCAGAAATTCAAGTAAGAAGAAGAAGAAGAAGAGGAAGAGGAGGTCACGTTAAAGCCACGCAGCGAGCCAAAGTAGAACAAAAAAAAAAAAGAATTACGCAAGAGTTTTATTGTTGGAATTGAAAAGGCATTTGAGGATCAAGGCCTGAACAGATTTCAATAAGTTTCCATTATATCTGCATTACTTTGTCAAGCTTTAGCCAAGAAGAATCCAACACATTCCAAAACATATAAAGCAGCATCGAGGGCCAAGTGTGTGATCCTTTCAAACCCACTTCATGCTTTCATTCAAAACGAGAACATAGTTTGAGCAACAAAGCTGTCCTGTCACTATTAATGTTTTAAGTATCAGCCTGGAATATTGTGTTTTTTTTATCCATTTTTAAATCTATTTCGGTTCTGCACAATGGCCTACACTGTCAGATTCACGTTTGCGCCTCTCTCTCTGCTCCTGAGCCGCTTCTAAAACAGGCTCGAGTCATTTTTATTCCACCACAGGAACCATATAATACAAGGAATAACTGCCCCATAAATTACATTCACTGTGAAAAAAAAACAAAATCAACCCAAACAAACAAAAATAGGATTAAAGCGCGCGCTATAAAACAAACCCAAGAGTTTCACGTTGTCCAAAAAACTCTGCAGCGACTTTGTCTTGTCTTTATTCACAATTATACACAGCCACAGTTAAAAAAAGAAGAAGTGGGGAAGATGTCACGCAATTATCCCGTTAAACAGAAGCTCAGAACGGGAATAATGGGCCCGCGAATGTCAAAACACACCGCGTTTCGAGTCGAGTTGGAGCAGTTTTTCTTTGTGTCTAATTATTTCTTGGAAGCTGAGAAAACTTTCCACTGCGTTTGTTTACGTTTGGCACGGAAGTAAAAGCAGTTTTTTTTTTGTATTCCCGCGCGGGGGCCCTGCTCAGGTGGGACCATAACCGCGGCGCGTCCAAAGGGTCCCACGCGCGGGAGCTTTCATTCAGGGGGCCTGGCGCGTGACGCCGGGGGGCTCCTCAGTGTCTGTCTCCATTTCAAAAGACGTGTTCAACTCAATCAGTGCAGTTTGCAGATGTGTTTAAGGCCAGACACTGCACGAGGAGCAAAACACAGGAACATTTACATTATAGCTGTGATTATTGTGCGTTACTAACAAAAATGGAAGCAAAAAAATGATTTCATGTCATGTTTTCTTTCTAAAATTGCACGTTTATGGACATTAAAATATAAAAAATAATACAGAAAAAGGTTTAATTTCTGGTTTGATGTTGCTGACATCTATTAGTTAAAGTCAATTGGATCTTATTTAGTGTTTATGTAAATTTGATGAAAAAATTAGGCAAAAACGATGATTTGCCTGATTTGCCTAATTCAAAGCTGAACAAATCAGGCTTAAAATTAGACATCAACAAACCCTTCTGTGCAATCCATCAAAATCCTAAGTAGGTTGTAAAGTTTGGTGTGTGTCGGTGCCACTGGGCTGATCTATGTGTCTTAAAAATATGAATAAATGTGTAAAAGTTGATCCAAATGAGGCATCTTAAGGTGGCGCTTTTGTGGAGGGACCTGAAAAAACACAAATAACAGTCGCAGTTTCTCGCTTTAATCATTACTGCAGTTACTTTTTCACTTTCTTTGTACCGACGATGCGTGAGAAATGCAAGCGTGACGGATTTGGCCCATTTATCCAGAATTACTCCACTGCACCTTTCCATTCTATTCATAATCAAATTAAAGTTTATGTGCGTTTATTTGCCGTGGCGTTCCAACACGATATTGTGCACCAAAAAAGACAAAAAAAGACATTAAAACACATTACAGCATGACATTTTCGGTGGAATATTCACGCAGAAGCTCTTTCCACCCCGAGGCCGCGTCGCAGTCCTTTCAAACCACGTTGGCGAACACAAAAGTGGCAGAATTAGCATGCGAGGGTAAATAACAGGGCAATCGGGGCGTTGTAAATATGAAGTATAAAGTTGTTGACAGTGAGCGAGGCAGGTGCCAGCTCGGGTTTTCTGCTCCACTCTTGTTAGCGGCTTGTTGTGGACCGTTATTATTTTTTTTAATAGAAAAGGTGGTTCTAATTTGCGAATAAAAGGGACATACTGTAAATGCTGTGGCGGTAAGGGCATTGTTAACGGATAAGCATGGGAAAATCGAATAATTTGGCCCTCGAACGGAGCCAAACGTGGATCAATCTGAGCTTTTTGAAGCTTTGAGGGCTGAAAATGTCTATTGTGTAAAGTTAATTATGAATATGCTGCAATATGAGGCGGTGGATCTGTTGGTTGTCTGTCCTTTTCATGCGCGGGAGGTCCAAATACTCATACTCTCTACTGTACTGACATGTTATTTTCCTTTATTGAGGCTGTTACAGGAAAATCCACAGCAGATCTGATCAAATAATGTAGTTATAAATGATTTGTTTGAGTGTTTTTGTAGTTATTTCATGCACTAGTTAATCCCCATGTTTAAAATGACACTGGGATGTCTTGGTCAATCGTAAATAATGAATAAAAGAACAAATTATACTGCTAAAATGTCCCTTTAAACGATAATATTGAAATTGTGGTAGTCCGCTAATACAACAACCATAGATTTTTTTTTTATAATGGAATTAAAATCAGGTTAATTCCAGTAAACACTTTTCTAACTGTACAATATTATTTAAAAACATGATTTGTAAATACATAAATGGCAGAAATACTTACTTAATATCTATATTCAGGCTTAAAAGTTACGTATTTAACTCTCCGCGACTCAAATTTGATCATTGTACAAAAAAATGACGTAAAGAAAATTTACAGAATATAAATATTTAACCCAAAAAATATTGTTCCAGGAATTAGAAAATAATCATGACACCAAACACAGATTGTACTTTTAAATACATTCTGAGGTATATTTATTGCAGAAGTGGCATGCGTTTGTGCTTCAGTAAACCTTTTATTTATGACATATATAATTCTAAAGGTCTCGTGCACTTTCCGCGTCTGACAAACCGCCTTTATCGCGCACAAACCGCCTTTATCGCACACAAACCGCCTTTATCGCACACAAACCGCCTTTATCGCACACAAACCGCCTTTATCGCACACAAACCGCCTTTATCGCGCACAAACCGCCTTTATCGCGCACAAACCGCCTTTATCGCACACAAACCGCCTTTATCGCACACAAACCGCCTTTATCGCACACAAACCGCCTTTATCGCACACAAACCGCCTTTATCGCGCACAAACCGCCTTTATCGCGCACAAACCGCCTTTATCGCGCACAAACCGCCTTTATCGCACACAAACCGCCTTTATCGCACACAAACCGCCTTTATCGCACACAAACCGCCTTTATCGCGCACAAACCGCCTTTATCGCGCACAAACCGCCTTTATCGCGCACAAACCGCCTTTATCGCACACAAACCGCCTTTATCGCGCACAAACCGCCTTTATCGCGCACAAACCGCCTTTATCGCACACAAACCGCCTTTATCGCACACAAACCGCCTTTATCGCGCACAAACCGCCTTTATCGCGCACAAACCGCCTTTATCGCACACAAACCGCCTTTATCGCACACAAACCGCCTTTATCGCGCACAAACCGCCTTTATCGCGCACAAACCGCCTTTATCGCACACAAACCGCCTTTATCGCGCACAAACCGCCTTTATCGCGCACAAACCGCCTTTATCGCGCACAAACCGCCTTTATCGCACACAAACCGCCTTTATCGCGCACAAACCGCTTCCCGCTCAGTCAAACGCGGCGGTGGAAAAGCGCCACACGTCCGGACGGGTCCAGAGCCGCGTTTTCGCCTTCATTTTTCACTCGGGCGACGTGGAAAAGACGGGCGGTATTTGCACAGTCATAATGTTTCGTCAGGAGCGGCGGCAGCGGTAGTCGCACGGCGGACCACCCAGGAGCCTGACTGAGCGGGGGGGGGCCCTCCCTGAGCGCGGGGGCCCTCTCTGTCCGAAAGCCAAATTCCTCCCGTTTAGCCGCGTCCCCGGTTCCAGCCGTGCGCTCGGGCTCCTCCATCATCCCTTTTTTCTCTCCCTCCCTTCTTTCTTTCCTTCATTTTCTCTCTTCAAACTCCCGCTGACATCTGTTTTCAGACCTCCTCAAAAACCGCCGCGCGAAATGCCCCGCCCCCGAAAACATCTGCGGTGTCATCCCGTGATTTAGAGCGAGGGCCGTGAGCGGGCAGACGTGATCGCCACTGGGAATATGCTTTTTATACGCCGACTAATATGCAGCCTCCCACAGTCCCTTTAAGGCCTCCGTCCCTTTAAGGCCTCCGTCCCTTTAAGGCCTCTGTCCCTTTAAGGCCTCTGTCCCTTTAAGGCCGTCCCTTTAAGGCCGTCCCTTTAAGGCCTCCGTCCCTTTAAGGCCTCCGTCCCTTTAAGGCCTCTGTCCCTTTAAGGCCTCTGTCCCTTTAAGGCCTCTGTCCCTTTAAGGCCTCCGTCCCTTTAAGGCCTCCGTCCCTTTAAGGCCGTCCCTTTAAGGCCTCCGTCCCTTTAAGGCCTCCGTCCCTTTAAGGCCTCTGTCCCTTTAAGGCCTCTGTCCCTTTAAGGCCGTCCCTTTAAGGCCCCTTTAAGGCCTCTGTCCCTTTAAGGCCTCTGTCCCTTTAAGGCCTCTGTCCCTTTAAGGCCTCCGTCCCTTTTAGGCCTCCGTCCCTTTAAGGCCTCCGTCCCTTTAAGGCCTCCGTCCCTTTAAGGCCGTCCCTTTAAGGCCGTCCCTTTAAGGCCTCCGTCCCTTTAAGGCCTCTGTCCCTTTAAGGCCTCTGTCCCTTTAAGGCCGTCCCTTTAAGGCCGTCCCTTTAAGGCCGTCCCTTTAAGGCCTCGGTCCCTTTAAGGCCTCTGTCCCTTTAAGGCCTCCGTCCCTTTTAGGCCTCCGTCCCTTTAACGCCTCCGTCCCTTTAAGGCCTCCGTCCCTTTAAGGCCGTCCCTTTAAGGCCTCCGTCCCTTTAAGGCCGTCCCTTTAAGGCCTCGGTCCCTTTAAGGCCTCTGTCCCTTTAAGGCCTCCGTCCCTTTTAGGCCTCCGTCCCTTTAACGCCTCCGTCCCTTTAAGGCCTCTGTCCCTTTAAGGCCTCCGTCCCTTTAACGCCTCCGTCCATTTAAGGCCTCTGTCCCTTTAAGGCCTCCGTCCCTTTAAGGCCTCCGTCCCTTTAAGGCCTCCGTCCCTTTTAGGCCTCCGTCCCTTTTAGGCCTCCGTCCCTTTAAGGCCTCCGTCCCTTTAAGTCGGCTCATTGTGTTTGCGTTAGCGGTGTTTGTCTCAGTCGCTGTGGCAGTCGTAGCATTAGCTGTACAAGGAGCAGTAGTTGTAGTATAGTAGTAGTAGTAATAGTTGTTGTAGTATGTAAATGTTGTAGTAGTTGTACTTTCAGTAGTAGTAGCAGTTGTAGTAGCTGTAGTAGTAGTAGTCGTTGTAGTAGCTATAGTAGTAGTAGTTGTAGTAGCTATAGTAGTAGTAGTAGTAGTTGTAGTAGCTATAGTAGTAGTAGTAGTAGTAGTAGTAGTTGTAGTAGCAGCAGTAGCAGTAACAGTAACAGCAACAGTAGTGGTTTCAGTAGATGTAGTAGCAGTAGCATAGTAGCAGTAGTTTTAGTATTGTGGGTAGTAGTACGAGCTGTTGTAATAGTTTCAGCAGCAATAGCAGTAGTTCCAATAGTATTAATAGTTTCTTCTGCAAAAGTTTCTTTAATAGTAGTAGTTGTTTCTTTAGTCGTAGTATCTTCAGTAGTAGTAGTAGTATCTTCAGTAGTATTAGTAGTTTCTTCAGTAGTAGTAGTAGTAGTAGCAGTAGCAGTAGCAGTAGCTAGTAGTAGTAGTAGTAGTAGTAGTAGTAGTTTTGTTGCATTGAAATTTGTATATTATTTAGCAAATTACAAACTACAATATAAGTACTTATTTAGACATGTGAATTGCAATATTAATATTTGCTGAATGGATTAAATGTTAAAGATATTATATTGTGTATGAAACTACAAATATATATTATTATATATTTGTAGTTTATATATATATATTAAAAAATGTTCATGGTAAACATTGACTTAAAACCGTTCAGTGATAGAAACGTCCATTGACTTCCTGATAAGCCCCGCCTCCTCCTAATCACATTTCACATTGTCCTTTTTCATGTTTTTGTTTTATTTTATGGATAAAAATGTTAATAGGATATTTTTAAACACTTATTTGACCCGGAGTTTGAATTCTTTGGAGTAATTCTAAAAGTCCAGATCTGTGGGTGGAGATGAGGGGAGACATTCAGAGAGTTTACTATGCAGACATGTCCAAAATCGACTTCATCCATACTTTACTCAGTCGTATTTTGATGCATGTTTGAGAAACCGTGTTTTGTCCTGCACCTGAGGTAAAACAATCCAGTACTCACCTACCCCCTATCCCCGCCCACATCTCCGAAACAGACTCCGAGTGACGCGTATGTACATTCTAAAACGTCACGCAACAACGTTTCAACAGTGAAAAACATTAAAAGACCATCACAACCGTTTGTTACGGCGAAACGTCACTGCGAAGGGGCGGGGCTTATCAGTTCTGCGGGTTTGAACAGGAAGTCGATGGACACGGTTCTATTCCTGAGCCGTTTAGGATCAAATATCGCCGTTTACTATGAACAAAATGTAAAACAATGATCCATTTATGTCGTAGCTCAGTATTTAACACACCGAAAAAAGCGCAGTACGTCTAGTTTAAAGTACTCACTGACCACGCCTCTAACCACGCCTCTAACCACGCCTCTAACCACGCCTCTCTCTGTCCCCTCTTTCAGACGCAGAGTGGTTTGCCCAGCACAGTGAGCAGCTATGTCACGGCGGGCAGCATCCCTCCCTACCCCCGTCCCACCCCAGTGTCTCCTTACACGGGGTACAGCGGCACCAGCTCGGCCTATGCGAGCGCACGCACATGGCAGGCGCCCAATGGCAGTGTGCGCTCTCCCCACAGCTGTGACATGGCCGCCGCCCCCACGGCCGCCGCCCCCACGGCCTTCAGGAGCGTGGCCGCCGCCCGGGACGTCTACCAGGCCACGGCGTCGGCGCTGTGAGGGACGAGGGCGTACGGGCGGGAGCGGGAGCGTGGATGGCGGGGCGTGGCGCTAGCTTGAGAAGTACTCAAGTAAAAGTACAGGGTGGAGCTAAAATACTCGCGTGAAAGTACATGGTGAAGAACAAATGCTGTGAGCGGAGGAAGTAAAAGTACAAGTATGTCACGGAACAGCTTTTCAGAACTACTAAAGCGTCAAATGTATTTGTATATTTTGGTTTAAGCTAATGAAAAGTACTTTGTAGATATATTATTTAGTCCAGTTCAAAAACATAGAGAGGTTCAAAGTACATTTACCTGCTCTCAGTTGTAGTGAAGTAAAAGTAAAAAAGTATCCACGGTAAAAAGTGATGCAAGTAAAGTCGTAAATACAGTACTTTTACCATTGAACATTGTTACTTTCCAGCGTCAAAACGTTGTATAAATTGTAATTGAAATGTAAGTATTAAATTAGAAGAGGACCTTTATTTTTTTTTTCACACAAAGAGGATAAGAATAATACAAAGATAAATGCATATAAAAGGTACAGTATTGATTATAGTCAGTCGCCAGTTCATACGAGTTTTACAGCGCAACAATCACGACACATTATTCTTCTAAACGAGGATTAAACTCCGCCTTCACGTTCAGACGGGCTCGTGATGCGCAGCGCTTTACGCTTCCAGAACCAGCGTCGCAGCCAAAACCTCTCAAACAACTAAAACCAGCTTCACTTTACATTATGTCCATTATGTCTTCCATTCTGCGCAGCGTCAATATCTATAAAAAACAGCGTTAGCATGCTAGCCTTGCGCGGCGCAGCTAGCAGCCGCCAAAACGTACGTTAACATCGTGGACAATCGTGTCAAATTAACACCGGCGAAGTAAGAAGTGCAATATTTATCAAGTTTGGCGCAACCCAAAGCACTTATTCATCCTCGTACTCGCCCATGATCCACGCCCTGCCACGCCCTGCCACGCCCTTGACCCCCGCGGGCTTCCGTACGCCGCGTTGACATCGTCTTTATGAAGGACTCGGGCCGGGACCAAGATCGCGACCAACGGGAGAAAGAACTCTTAACGAACTGAAGGACAATTCAAAACGCCAAAGACTTTTAATTTTTTTACGAGAGGCACTTCCTTCCGCAGACGTCGACGGGAAAAACCCAATGGGCGACGTGTAACTTCGAACGGGGAGACTTTACTGTTCCAGGGGTGCTCGTTCTAAATCATTCTAATTTCTGTTTTTGTACATTTGTATGTTCTTTTTTTTTTTTTTTTTTTTTTTTTTTTGTGTTTTGCAATATGCTCCCTCCCCTTTAAAACCAGTTGTAGCTCAAGATTTTATTTATTAGACCCAAGTATGTTGAATGAAGTGCAATTCGCCTCAAAGACATTGTGGAGCTCCAATGACGGACATTTCACCAAAAAAAAAAAAAAAAAAAAAACAAGACGTCTGGATGAATTAAAATGAGTTGAATTCAAAAATTTGAATCTTAGTTTGAGTAATTTCACCAAAGTTATTGTTTAGTTACTTGATCCACCGACATTCATCGTTTCTAAACTGTTCATCTCATTCCGGGGCAGAAAATCCACCAAGAAAGTGACATAATGCACTTTTAATCATCACAAAACTGGTGAAAAATTCTGAAAAAACTCTGAAAAAACTCTGAAAAAATTCTGAATTCAAGTCATTTCAAGCTCAATATTCAATTTGCAGTCTTTGATACGATGGGGAAAAGAAAAACGAATTGGCAAATGTCGGAGTGTACCATTATCAATGTTGCACAGAGAAATTGAATGTATGTTATTAAAATGTTTGGTTGATATGAACTCTGGCGACGCCCGTATTTTCCTTTCCGAAGCTGCAGCGCAGTGGCGGCGGCGTCCAGCCTGTTTTACATGAGCAGGAAGCCCATTTTCATAAAGAAAAGCCGGCTGCGACCGGGGCCCGAGACCTGATGCCGCGCGTCACGGCTCGCTGGCAGGAGCCATTAGAAAGCACAAAGGGATTAAATGAGCCGGAGAGCGAAGATGAACTGCCTCCCGGAGCCGCTCTGGAGGGTTCATGCTGTCGGAGGAAACTTAATCCTGTAGTTTCTGAGCTTTTCTGCTCACGAGATCGAGCGGATTTGTGCCGTGATTCATGGGCTAAACCAAGACAAACAAACCAGGACAAACAGGACAATAAACCGAGACTAAAACAGGTCCAAACCAGGACTAAACCAAGACTAAACCAAGACTAAACCAAGACTTAACCAAGACTAAACCAAGACTAAACCAAGACTATACCAAGACTGTACCAAGACTAAACCAAGACTATACCAAGACAAACAGGACAATAAACCGAGACTAAAACAGGTCCAAACCAGGACTAAACCAAGACTATACCAAGACTAGACTAAACCATGTCTAAACCAAGACTATACCAACACAAACAGGACAATAAACCATGCCCAAACCAGGACTAAACCAGGACCAAACCAAGACTAAACCAAACCAGGACTAAACCAAGATTATACCAGGCCTAAACCAGGACTAAACCAGGACCAAATCAAGATAAACAGGACAATAAACCAAGAGTAAACCAGGTCCAAACCAGGACTAAACCAAGACTATACCAAGTTTAAATCAGGCCCAAACCAAGACTAAATCAACACAAACAGGACAATAAACCAAGATTAAACCAGGTCTAAACCAGGACCAAACCAAAATAAACGGGACAATAAACCAAGACTAAACCAAGACTAAACCAGGACTAAACTAGGCCCAAACCAAGATAAACAGGACAATAAACTAAGACTAAACCAGGCCCAAACTAAGACTAAACCAGGCCCTAAACCAGGACTAAACCAGGACTAAACCAGGGCTAAACCAGGGCTAAACCAGGGCTAAACCAGGACTAAACCAGGGCTATTGGCATTTCATTTGAAGGGCAAAGGGACCAGACTCTTCCAGGTTGATTCAGAAACACACAAACACATCTTTTATTCCCTGGAGTCTGGAGAAACAAACAGGAGCTCGGACTTGGTCTCGTGCGGTCGGTGAGAGGTCAAACTACTTTAGATACAAGAGATACGGTCATCGTCATGGCTGCTTCATGAGGTTCAACGCAATCATTCCCGAGCAACAATCCGAAAGTGCAACAGGGAAAGGAAAGTGGTCTCTCCAAACGTAAAAGGCCGTGTGTGTATTTAGTTATTTAACTGGCCGGGGCAACGGGTTCAACCTTAAGCTCAAAGTTAATGCCACAGATTCACTCACAGATGTTTTTAACGGTGAAGAAAATGGGCATTTAAACATATCCAAGTACGTGTTGCCAAAGCATTAGATAAGATATTTTCATACAACCGATTTGTTTTGCTCATTTTTATAACCTAAAAAGTCGAAAATATGTTGACAATGTGTTGCAGGCTCGAATATCAAAGCTATTTCGGCCCAAAAATAGAATTATCTCGGCTACATTTGGATTCTAATTGGAAGACGGACATTCGCAACAGCTAAGAATAGTCTTCGGTCCTGTCTTTCTTTAAAATCAGCCGCTTCCTGTGATATGCTGCCGTCAGACTTAGCTCGCGTCCCGTGTGCGAGACGCCGTAAATCCAAAATATGTAGCCTACGTTGGTGGAAAAACGTAGGCCTCCTGGGGCGAGGTGGAGTCTCCGGTCCACTACAAATATAGGCCCAAATCAGCCACGCTCTCAGCCACAAAAGAAGTCCATCCGCCCCGTCGCACAAGCAAAGCGCTGTGGACAAATGACATGTTAGCTAACGCGCTACAGAAATACCTCGTTTCCAGGAGGCAATAAATTAGGAGCGAGTCTGGGAGCGAGCGGCGTCGTCGCTCGACTCTACAAATCATCCGGATGGGAGTTCTACTGCACAGATAAGAGAGGCATTCGTCTTTTATATTAGCATTAGCTGTTGGCGCGTGTTAGCGAGGTGCTAGCGTCGGTTAGTTATGGCCCCGCGAGCAGAGCGTAAACAGTAGCAGTAGCGCGCGGCCGACGGGAGCGGGAGCGGCGAGGGAGGTCACAGGGGAAGCTTCGCCGTCAGCCTGGAACGTTTAAGTCAAAGAAACGTGGAGGGAAACTGAGCCGTCTAAACATGTTCAGGGGAAAGTGGTGCGACGTTACGGTAGTTATTCATTCAGACAGATACACGAGACTTTTTATATCTTTTGAGTTGTTTGTAGCAGGAAATACAAGGAATTCACTTCAGAAACGAAAGGTCCTGGATGTATAAAATTAGTCATTGTTGTTTCATTTTAATACAAAGTAATCAAACTATGGCAAGTATCATAATGTCGATCCGATACCAATGAGATTTGAATTAAAATGCATTGAAACGCCTCGAATATAAAGAGTTTTATCTTTGCGTATTGACTGTTCACAACAATTATGTATTTCAAGACTTTTTAAAAATACCAATTCAAGAAGCAAAATACTGATATTTAATGACACTGATCTGCTCATCATTGTACTGCACATTATCGACCCACCGTGTAATACGCCGGAGTCTGTGGTCTTTGTGGTTCCTTGGATTTCTTGGCCGGATGTGCAGAGGGCAGCCTGGAGGGGTCAAAGGTCAGACATAATGTAGAAAACATACAACTTTCACCCTCCGGGACATGCGCAGCACAAGTGGATGCAAAATGTACAGTCAAAAGTACTTTCTATAGTTTTGTTGACGTGTTTTCGAAGTCAATTGTTAAGTAAAATGTTCAGTTTGCCACTACTGAATATTTACCTTTTACTTTTTTGAGATTACGAAGAAGAATCACAAGAAACTGTTACAATGAGACACTTTTTAATCACAGAAACAATAGACAACAACTGTGCGACGATCGAATTCGGGTTAAAAACAGACCCATTACGTCACTCCGCGTGTCCAAAGCCTCAGCCACGTCTCTTCCTTAGCGTTAGCCTTTAGCGCGCGCTAGCTCACGCAGTAATAACAGCGGCGGCCTGCGTGTGTGCGACAGTGTCAACAGTCCCCTCTGCGCTTGGCTTCATTTGACTTGGAAAGCACGGCTCCCGCATCCAGTGGTCACGGACCGTTGCATCGGGATGGTAGTGTTTCTGTCGACCACATCTGAGCTAACATCGCTTTCAGACGCTCTGTACTTACAGCCTGCGGGGCCCGAGCGGCGCAAACCGACAGCCCACGGACGGGGGCCCCGGGCTTACGCGCGACAACGTCTTACCCCGCGCTAATTTCAGCCTTCAGCGTCATCGACTCTCGCTGCAAACCTCTTTGAATTGCAAAGCGGCGCTAGAAGTTGGGCGAAATCGACGTCGGGAGATAATGTGTTTGTGAACTGGGCCCGAAAGAGTTTGCAAAATCTATACAATGCAAATGACAATTCATACAATCAACCAAAGCCTTGCAAATATGAGAAGACTGTGTTTGTGAAGCGGCAGAACGTCCACAGAGAAGACAAAACGCCATTTTAAATTCTAACTAAAAGCTTGTGTTATATATAACCCAATAACTCACAAATACATTTACCAAACCGCTGTGCGAACTGTACTTGAACGAATGCTAACATTTTAGCATGAAGCTAACCACACAAACGACACAATCCTAAAACTATTATGTGCTGTAAGCAGTGCTATTTTGCGAATGGCTCGATCTGCACATTAGCTTCTCTGTCTGAAGCGAGTTTTTGACGTAAAAACTCAACAAAAAACCTTAAAAGTTGCCGCTATAGCGAACGTTTCGCACCCATAATTTACAATAACTCACAAATTACCAATAACTCACAAATATATTTACCTAACCGTCATGCACACTGTATTTGAACGAATGCTAACCTTTTAACATGATGCTAACTCAAATTCCGTGAGGTGAAACGACACAATCCTAAGCTAACAACTATTATGTGTGGTAAGCAGCGCTATTTTGCAAATGGCTCGATCTGCACATTAGTTTCTCCGTCTGAAGCTAGTTTTTCACGTATAAACAAAACAAAAACCTTAAGAGTTTCCGATATAGCTAACGTTTCGCACCCATAATTTACAATAACTCACAAATTTGTTGTGCATACTCTATTTGAACGAATGCTAATGTTTTAAAATTAAGCTAACTCAAATTCCGTGAGGTGTAACGACACAATCCTAAGCTAACAACTATTGCTACAATTAGATCTGCGCATTAGTTTCTCCGTCTGAAGCTAGTTTTTCACGTAAAAACTAAACAAAAACCTTAAAAGTTGCCGCTATAGCTAACGTTTCGCACCCATAATTCAACGTCTTCTTCTGCGCAGCAATTGCGCATCATCTATTTTCATTACTCGCATGTAGGATTTCATATTACAGGTGCTTAAACTGCAAAATAAACCTTTCAGAAGAGAAATAAGTGAAGTATTCGTAGCCATAACACGAGCCAAGATACCGAGATTAAAAATGAGCTAATATCACAATAAAATCGCATATCAATAGCGTTACAGAGAACATTGCCCTCTCTTTACAAGCTCCGTTTTCCCTTCACCTTCGCTGTTGTTGTGCCGCCTCTGAGTCAGCGCCGGATTAACATGCGGTCGTTCTAATTGACGCGGAGAAACATTTCGTCCTCAGCGGCTCTAAAACGAGGCATTCGAAAAACGCAGCCCTCTCGACACGTGTTTGTAATTAATGAGCCCCAAACTCGGATGTCATATGGTTATCTTTACTCCGAGGCATGCAATCAGAAGCCAGTCGAGACCTCGGCGGGGGAACGGCGAGCAGAGGGGGGGACCGGCGAGCAGAGGGGGGGACCGGCGAGCAGAGGGTGGAGCAGAGGGGGGACCGGCGAGCAGAGGGGGGGACCGGCGAGCAGAGGGGGGGACCGGCGAGCAGAGGGGGGACCGGCGAGCAGAGGGGGGGACCGGCGAGCAGAGGGGGGGACCGGCGAGCAGAGGGGGGGACCGGCGAGCAGAGGGGGGACCGGCGAGCAGAGGGGGGACTGGCGAGCAGAGGGGGGGGACCGGCGAGCAGAGGGGGGACCGGCGAGAAGAGGGGGGACCGGCGAGCAGAGGGGGGACCGGCGAGCAGAGGGGGGACTGGCGAGCAGAGGGGGGGGACCGGCGAGCAGAGGGGAGGACCTGCTAGCGGGGACCGGCGAGCAGAGGGGGGATCGGCGAGAAGAGGGGGGATCGGCGAGAAGAGGGGGGGACCCCCAGTGTTCCTGCTCGTTTTTAAAGAACCAGATGGGTTTGTTTCTGCGACGCCTCAGAGCAGCAGACAGGTGAGGCAAGTGAGGGAGGTGAGGCAGGTGAGGGAGGTGAGGCAGGTGAGGGAGGTGAGGCAGGCGAGGGCAGAAGTCGACCCCCCGGACTCGCTCAATTTGTTTTTAAATTACTGATCAGAACATTTTGTAGTTTGTAGATTTGATGTGAATAAGTGCCTTCATTTATTAACACAAAGTGGACATATATTTTCCCCCCAATTCAACCTAAAAGTTTAATTAGAAACATAAAAGGTGCTTTTATAATTGTGCATAAAACATGTCAAAACTGGGACTAAACCAGGACTAAACCTGAAACTGAACAAGGACTAGACCAGGATTCAACAAGGACTAGACCAGGACTAAACAAGGACTAGACCAGGATTCAACAAGGACTAGACCAGGATTAAACAAGGACTAGACCAGGACTGAACAAGGACTAGACCAGGACTGAACAAGGACTAGACCAGGACTGAACAAGGACTAGACCAGGATTCAACAAGGACTAGACCAGGATTAAACAAGGACTAGACCAGGATTAAACAAGGACTAGACCAGGACTAAACAAGGACTAGACCAGGATTCAACAAGGACTAGACCAGGATTAAACAAGGACTAGACCAGGATTAAACAAGGACTAGACCAGGACTAAACAAGGACTAGACCAGGACTAAACAAGGACTAGACCAGGATTAAACAAGGACTAGACCAGGACTAAACAAGGACTAGAACAAGACCAAACCAAGTCCACATCAGGGGAAACTGAGCTCAAAATGGATCCAAATAAGAACAAGTGAAATAATCCATATTCTGTTCTAATTGCGGCACATAATACCACTTATCTTAAAAAAAATTATAATAAAAAGAAATGTTTTTTGTTATTATTTGATAAAGACAAGTATGTTTTATGAATTAATTTTACACAAACTAAACATATTTCGGCCAAAATAAAGGGTGCGTTCACACTTCTTTAGAGCCAAGTTTAGTCCTGATGCACACTTGGTTTAGTCCTGGTTTAGTCCTGGTTTAGTCCTGGTTTAGTCCTGGTTTAGTCCTGGTCTAGTCCTGGTTTAGTCCTGGTTTAGTCCTTGTTTAGTCCCATTTTGTTGTCCACTCGGAGACGAGTATTAAAGAAAACCTGACCTTTAACCCTAATACTGTGTAGCTGGTCCCAGTTGGTTCATGCTAATTGCTACGCTAATCTTCATCTGTACATTTGGATCTATAATTCTTTAACATCCTCCTCGACACATCCGGCCTTTCAATCCCTAAACGACGTGACAAAAGTCTAAACCGTCGCCCGCACATCAACGCTAAGTGGGAAAATGCCGCTCGCCGCGCTCAGTCGCTCGGTATGCGGTTCATCTTCACATAAATAACGCCCAGTCCACCCGGAGCGCGAGCGCCCTTTTCCCGAGCCGCCGCGTATTAATCATTAGCCGTCGCTGCAGGTGGAGTCTTGTCCCGGATCGCGCCCGTGTCAGGAGCAGGATTGAAATGTTCGGAGGACGTTTACAGAGGGCCGCAGCGGGTGATTTATGGCGACGGGTTCAAGCCAAGTGTGAACGCGTTGCCTCGGCTACAGGCAAATACAGGAGCGCGCGCGGGACGCCAAAGTACACGGAGTTCCCGACTCGAGGACGGACAGTAACGACAGTAACCGACAAGTCGAGCACGGGTTGAACTGACGAGACGGGCGATGAGCGGGTTAGCGACGGGATTAGCTTTTTCGGGAGGTGGGATGATGGGTTTGTCCCGAGGCCCAAAGTCACGTCGCAATTTTGTACATTTATGTATTTATTTATCGTGGGGCAGCCAATCTGCGGTATCGGCCCCTCAGATGAAGAGAGACAGATTTGTTTGACAGTATTTACTTTATTTATACAGCGAAAACCACCAAAACTCTCTTTTTTAATGGTACAAAACACAGACTAAACAAACAAACACAACATATTCAAATAAAACACGGAATAAAACAATCAATACAATTAACGAATACATAAAAACACACTTACACAGACAACGTGAGATTAAATGACCGTATTTTCCGGATTATAAATCGCATTTTTTTTTCATAGTTTTGGCCGGGGTGCGACTTATACTTATATTTATACTTATATACTTATTCTCCGGAGCGACTTATATGTGATATTATTTGTTATTTTCACACTTGCAACTGCATTTCATACTCCAGTGAGACTTATCTATGTTTTTTTCTTCTCTATTATGCATTTTTTGCTGGTGTGACTTACACTCCGGCGCGACTTATACTCAGATGCGACTTATACTCGGGTGCGACTTATACTCAGGTGCGACTTATACTCCGGCGCGACTTATACTCCGGCGCGACTTATACTCAGGTGCGACTTATACTCCGGCGCGACTTATACTCTGGAAAATACGGTCTACATGAAAAAGAAGTCTGTGTTTGTTGAAGGCCTTTTCCCCGTCTGTGTCGACACGACGCGATTGTGCAGTAAAAATGTTCCGAGATCTCTGACAAAACGCCAACAAGAACATTAGAATACATGACGTCAGAGTTTAGACCCTGGCGGGGGAGGAAAAGGACCCAGGGAGAAGCTGAGGAGGCTGGCGCTTCTGCTGCTGCGGTGGAGATACGGCAGATATTGGCCGAACAGTAACACTATTGGTTTAAGAGAATGCAGGAGGAAGATGAGAAATGTGATCGGGTTTATGGTTAAAAAGGCAAAAATGATTACATAATACCGTATTTTTTGAAGTATAAGTCACACCAGCCAAAAAAATGCATAATAGAGAAGAAAAAAACATATATAAGTTGCACTGGAGTATGAAATGCAGTTGCAAGTGTGAAAATAACAAATAATATCACATATAAGTCGCTCCGGAGCATAAGTATATAAGTATAAATATAAGTATAAGTCGCACCCCGGCCAAAACTGTGAAAAAAAGGTGCAACTTATAGTCCAGAAAATACGGTAATTCATATTTCAACACATTCTTTGCCAAATGAAAACTGGTGAAGCGTATTTGAAAGATGTGGCAGTAGAAAACGTGGCGGCTGCAGTTTGCCTTCGTTTTCCCACACGTCGCTCTGTCCATGGCGTTGATTGACAGCTTTGTGGCCGTGTTCAGGCTGTTCCGTGTTTACTCGGCACACGTCCCAGACCGAGGCGCGCCGCGACAGATTTATGCGGCTTTTAATTGAAAAAAAAAAAAACGTTTTTAACGCGACCTCGCCGATGCCAGCGAAGTGAAAGATCGATTGTTTCATTGGAATTCCTCGCCGTCGCTCAGACTGTTAAAACAAAGCGTGACATGTTAATACTGCGGCGACGAGAAAGGCACGTGTAAACTACTTATCCGGGACTCACTCTCCCCAGACACTTCCATCAGCTTTACCAGTTTTGATTTGGCAAAGACCGTGTTGAAATATGAATTACCGTATTTTCCGGACTATAAGTTGCACCTTTTTTCATAGTTTTGGCCGGGGTGCGACTTATACTTATATTTATACTTATATACTCATACTCCGGAGCGACTTATATGTGATATTATTTGTTATTTTCACACTTGTAACCACATTTCATACTCCAGTGCGACTTATATAGGTTTTTTTCTTCTCTATTATGCACTTTTTGCCTGGTGCGACTTATACTCCGGACAATACGGTAAGATGTATTCATTTTTGCCTTTGTTGGAGAAAAAACAAACAAACGGAAGGAATATAAAACAATAAATAAAAATCCTACACTAAATGTAAATGGAATCATGGCTTTTGCTCTTTTCATATTCTATAAAATATTAAATAAATATTAAGTCAATTGTGTTGTTTAACTCAGCGGAGCAAACTCGAGCTTTTAACACAGAAAATTCTTCAGCTTTTCACGTTCCAGTGGATCGTAATCTGCCAATTCGTCTGCGTAAAACGGACCTGCATGTGTTCGATTCCTGTTTGATCCGCGGACAATCGACAAAAACTCCGAAAAAGTGCCTAAGAACGTATCGATTGCGACTGATCTTACATCCGGTGCGTAACGACGACGCTGAACTCTCGCAGAGCAGTAGGTTTGTGCGCCAGGGCCAGGGATGATCACTCTGCGACTTTACGACCGTAGAACGAGCTACTACCGCAGGACGAGCTACAGCAGAACGAGCTACTACCGCAGGACGAGCTACAGCAGAACGAGCTACTACCGCAGGACGAGCTACAGCAGAACGAGCTACTACCACAGAACGAGCTACGGCAGAACGAGCTACGGCAGAACTTGCTACGGCAGAACGAGCTACGGCAGAACGAGCTACGGCAGAACGAGCTACAGCAAAACGAGCTACTACCGCAGGACGAGCTACGGCAGAACGAGCTACTACCACAGAACGAGCTACTACCACAGAACGAGCTACGGCAGAACGAGCTACGGCAGAACGAGTTAACGCAGAATGAGCTACGGCAGAACGAGCTACTACCGCAGGACGAGCTACGGCAGAACGAGCTACGGCAGAACGAGCTACGGCAGAACGAGCTAACGCAGAACGAGCTACCGCAGAACGAGTTACGGCAGAACGAGCTAACGCAGAACGAGCTACGGCAGAACGAGCTACTACCTACGGCAGAACGAGCTACGGCAGAACGAGCTACCGCAGAGCGAGTTACGGCAGAACGAGCTAACGCAGAACGAGCTACGGCAGAACGAGCTACTACCTACGGCAGAACGAGCTACGGCAGAACGAGCTACTACCGCAGAACGAGCTAACGCAGAACGAGCTACGGCAGAACGAGCTACTACCGCAGGACGAGCTACAGCAGAAGGAGCTACCGCAGAGGGAGCTACCGCAGAAGGAGCTACCGCAGAAGGAGCTACCGCAGAACGAACTACCGCAGAACGAGCTAACGCAGAACGAGCTACCGCAGAACGAACTACCGCAGAAGGAGCTACCGCAGAAGGAGCTACCGCAGAAGGAGCTACCGCAGAAGGAGCTACCGCAGAAGGAGCTACCGCAGAGGGAGCTACCGCAGAGGGAGCTACCGCAGAAGGAGCTACCGCAGAAGGAGCTACCGCAGAACGAGCTACAGCAGAACGAGCTAACGCAGAACGAGCTACCGCAGAACGAGCTACCGCAGAACGAACTACCGCAGAACGAGCTACCGCAGAACGAGCTAACGCAGAACGAGCTACCGCATCTTCGCCGGCCGTCGACTCGAACGCGGCGAAACTCCCAAACCTTCGATCGCAAGTATCCACGCCGTATCGAGCGGGTGGATGCCTGGTCTTTCCCCGCTCTCGCTATCCCAGAAGCTCTAAACTCTCCCATCAATCCGCCGCGAGCGAGTTGTTCATCCGTCACCAAACGCCGGGACGCCGCGCTTGTACGTCGTCGTCGTTTTAGCAGGTTTCGCACTTAGCAGCGGCGACGCCCCCAGCGCCGAGCAGGGAGACGTGATTGACGCGGAGTTGGCGAGCGCGGCGGCAAATAACCCGACGGGTTCTCGAGAGACAAAAGAGGTTTTGACGGGGAAGGAACACGAGACGAACGAGCCGCGGTGAAAGGCGACACTGCGGCGAGAGGACTAAAAGGCGTCGCGAGTGTCGGGCGAGTTCGTGAGCGTCGAAAGACAATATTGCTACGCCTTTTTTCACCGCTTCGCTGTATAAATGGGCGTGTTGTTGATGCACGGTTAATCTAAGCGTATGAAAAGACGACAGAACTTCCAAACATGTTTAAACATTTTTTATTCAAATCGATTTTATACAGTGACATGTGATGAGAAAACCGGAAAACCAACTTCACCAACCGACTCCGATTTCAACAAGACGGTCAAAGCGAGAGCAAATTAAACGTTAAACGAGATTATCTCCGTTTTCCGGAGGGCGTGGCTTGCAGGACGGTCGTTTTTGTCGGTAATGGAATCTCTCTTTATCCGCCCACTTTAGTACGTATCGGGCTCTTCGACCTGGACCGACCGGTTTCGCGGGAAAAAGACGGAAACGTTTTTTGAGTTCTCTGCGTTTGTAAGTGTAGAACGAGCCGGTCGATGATCGAAAAGGTGTTAATACAGAATAAAAAAATACAGATTGGAACGTCAAAGCGTCGAGGTCGAAAAAGCAAAACCGGGACAAACAAATGCCCCGCCTCTTTTTATTGTTTTGCGTCACTTTAGGCACAAAAAAAGAAGAAATTACATAAAAACGACGGTATAATTTTTCTTTTTTAATGGCGACCACGACAGAAATAAAACGGTCGCTAACACTTTATAACCACAACACTTTACAAAGCCTTAATAAAGAATAACAAACACTTATTAAGCGTGATTCGGGATTATAGTCGCTCAATAGTTGCTAAACATGAATCATTCTCCGTAAACCGTTTGTTCATTGTGAATTAAGTCTTTGTTCGAGCTTTATTAAGGCTATAAATGACATAAAAGTAAGTATTTATTGCCCGAATGTTGTACTAAAGCACACGGACATCGCTAAACTACAATCATGCTAAATAACTCCATCGCTTTATGTATCACGATAATCAGGACTTAGAAATGTTAGATAATAGATAATATTAGTGTTTTTGTGCGTCATGCAGCTTTAAGAAGTTCCGGGTCTTTCGGCACGCTAGCTTCACCGGCGTCAAAACGACACCATTTCATCCCGTTACGAGCGGAAAAGCCTTCGAAACGCCCGCGTAGCTTCAATACCTGGATGTCGTTCTCACGTAAGCAAATGCAGACTTTTCATATGAAATGTTTCTTTTCCCACACATAAAAACACACATATTTTTTTTCATCGATTCATCATCGTTTCTTCATTAAAACGAGCGTCCGTTAAGGCGCTTTTGGCTTCGTACAAACATGATATAGACAGTACAGCAGGCGTGGGCAATTATTCAAATCCAGGCATGTAGCGGAGGGCCGGCCCGCGATCATTGGTGTGAAAAAAAAATAATCTAAAAAATGAAATATAAAATAAAATATCACTTTTCTGTCAAATATGGGCTTTTGAATCTATTATTTAATTCATTTCACGTCATATTCATTAAGGATACAAGTGCAGACAGATGCCTAAGAGTAAAAAAATACGACTTGGCATGTTTGGCGGGCCTGATTTTAAAGACAAAAGGGCCACATGTGGCCCGCGGGCCTCAGTTTGCCCACCTCTGCAGTACAGTGTTCAAGGATTTAAAAAAGCAACCGTTTCTGGTCTCGTAAAAACATCGACAGTGAGATTTTTGGCACTTTTGGGTTTTTGTTGATGTTGTTGTTGTTCCCTTCTTCTTTTTTTAGTGTTACCAGTTTTTGCCCAGCCATCCGGACACGTATTCATACACCAGCAGCATCACGGCGCCGCCTGAAAGATCAAGCAGAACATGCATCACAAACGAAAAGCGAATACTTCATGGAACGATCGTGAGGTTCTTTTCTTTTACCTGGTCCGAGCCTCATGATCTTTGGCACGAGTCCTTTGTAGAGCGCCAAGTATCTGCGGAAACACCGAGCGGAAAACGTCAAAAACGCTCCATTCTGGGAACTTAGCGACCGCTGTGTTTGACGTCTTTTGTGGTGTGAAAGCGTAAAGTGTAACGGCGCGGAGTCGGTGCGGTTTTGGACTAAATTACAGCGTTTCGCCGGGTGTGAAAACCAGAAGTGGCGCTTTACGGCGTAATTCATATTTGATGCACTTTGGCGGCGGCGCAGGGGAAATTCGGCAGATTTTGTGTTGAAAGTTTATGCAAAATTATGCAAAATTGGCTTTGACTGGAGCTTTTAAGCATCGGTCGTGCAGGCGCAGCCCAGAGGTCGACCTTCTTGTGCCATAAAGCTTTCAATCATGTTTTGTATTTATTTATTTACTTAAAAAAAACATAAACCCTGTGAACGTGCAGGATTATGGCCAAAACTGACTTCATAACCCACACAAGTCATAAAACAAACATGGTTCAAGATGTTTATTTTGTTTTTTTTGAACCAATGTCCACGTTTGTCTTGTCGTTGTGGTCGATAAAGACATTAAAGAGTTTGAAGAAATTGACCACAAGTTTGTCAAGTTATAGCAAAATTTGCAAATGTTTGAGCCAAATTTTGCTCTCCTTTTGCCGTTTTCACAAATGTTCTGTTCAAAAAGGACGCTTCTGACGCAGCGAGGACAAACCGGGCACGGCGGCGCGGGGCGGGCGGCAGGTCAGGTGGACGGCGGGTCAGGGGGCGGGTCAGGTGGACGGCGGGTCAGGGGGCGGGGCAGGTGGACGGCGGGGGGCGGGTCAGGTGGACGTCGGGGGGCGGGTCAGGGGGCAGGGCAGGTGGACGTCAGCGGGCGGGTCAGGGGGCGGGGCAGGTGGACGGCGGGGGGCGGGTCAGGTGGACGTCGGGGGGCGGGTCAGGGGGCGGGGCAGGTGGACGGCGGGGGGCGGGTCAGGTGGACGTCGGGGGGCGGGTCAGGGGGCAGGGCAGGTGGACGTCGGCGGGCGGGTCAGGGGGCGGGGCAGGTGGACGGCGGGGGGCGGGTCAGGGGGCGAGGCAGGTGGACGTCGGGGGGCGGGTCAGGGGGCGGGGCAGGTGGACGGCGGGGGGCGGGGCAGGTGGACGGCGGGGGGCGGGTCAGGGGGCGAGGCAGGTGGACGTCGGGGGGCGGGTCAGGGGGTGGGGCAGGTGGACGTCGGGGGGCGGGGCAGGTGTTGGATGGGGCAGGTGGACGTCGGGGGGCGGGGCAGGTGGGCGGGGCAGGTGGGCGGGGCAGGTGGACGTCGATGCACCCGTAGTTTCCGTTCCTCGAGTGGTTTCAGTGTTTGGATTTGAACTGAACAAAAAGTTCATCTCGTCTGATCCATTCTTTAAACGACCAGTGGAAGTCGATGGTGGAGGTCAGTGCTCCAAGTGTCTCCAGCGACCTGCCCCTAATGTGTTCAAGCTCCTCCTGCTCTTCCTCCTCCTCCAGTCTCAGTCCTGGTCCTCCTCCTCCTCTTTCAGTCCTCCTCCTCCTCCTCCTCTCTCACTCCTCCTCCTCCTCCTCTCTCAGTCCTCCTCCTCCTCCTCTCTCAGTCCTCCTCCTCCTCCTCCTCCTCTCTCAGTCCTCCTCCTCTCTCAGTCCTCCTCCTCCTCCTCCTCCTCTCTCAGTCCTCCTCCTCCTCCTCCTCCTCTCTCACTCCTCCTCCTCTCTCAGTCCTCCTCCTCCTCCTCTCTCAGTCCTCCTCCTCTCTCAGTCCTCCTCCTCTCTCAGTCCTCCTCCTCCTCTCTCAGTCCTCCTCCTCTCTCAGTCCTCCTCCTCTCTCAGTCCTCCTCCTCTCTCAGTCCTCCTCCTCCTCCTCTCTCAGTCCTCCTCCTCCTCCTCCTCTCTCACTCCTCCTCCTCCTCCTCTCAGTCCTCCTCCTCCTCCTCCTCCTCCTCTCTCAGTCCTCCGCCTCTCTCAGTCCTGGTCCTCCTCCTCCTCCTCCTCTCTCACTCCTCCTCCTCCTCCTCCTCCTCCTCTCTCAGTCCTCCTCCTCCTCCTCCTCTCTCACTCCTCCTCCTCCTCCTCCTCTCTCAGTCCTCCTCCTCTCTCAGTCCTCCTCCTCCTCCTCCTCCTCTCTCAGTCCTCCTCCTCCTCCTCCTCCTCCTCCTCTCTCACTCCTCCTCCTCCTCCTCCTCCTCCTCCTCCTCCTCCTCCTCTCTCAGTCCTCCGCCTCCTCCTCCTCCTCCTCCTCCTCTCTCAGTCCTCCGCCTCTCTCAGTCCTGGTCCTCCACCTCCTCCTCCTCTCTCACTCCTCCTCCTCCTCCTCCTCCTCTCTCAGTCCTCCTCCTCCTCCTCTCTCACTCCTCCTCCTCCTCCTCTCTCACTCCTCCTCCTCCTCCTCTCTCAGTCCTCCTCCTCTCTCAGTCCTCCTCCTCCTCCTCTCTCAGTCCTCCTCCTCCTCCTCCTCTCTCACTCCTCCTCCTCCTCCTCCTCCTCCTCCTCCTCCTCCTCCTCCTCCTCTCTCAGTCCTCCGCCTCCTCCTCCTCCTCCTCCTCCTCCTCCTCTCTCAGTCCTCCGCCTCTCTCAGTCCTGGTCCTCCACCTCCTCCTCCTCTCTCACTCCTCCTCCTCCTCCTCCTCCTCCTCTCTCAGTCCTCCGCCTCTCTCAGTCCTGGTCCTCCACCTCCTCCTCCTCCTCTCAGTCCTCCTCCTCCTCTCTCACTCCTCCTCCTCCTCCTCTCTCAGTCCTCCTCCTCCTCCTCTCTCAGTCCTCCTCCTCCTCCTCCTCTCTCACTCCTCCTCCTCCTCCTCTCTCAGTCCTCCTCCTCCTCCTCTCTCAGTCCTCCTCCTCTCTCAGTCCTCCTCCTCTCTCAGTCCTCCTCCTCCTCCTCCTCTCTCACTCCTCCTCCTCTCTCAGTCCTCCTCCTCCTCCTCTCTCAGTCTTCCTCCTCTCTCAGTCCTCCTCCTCCTCTCTCAGTCCTCCTCCTCTCTCAGTCCTCCTCCTCCTCCTCTCAGTCCTCCTCCTCTCTCAGTCCTCCTCCTCTCTCAGTCCTCCTCCTCCTCCTCCTCTCTCAGTCCTCCTCCTCCTCCTCCTCCTCCTCTCTCACTCCTCCTCCTCCTCCTCCTCCTCCTCCTCTCTCAGTCCTCCTCCTCCTCCTCCTCTCTCACTCCTCCTCCTCCTCCTCCTCCTCCTCCTCTCTCACTCCTCCTCCTCCTCCTCCTCCTCTCTCAGTCCTCCTCCTCTCTCAGTCCTCCTCCTCCTCCTCTCTCACTCCTCCTCCTCCTCCTCCTCTCTCACTCCTCCTCCTCCTCCTCCTCCTCCTCCTCCTCTCTCAGTCCTCCGCCTCTCTCAGTCCTGGTCCTCCACCTCCTCCTCCTCTCTCACTCCTCCTCCTCCTCCTCCTCCTCCTCTCTCACTCCTCCTCCTCCTCCTCTCTCAGTCCTCCTCCTCCTCCTCTCTCAGTCCTCCTCCTCTCTCAGTCCTCCTCCTCTCTCAGTCCTCCTCCTCCTCTCTCAGTCCTCCTCCTCTCTCAGTCCTCCTCCTCCTCCTCTCAGTCCTCCTCCTCTCTCAGTCCTCCTCCTCCTCCTCCTCCTCTCTCAGTCCTCCTCCTCCTCCTCTCTCACTCCTCCTCCTCCTCCTCCTCCTCCTCCTCCTCCTCCTCTCTCAGTCCCCCTCCTCTCTCAGTCCTCCTCCTCCTCCTCCTCTCTCACTCCTCCTCCTCCTCCTCTCTCAGTCCTCCTCCTCCTCCTCTCTCAGTCCTCCTCCTCCTCCTCCTCTCTCACTCCTCCTCCTCCTCCTCCTCCTCCTCCTCCTCCTCCTCCTCCTCCTCCTCCTCTCTCAGTCCTCCGCCTCTCTCAGTCCTGGTCCTCCACCTCCTCCTCCTCTCTCACTCCTCCTCCTCCTCCTCCTCCTCCTCCTCCTCTCTCAGTCCTCCTCCTCCTCCTCCTCTCTCACTCCTCCTCCTCCTCCTCCTCTCTCACTCCTCCTCCTCTCTCAGTCCTCCTCCTCTCTCAGTCCTCCTCCTCTCTCAGTCCTCCTCCTCTCTCAGTCCTCCTCCTCCTCCTCCTCCTCTCTCAGTCCTCCTCCTCCTCCTCCTCCTCTCTCACTCCTCCTCCTCCTCCTCCTCCTCCTCCTCCTCCTCCTCCTCCTCCTCCTCCTCCTCCTCCTCTCTCAGTCCTCCGCCTCTCTCAGTCCTGGTCCTCCACCTCCTCCTCCTCTCTCACTCCTCCTCCTCCTCCTCCTTCTCCTCTCTCAGTCCTCCGCCTCCTCCTCCTCCTCCTCCTCCTCTCTCAGTCCTCCGCCTCTCAGTCCTGGTCCTCCACCTCCTCCTCCTCTCTCACTCCTCCTCCTCCTCCTCCTCCTCCTCTCTCAGTCCTCCGCCTCTCTCAGTCCTGGTCCTCCACCTCCTCCTCCTCCTCTCTCAGTCCTCCTCCTCCTCTCTCAGTCCTCCTCCTCTCTCAGTCCTCCTCCTCCTCCTCCTCTCAGTCCTCCTCCTCTCTCAGTCCTCCTCCTCTCTCAGTCCTCCTCCTCCTCCTCCTCCTCTCTCACTCCTCCTCCTCCTCCTCCTCCTCCTCCTCTCTCAGTCCTCCTCCTCCTCCTCCTCTCTTACTCCTCCTCCTCCTCCTCCTCTCTCACTCCTCCTCCTCCTCCTCTCTCAGTCCTCCTCCTCTCTCAGTCCTCCTCCTCTCTCAGTCCTCCTCCTCCTCCTCTCTCAGTCCTCCTCCTCCTCCTCCTCTCTCACTCCTCCTCCTCCTCCTCCTCCTCCCTCAGTCCTCCGCCTCTCTCAGTCCTGGTCCTCCACCTCCTCCTCCTCTCTCACTCCTCCTCCTCCTCCTCCTCCTCCTCCTCCTCCTCCTCCTCTCTCAGTCCTCCGCCTCTCTCAGTCCTGGTCCTCCACCTCCTCCTCCTCCTCTCAGTCCTCCTCCTCCTCCTCCTCTCAGTCCTCCTCCTCCTCCTCTCAGTCCTCCTCCTCCTCCTCTCAGTCCTCCTCCTCCTCCTCTCAGTCCTGCTCCTGCTCCTCAGCCTCTCGTGGCGTTAATAAGGGCCATGCCACTTCCTCTCCACCTCTGTCTGATTAGATTGACCTGTGGAGCGCGGCGCAGCTCGTTAGGCCCCGCTTAACGACGCCTCCCATCGGGACCACTAATTAGCCCGGACTGGCTTGTGTTAGGCTGAGGCGACTGGATGTGGCGCGGGGGGCGGGTGGGGGGGCGACCCTCGTGACCACGGGGCGTCCCGGCAGCGCCCGACGCTCCTCACTCACTTCCTCCAAATTCCTCCAGCAAAAAAAAAATAAAATCTGATGCTTTTTGCTCATGTTTAAAGGAGACGAGACACTTTCCACCACCTCAGGATTCTTTTCTCTCTCGTGGTGTTTGCGTGTTTGAGTCGTGACCGTCGACATTGTCCTGCAGAGCAACACTTTACAGAGAAAGGTAACGATTGAATCGAGTTGTTTTAGCTCAATGTTGTGATTTAAAATGTATGAAACAATGATCCAAATGTGTCATGCCATAAGTATGCTTTTCATTAATGTGATCATATTTAGACCTCAATAACATACCTGTGTATTGTCTCATTTAGTTTGAGAGATGTTTTTAGCCATTCTCGACTCCAGTTTTGGGCAGAAACACTTCAATTTTAATTGTTTAAAAAAAATGTTTTTGTATTTTTTCCAATAAACCAGGAAAAGCATCTAAATATTTTTGAAAAGTCGATTACATTGATTTTTTTTGGCTCAGATCCTTTATGTCACTGGGCACAGGAGCAATCGTCACGGAAATGGGGGGGATACAGAGTAGGGAAAGATATTCAGCAAATTGCCGGAGCTGGTTCTGCTCGATTAATCGGCAGAACCAGGATGTCGCGCCGATGAGAAGAGCGTGTTTTGCCGGGCCGACTTTTAAAGGCGTCTGTCCAAAGTCGGGCTCAAAACGACTTTGGACGGCAGCGCGTTCCGCTCTTGACTTTTCGCACCGGGCACATGACACGGCACAGGACACGGCACAGGGCACGGCACAGGGCACGGCACAGGGCACGGCACAGGGCACGGCACAGGGCACGGCACATGACACGGCACAGGACACGGCACAGGACACGGCACAGGACACGGCACAGGGCACGGCACAGGACACGGCACAGGACACGGCACATGACACGGCACAGGACACGGCACAGGGCACGGCACAGGACACGGCACAGGACACGGCACAGGGCACGGCACAGGACACGGCACAGGGCACGGCACAGGGCACGGCACAGGGCACGGCACAGGACACGGCACAGGGCACGGCACAGGGCACGGCACATGACACGGCACAGGGCACGGCACAGGGCACGGCACAGGGCACGGCACAGGGCACGGCACATGACACGGCACAGGACACGGCACAGGACACGGCACAGGACACGGCACAGGGCACGGCACAGGACACGGCACAGGACACGGCACATGACACGGCACAGGACACGGCACAGGGCACGGCACAGGACACGGCACAGGACACGGCACAGGGCACGGCACAGGACACGGCACAGGGCACGGCACAGGGCACGGCACAGGCCACGGCACAGGGCACGGCACAGGGCACGGCACAGGACACGGCACAGGACACGGCACAGGACACGGCACAGGACACGGCACATGACACGGCACAGGACACGGCACAGGGCACAGCACAGGACACGGCACAGGACACGGCACAGGGCACGGCACAGGACACGGCACAGGGCACGGCACAGGGCACGGCACAGGACACGGCACAGGGCACGGCACAGGGCACGGCACAGGACACGGCACAGGACACGGCACAGGGCACGGCACAGGGCACGGCACAGGGCACGGCACAGGGCACGGCACAGGACACGGCACAGGACATGGCACAGGGCACGGCACATCACACGGGAAAATGCCAAACAAAAGCTAATTTTCAGAGTTTAGACGGCGCTCCTTCCTGCCGCCCTCCTGTGTGTCCAAACATGTCGAGCGTCTCCTCTGGCTCAGCGCGACTGCAGAGGGCGACGGGGGAGTGACGGGGGCGACGGGGGAGGGGGCAGGGGGCAGGGGAAAGGCCCGGGGCAAGTGCAAACATAACATAGATCTTGGTGCGACGCCTCGGTTCGGACCTGTCGGTCGGCGAGCGTCTGAAACGTCTCTGGAGATGACGGAAACGCTGCGCAAACACGTGGGACCGACCGTAACGACCCGCGACATCAACGACCCGCGACGCCAACGACCCGCGACGCCAACGACCCGCGACGCCAACGACCCGCGACGCCAATGACCCGCGACGTCAACGACCCGCGACGCCAACGACCCGCGACGCCAACGACCCGCGACGCCAACGACCCGCGACGCCAACGACCCGCGACGCCAACGACCCGCGACGCCAACGATCTGTTCTTTCTAAACAATATTGAACGATTGAGAACAAACATGAACACGTAGATTTTATACACATATTGTGCTTTGTTTTCTGTATTTTATCCATATTTAGCACTTTTGCGACTGGATATTAAAGCCGACTTTGTTCTTCTAAACGAGCGAATGCAGTTTTTACCCCGGAGTGTCGACTGCCAAAGCAGAAATGTGAGGCAAAATCATGCCCGGCTTCACTTCACCATCTGAAAAAGCCGTTCCAAAGCTGCGCTCGCGTCCAAAATGAATGTGTATGAAAATAAACAAAGTGCCAACGGGTTTGTGAGAACTAGGAAATTGTCAGGTTCCAGATTTAAACACGTACTTCCTCCTTTTACAGCTTAAAGGAGGTATGGACGATTTTTTTCAGCAATTTTTTTTATCATATTTCCTCGTGGCGTGGATAAATCATTTGTCCTGCCACGTATCAATCATAAAACGCACCTACCGCTCACCTGCAGCCGCGTCAGGCTCGTCCCCACGTTTCCACGTGCCCAAGCGCATGGATCTATCATAATATAGTTCCCTCAGTGTACGGGGCAAAATGAAGACGGAGAAAGACAGTTCGAGCTGACTCAGAAGTGGACAGAAATCTACGGGAGACGAGAGATGCGATGCGCTCCGTTGCGCTAATAAACAAATGCACGTGTGTGTTGTATCAGTCCGCACGGGGGAGTGGCATGCGCACTTCCACCTGCGTTCTCAAATCGCCGAAAAATCGTCCATACCGCCTTTAATTGTAATAATTATCTTTGTTTCTGTTGTGATTTTAATGCATTTTTTCCTGTTTTGTACAAATTTACCTCTAAAATACACTTGTCCATACTCCAAATTCAAGGTTCCAGGACCAGGAAGAAGTTGTGCTAGAACTTCAGATAAATACATTTTTCTCCTGTTTTGATTTTTCAAAACGTTTCAATAAGCTCCTGATGCTAAAGCAATAAGAACCCCAATGAGAACCCCAATGAGAACCCCAATGAGAACCCCAATAAGAACCCCAATAAGAACCCCAATGAGAACCCCAATAAGAACCCCAATAAGAACCCCAATGAGAACCCCAATAAGTACCTCAATGAGAACCCCAATGAGAACCACAATAAGAACCCCAATTAGAGCACCAATAAGAACCCCAATGAGAACCCCAATAAGAACCCCAATGAGAACCCCAATAAGAACCCCAATAAGAACCCCAATGAGAACCCCAATGAGAACCCCAATTAGAGCACCAATAAGAACCAAAATGAGAACCCCAATAAGAACCCCAATGAGAACCCCAATGAGAACCCCAATGAGAACCCCAATAAGAACCCTGATAAGAACCCCAATGAGAACCCCAATAAGAACCCCAATAAGAACCCTGATAAGAACCCCAATAAGAACCCCAATAAGAACCCCAATGAGAACCCCAATAAGAACCCCAATAAGAACCCCAATGAGAACCCCAATAAGAACCCCAATGAGAACCCCAATAAGAACCCCAATAAGAACCCCAATAAGAACCCCAATGAGAACCCCAATAAGAACCCCAATGAGAACCCCAATAAGAACCCCAATAAGAACCCCAATAAGAACCCCAATAAGAACCCCAATGAGAACCCCAATAAGAACCCCAATAAGAACCCCAATAAGAACCCCAATAAGAACCCCAATAAGAACCCCAATGAGAACCCCAATAAGAACCCCAATGAGAACCCCAATAAGAACCCCAATAAGAACCCCAATAAGAACCCTGATAAGAACCCCAATGAGAACCCCAATGAGAACCCCAATAAGAACCCAAATGAGAACCCCAATAAGTACCTCAATGAGAACCCCAATAAGAACCCCAATTAGAGCACCAATGAGAACCCCAATGAGAACCCCAATAAGAACCCCAATGAGAACCCCAATAAGAACCCCAATAAGAACCCCAATGAGAACCCCAATGAGAACCCCAATTAGAGCACCAATAAGAACCAAAATGAGAACCCCAATAAGAACCCCAATGAGAACCCCAATGAGAACCCCAATGAGAACCCCAATAAGAACCCCAATGAGAACCCCAATGAGAACCCCAATGAGAACCCCAATGAGAACCCCAATAAGAACCCCAATAAGAACCCCAATGAGAACCCCAATAAGAACCCCAATAAGAACCCCAATGAGAACCCCAATGAGAACCCCAATGAGAACCCCAATAAGAACCCCAATAAGAACCCCAATAAGAACCCCAATAAGAACCCCAATAAGAACCCCAATGAGAACCCCAATAAGAACCCCAATAAGAACCCCAATGAGAACCCCAATAAGAACCCCAATAAGAACCCTGATAAGAACCCCAATAAGAACCCCAATGAGAACCCCAATAAGAACCCCAATAAGAACCCTGATAAGAACCCCAATAAGAACCCCAATAAGAACCCCAATAAGAACCCCAATGAGAACCCCAATAAGAACCCCAATAAGAACCCAAATGAGAACCCCAATAAGTACCTCAATGAGAACCCCAATAAGAACCCCAATTAGAGCACCAATGAGAACCCCAATGAGAACCCCAATAAGAACCCCAATGAGAACCCCAATAAGAACCCCAATAAGAACCCCAATGAGAACCCCAATGAGAACCCCAATTAGAGCACCAATAAGAACCAAAATGAGAACCCCAATAAGAACCCCAATGAGAACCCCAATGAGAACCCCAATGAGAACCCCAATAAGAACCCCAATGAGAACCCCAATGAGAACCCCAATGAGAACCCCAATGAGAACCCCAATGAGAACCCCAATAAGAACCCCAATGAGAACCCCAATAAGAACCCCAATAAGAACCCCAATGAGAACCCCAATAAGAACCCCAATAAGAACCCCAATAAGAACCCCAATGAGAACCCCAATAAGAACCCCAATAAGAACCCCAATGAGAACCCCAATAAGAACCCCAATAAGAACCCTGATAAGAACCCCAATAAGAACCCCAATGAGAACCCCAATAAGAACCCCAATAAGAACCCTGATAAGAACCCCAATAAGAACCCCAATAAGAACCCCAATAAGAACCCCAATGAGAACCCCAATGAGAACCCCAATAAGAACCCTGATAAGAACCCCAATAAGAACCCCAATAAGAACCCCAATAAGATCATGGTCCTGACCCTTCCTCTCTGTAGACCAGCTGCATGGTCTGGATGCAGGTCTTGTACTTGATCTCCCCCGGCACCGGCTGCGGCCCCTGGATCCGGCTCTTGGCCACGTCCCAGGGAATGTTCACGCAGGACGAGATGGTCCCGGAGACCAGGCCGATGGTGAACTTCCTCATGAACTCCAGGGTGGGGTCCTGCGGGGCAAGGGAAAGGGTGAAGGTGACGGGACCATCAATAAAACAGTCAAATGAGGCGTTTGTCGAGCCTTATCGAGTCTCCCGGTAACCATAATCAAACAATATGAGAATAATGTGTTAAAACGTGTCTTTAAATGTGTTTGTTGAGGTTTAATTGTAATGTGGATGTCAAATTGGTCACAAAAGTGCAGAAAAATCCCCATAAACCCGTATTTACAACTCATTTTGTAACACTTTTTACAATAAATGATACTTAATATTTGTCTCTAAGCAGGAACACTTTATGACATTTTACTCATTTCACTGTCTCTCTCCGTCTCCTTTTTTAGTTAGTTTAGTTAGATACGTTTTATTTCATTTCTTCATCTTCGAAATGACAAAAGCTGAACCTCATTTAAAAAAATCTCACCGTCAAAATAAAAGCAGCATGAAACCATTGAAAATTTGTAAAATAAAAAGTAAAAGGAAACTGAACAATAACAGCAGCAACGTGCAATAGTGCCACGAAATAAAACTCAGAATTCATGAAAAGTGCCCAGAGTTAGACATTTAAACCTATTATTTTAAAATGGAAGAGAGAATGTTCCAGAAATCTGCCTCTTTAACAGATATTTCCTTCTTTTCTTTTTAAAAACACAGCGAATAGGTCGATAAATCATAGAATTTCAGCGTTTGCAGCTTTATAAATAGCACATTCACAGTCTTTTGGCTGAATTGCTAAATATAAAAAATAAAACAAACACATTACAAAACTGTACAAAGTATCGCAGCATTTAAAGTGCAAAAAAGCGACTAAACGGCCTAAAACATAAAGTAAAAGTTCGGATGGCAGCGCGCGCAGGAGCCTGAGAAGCTCGTGCGTATGATTGCAAAGCCGGCATGAAAGTCCGGATCACTTTATGGCAGCGGCGGGCAGATTAGTACTTCCTGGCTGCGACGCCGCGCTCTGATTGGCGGAACAGGAGCACATGTCGGAGGCATTCCCAAACGGGACGCCCGGGCCGAGGCATATGGGGACAATTTGTGTAATTGGACTGCGATGCGGCTCGGAGTATTACTGTACCGGAGGAGCGGGCGCGGAGAGCTCGCACCGCTAATTGGCCGGGATATTTTTTTACAAATGACAGCGGCCCTTGTCGGGGGGCCCGGGCCTCCCCCCCCCCGCCCCGAGCAGACGGACACCCCCGAGCGGAGGGGCTAAGTCAACAGCTAATCCCGGGCGCGAGTCGGTTTGTTCAAGCGGGAAGTGGCGAGCTCTAAGTGGAGACATCAGCCTTGAGAAAACAGCTCCTGAACGAGAACCAGGAGCCGAGAACCAGGAGCCGAGAACCAGGAGCCGAGAACCAGGAGCCGAGAACCAGGAGCCGAGAACCAGGAGCCGAGAACCAGGAGCCGAGAACCAGGAGCCGAGAACCAGGAGCCGAGAACCAGGAGCCGAGAACCAGGAGCCGAGAACCAGGAGCCGAGAACCAGGAGCCGAGAACCAGGAGCCGAGAACCAGGAGCCGAGAACCAGGAGCCGAGAACCAGGAGCCGAGAACCAGGAGCCGAGAACCAGGAGCCGAGAACCAGGAGCCGAGAACCAGATTTAAACTGTCCCAAGTCTGGTTTTGAGACTAAAGTTGCACCGGGGACGGAGACAGGTCTGAATCTGTTGTGAATCGATCCATAAGCAGGACTATACGAGCTGCACGAGCTGCACGGGCTGCACGAGCTGCACGAGCTGCACGAGCTGCACGGGCTGCACGAGCTGCACGGGCTGCACGGGCTGCACGAGCTGCACGAGCTGCACGGGCTGCACGGGCTGCACGAGCTGCACGAGCTGCACGGGCTACACGAGCTGCACGAGCTGCACGAGCTGCACGAGCTGCACGAGCTGCACGGGCTGCACGGGCTGCACGAGCTGCACGAGCTGCACGAGCTGCACGGGCTGCACGGGCTGCACGAGCTGCACGAGCTGCACGAGCTGCACGAGCTGCACGAGCTGCACGGGCTGCACGGGCTGCACGAGCTGCACGGGCTGCACGGGCTGCACGAGCTGCACGAGCTGCACGGGCTGCACGGGCTGCACGAGCTGCACGAGCTGCACGGGCTGCACGGGCTACACGAGCTGCACGAGCTGCACGAGCTGCACGGGCTGCACGGGCTGCATGGGCTGCACGAGCTGCACGAGCTGCACGAGCTGCACGGGCTGCACGGGCTGCACGAGCTGCACGAGCTGCACGAGCTGCACGGGCTACACGAGCTGCACGAGCTGCACGAGCTGCACGAGCTGCACGGGCTGCACGAGCTGCACGGGCTACACGAGCTGCACGGGCTACACGAGCTGCACGAGCTGCACGGGCTACACGAGCTGCACGGGCTACACGAGCTACACGAGCTGCACGAGCTGCACGGGCTACACGAGCTGCACGAGCTGCACGAGCTGCACGGGCTATACGAGCTGCACGGGCTACAGGAGCTGCACGAGCTGCACGGGCTACACGAGCTGCACGAGCTGCACGAGCTGCACGAGCTACACGAGCTGCACGAGCTGCACGGGCTACACGGGCTACACGAGCTACACAAGCTACACGAGCTACACGAGCTACACGAGCTACACGGGCTGCACGGGCTGCACGGGCTGCACGGGCTGAACGGGCTGCACGGGCTGCACGGGCTGCACGAGCTGCACGGGCTGCACGAGCTGCACGAGCTGCACGGGCTGCACGAGCTGCACGGGCTACACGAGCTGCACGAGCTGCACGAGCTGCACGAGCTACACGAGCTGCACGAGCTGCACGAGCTGCACGAGCTGCACGAGCTACACGAGCTGCACGAGCTGCACGAGCTGCACGAGCTGCACGAGCTGCACGAGCTGCACGAGCTGCACGAGCTACACGAGCTGCACGAGCTGCACGGGCTGCACGAGCTGCACGAGCTGCACGAGCTGCACGAGCTACATGAGCTGCACGAGCTGCACGAGCTGCACGAGCTGCACGAGCTACATGAGCTGCACGAGCTGCACGAGCTGCACGAGCTGCACGAGCTACACGAGCTACATGAGCTGCACGAGCTGCACGAGCTGCACGAGCTGCACGAGCGCGGAAACTGATGATTATTGTACTGATCGACTGGTCAGATGATTATTTATTTTATAGTGACACTTTTTAAATACAGTATCAACCAAATAAAAGCGTGAAAATGTTGAAGTGAGGCTTCTAGACAGAGAATATTTACAGATAAAATGTATTATTAATGAAAATCACAGATTGTTTATTCTTTTATGGCGTTTTGGTTTAATAATGCCACTGTTTTTGTTGTAAAAATGTCATTTCATATTTGTCTTAGAGTCGTATAGATATAGAGTCTGTAAGGAAAATGATAACGATGATTATTTTTCATGCTGTAGTTGACTAGTCACAATTAGTCAATTCATTTAAGCCCAAAACTAAACCAGGACTAAACCAAGACTAAACCAGGACTAAACCAGGACTAAACCAGGACTAAACCAAAACAACATTTGGCTGAGAACTTGACCTTTTCACACACGTCGAATTGGGACTAAACTAAAACTAAACGTGGAATAGACCACGACTAGAACGGGACTAAAAGCTACACGACTAAAGCGTGTGAACGTACCTTACATCGAGGTTAAACCAGAAGCTAAACTAGACGTAAAATGCTTGAGTGTAAAACGTGCGTCTTCTGTGCGGCCGCTGCAGTTCTTCAAGCCATGATCGAGTCTGACAGAGACAATTGTTTCCATATTCAGATTCGGCTGATTCGTGCTTTTATCACGATTTCCATAAGAGAAGCGTCCTCTCAGTAAGTGGGGACTATTTGTTTAAGGTTGACAGTTCCAAAATACGGCGTAGGGATTAGTCAGTGAGGTCGTTCTCTGTCAGCTGAGAGCAAACGACCGGGTGAGATTAACGGTTTTTACAATGTTCTAATTTACATTTATATTATAGTTTTACACCAATCGAGCAGGTATTTGTGAAGAAAACATTGAAAAATCTGTGGGAAAATGACAGGAAGTGACATCATTCAAGTCAAAATGTATGCATAATTTACACACAAAAAACTAAATTTTTTACTCTCTAAATATGAATTTGCTCTCATATATTTTTGTTTGTCAAATTAAAAACATTGTGACATTAGATGAGACTAAAAAATGTGCTATTCTGAGATAGCCTTTAAAAAAAAATTTTTAAGCTAAATTCTAAATACATTTATCTTAACTGCATTTTAGTTCAGTGAGTCGTCCGACCTGTAGGGGGCTCTTTAAGTAAAGCTCCATGTTAAAAATACAAAAAAAGTACACACTAGTATAACGTTTGTGTCGGAGAGAAAATGGACTCAGGATAATATAACATAAAACTAAAACGAAGGCACTAAAACTCCAAAATAAACGTCCAAAGTGGGTCCAAAGTTGATCCGAAGTTGGTCCAAAGTTGGTCCAAAGTGGGTCCAAAGTGGGTCCAAAGTTAGTCCAAAGTTATCACACTAGAGCGGCCGAAGACTTTTGAGTCGACGCTGGCGGTTAGCATTTAGCTCAAAGATTAGGCTAACAGACAAACTGGGCCCACTTTGGATCAACTTTGGATCAACTTTGGATAAACTTTGGACCAACTTTGGATCAACTTTGGACCCACTTCAGACCATCTTCGGACCAACTTTGGACCAACTTTGGATCAACTTTGGATCAACTTTGGATCAACTTTGGATCAACTTTGGACCAACTTTGGATCAACTTTGGACCCACTTTGGACCCACTTTGGATCAACTTTGGACCCACTTTGGACCCACTTTGGACCAACTTTGGATCAACTTTGGACCCACTTTGGACCAACTTTGGACCAACTTCGGATCAACTTTGGACCCACTTTGGACCCACTTTGGATCAACTTTAGACCCACTTCGGACCAACTTTGGACCAACTTCAGATTAACTTTGAATCAACTTTGGACCCACTTTGGACCCACTTCGGACAAACTTTGGACCAACTTCGGATCAACTTTGGACCCACTTTGGACCCACTTTGGATCAACTTTGGACCCACTTTGGACCCACTTTGGATCAACTTTGGATCAACTTTGGACCCACTTTGGACCCACTTTGGATCAACTTTGGACCCACTTTGGACCCACTTTGGACCCACTTTGAACCCACTTTGGACCAACTTTGGACCAACTTTGGATC